>NW_027286985.1:50902776-51477776 GCF_022747635.1 Hetaerina americana | reverse complement strand
CAAATGTCGAAAAGGCAGAGGTTACCCGAAAAGTCTGAATGTTTTCATTAGAGATATACACTTTACAGAACGCCACGCATTCTAATCATCGACGATTCCAGCAAAAGATAGCGAAGGAAGCCTTTACTAACATCGCTCGAGGGAACTTAAAACTTATATTTAAGCAATACGTCATGTTTTCTCTTGAAACCAGTGATCGGTCGGCCGGTGGACAAATTGACTGGTCGCCGACAACCTTCAAACGTCGATGGCAGGAAACCCGACGGCCCAGGTGGTGCCCATCAGATAATTGCCTCTCGCCCCCTCTATTAACCGACTCCCGGGGCCAACCGAGCGTTCAACTCACCGAGCAAAATAGGATGGGACACGAGCCAATACCTGTCAGAAAATCCCCAAGGTCGCGTTTGGGAAGAGTTCACGTGCTCCTTCTACGCATTTGCGTTAACATCGAAAAGAGACAAGTCTCCTCCTCAGACGTTGACCTTTGTTCTGCGTTGGTGAAAAAGAAACTCGCTCAAAGCTTTGTGTTCCCCCTCTCTTAGACATAGACGTTGGTCGAGTTGACGAGGGATGGGAGACCAGAAAGGGTGCCTTTGCAAAGGACATTCGCGAGTCAACCGAGAATATTAAACTCTCGAGGATCCCAGAGGTCAACGCCTCTTCCGAAATCGGGCCTAATGACGTCTTAAAAGTGCCCACCCACCTTCTCTGGGCCGCCTCCGCGTGACGTGGTCCAATGAGGAAACAATAATACCGAAGGAATCCTCAAGCAACCTTTATCTAGAGTGCGTTCCGCTGGAGCTGCTGTTTGCCTAGGAAATTTTTTCGAGGGAAATGGACTAGGTAGCCAGAGTGAAAAACAGTGACCACACATCAATATTGCAAGAAGTTCTTCTTATTTCAACCTCCATGCATGGGAGGTTTAAATAAGTTCTTTCAATATTTATGTGTGGTCACAAAATTTTTCTCTCACTACCAAGTACTGTTACGTGGAAATCTCCTATGCTGTCGCGAACTCTCGGAATACAAAAAAACATGAAATATGTAAAAATCGTCCGCAAGAAAAGTATACTTGATAAAGTTTTATCGGCGGGTTTTTACTTCCGCAAACTCCCAGTTGGGAATGTCCGGCATTCGATTCATGCGTGTGGGATATAATCGTGAGAATAGCTACTCGGTGGTACGATTTTCCTCTTCTTCCTAAATCCTGGAAATATCTTTTTACTCATCTGAGTGTTTACTCGTGAAGTAGGTAATCCAGCTATTTGGATTCATCCATTTTCCTCTACCTCACCTTATAAATTTTTCTATTCTATATGTATGCATACGAAGTCTGTTCCAAAAGCAGAATGACGTTTTTTCGTGGATAGACGGGCAGACGGGAGGCGGTTTCTCTAGCTGGTTCAAGGGAGGGGAGTATCAAGAAAGGCTGGAAGCCGGTGGCAGTTGGCTCCCAGCCTTTGCGGGGTGCGGATCGTTTTTTTGCGAAACCTCTACAACGTGACCTCTATACGCTCCGTCACGAACAGGTTATGGGAAAATCAGTATGTAATAAAATTTTGCGTGAAACTGGGTATACAGGGAAGAGAATCATGACGTGCTCAAGGCAGTTTACGGTGATAACTTGATGGGTAAATCGGGTGCTTTTGAGTGGCACAAGTTGTTTCGGGAGGGTAGAGAATATGTTAAAGATGCCGAACGTTCACGATGCCCTTCAACCTCAAAGAGTGAATGCTTTGTTGAACAGGGATCGCAGATTAAGTGTTCGCATGGTTTCTGTTGAACTTGGCAACCCTAAGAGTGATGCGCAGCGACTTGTGACCAAAAACATGGATATGAGAAAGATGTGTGCGAAGTTGGAGCCGCAAGTGCTTTCTTACGAACTAAAGGAAACTCGCACACGGATCTGCCAAGAGCTTCTCGAACACGTGAGTGAAGATCCAAATTTTTTAGACAATGCCCCACCAGTCTACTTTTTCCTCCCCCGCCTCAATCCGTAAAGGATGTCACCACCACTCGGCGGAAGCGTTACAACAGGCCGTGACGAGGGAACTTGGCAGCATTACGGGCGCCGCCTTCCACAAGGCATACAAGGCGTGAAAAACACGCTGGCCGCGGTGTGTGGACACACAAGGGCGCTACTTCGAAGACTTAACAGTGAATGCCTCAATTTTGGCAATGCATTTTTTTATCCGACTCATTTCTACTACTTTTGGGACAAACCTTGTATGGTGGCCTCTAATATTGAAAATAATCACGATCTATCTGAACATATCCATTACTCGATAGAATCGATACAAATATGTTCTTACATAAAGGATCCATTTTAGAGCACTTAAAAACGCACATTTGTTTCCGTTCATAAACACAAAGAAAAATACTAAATGAAACATGTTATATATTCGAGTCAATTACGACTACACGTCGATGCTACTAAATAAACGCTTTTAACCTGACTCTACACAGAAGTAAGAGTACTTGAGTAACTTTCAAAAGAACAATAAAAACAAGGTGAGAATGTACATCACCAAAGTGAAGTTTATAATCCTAATATAGAAATAAATGACTTCTCAAATCAAGTAAGAATAAAATTCATGACGCGCGGTATGACTTGATGATAAAATCACATTTCCTTCTTCGCACCTACACTATTTCCTAAATGCGAAGAGAGAAAGGTTCTCGGGGACTACTAATAGATAGGGGAAATGTCCTTTCCTCACGATTTCAATCCCTCACTTCATTTCAGACACAACTGCCAAAGTGAAATTACGGTTATGCGCCAAAAGACGTTCTCGCTAAGTCGCTAATTCCATATTTACATTTGCGGATGACGCACCATCCACGGGACGGAAAAGAATGAGGTCAAATCCAACAGATCGAATTCGAGCGACGACGAAACAAAAGACGGCACAAGGACGACAATAGCAGTGTAACCGAACAGGCGAATTCCTCAGCCCTCACGAAACACCGTCCATAAAAACCGTTATCGTTTAATTCACCATAACAGCTAGGGCATTTTAAGAGCATATATTCAAAGACAATAGAGTGATTTCCTGGACATTAATGCAGCTTCGCACTTCGGAAAAGTGTTTGTCGTTCTAAGAACTTCCAAAGAGTACTAGCAATGCAGTTTTGGGAGCTTCCACGGTTCGATGGTCAGACAACACCTAGTCTTAGTATGTAAGTCAACACAGGGTGTAAGCGGGATTCTAAAAGCAGAACAATGACAAATGTTCGGAAATATAATATTAAAAACTAATCTTTTTGAAAGACAAGAGAGATTTTTCCAAGGCATTTCTTCGAAAAAGGGTTAAAAAATTCTATATCTTCCAACAACACTATCTTGATCAACGTGTGAAGAAATTGGAGAGGACATGCTTTAATAAATTGCCGATAAAAGGGAAACACTTAAAGCTGCCTGTAAAAGTGAAATTATTTATGATGTGAATGACAAGACAAAAAGCGACATCTATAACAAGAATACCTGTTTTCATTCAGACTAGTATTACAAATTGTTTTGCTCCTTCCCTAATCATTTTCGGAAAAGGACAAGCAGAGAAGTCCCATTTCGAGTTACCTCACGGATTTAATCACTTTCACAAACTTTCTTCAAACTTCCCTCGACTTCCATATTTCTTCCGCCTGTCACAATAGTCTATTAAAAATATGAATAACGGAAATGATATCATGACTTTGGGCCCATGAATTGTAATGACCCAGGTCCATGAACTAAAAATAGAGAAAATTAACCACGCTATCATTCTGATTCTAAGAGGAATTCAAATTCTTCCTAATTGCCAACCGAACATGCAAGTGGAATTCTCCAGTTAAATATCCAGGAGGGTGAGAATTCTGGCCCTAATATCGAATGGTGAAAACTTCATTGTTTTTGCTCTAAAGCCTTACATTGCACGAAATGTGAATCAATTGCTAACTCTTAACTGATAACCGAGGCTCCAAAATCCTGTCTATAAATAACTAATGTGAAAGTTATTATTCCCTGAATCGGTCACACACGTGGCTTGCGCGCGTAAAATGCCCCCGTGCTTGGGCCTAAAGGAGAAAAGAAAGAGTGGGCGAGGTTACAAAAGTTGGCCACCTTGGCCCTGAATCGTTCGAGGAAAATATCGCCCTGCGATAGGCCTCGCACCTCGCTTGCGAAGGTGCGAGGCCTCGCTCAACCTGAGGGAGAAAATTTCCCTGCTTCAATTCGAATTACATATTCGCGAGAGATTGCGATTTGATAATTCCACGAAAGTCGCATGACCACTTTCCCGCGGTTGACCCGTATCACGTTCACGTGGATCGCGAGTTAGCAAATTTGGTCGCGCAGGCCCGACTTCGGTTATGAGCACAATGGTAGGAGCACTCGGCCTCATGTATGACCTACGGAGTAGAGAAATAAATTGACCCATCAAGGTAGACTCCAGGAATTACGACAGAAAAAAAGTCAAAACCGGGCGGAAAATGCATGAATAAATCAAAAGCATCAATGTTGTATTAACTATTGAAGTTACTTCTCAATATTGATTAAACATTATTCAACCATATTACGACAATATATATATCATTTTAACAGTCTACCCTTGTCCGTATGCGCGAGAGTATGCGAGTATGAAGATATACACATCGACCAGATTATCATGCTTCCTCAAATCGTTCAATTTCAAGGGAAAATCAAGTAAAGATGATTAATTGCGTTGTCTAGTGCTAGTACATCGTCATAAATGTCACCGTGGTCGAAGATGACTTATGATAACTACGTACAACAATTTAGTTGAAGGGATCCTTCATTTCATCCCACAGTTGACCTATGAACCGTAGGCACCACCTTCTGTCCTTTTCATTTCCTTCCAACCCAGTCATCATCTAGAAGTCTAGTAAAGGCGTGACCAAGCCCCTAAAAGATTTTAAAGCAACCGCAAATGTAACATGAATTTACTCAGCCCAAAAATAAAGTCAAATGACTTTTCACTCTTAAGTTGAACTTCCTTACCAGATCACATAAGTAAGCTCGACGCACAGTGATAAAAGAATAATTCCATGATTTTGTCCATTAAAGCACTACCATAATTCCCGGAGCATTTCTTTCTTTTAAAGAGGCATGTTCCAACTCTTGCGCCGAAGTAGTGGCTCTTATGGGATCAGAGTCGCCTTCGATTCCATTCATGGCTGATGAATTGAGTATTACAGTCAAATAGAAACTGAGGAGTGGGTGGCGCCCAGCACCATTTAATTCCTAGGACATCAAATCAACACTACGGACGGAGGGAAAGGCGAATCCCACGACACTAGCAAATACTTTCCATCCATTCCTAACTTCACTCGAACAGGACAAACAGTTTTAAGGCCTCTCCTGTGAAATTCAATGAATCGCAAAGAGAGCATTGTGTGCGAGCAAAGACCATTAGAATTCTCCTATTACCATTAGCGGTGCAAACAATGATTCCGCAGCATTTTTAGGCTTTACGTCTCCCATAACCTCCGCTTCCCTCCGGAAAGCGAGACCATTTTAATGAATGGAAGCCATTATTTCCCCCCCCCACATCAGCAGTCGAGCGCTCGCTTACTTCCTACCCTTTCGACTTCCGCCCTGTCCCAGACGGCGCCCCGCCCCCCACGGGAAGGGTCCCGGATGCTGCCAATAGTAAGAAAGGGACTCCTTACTAGTACGTGTATGACTAGCAGCAAAAGGGAACAGGAAGGCGGCTGAGGGAACTGTTCGTTTATTACACCGATTCCATGCACCTACCCTTCAAGAGAACAAAACCATTGTTCTCCAAATAACTCCTTTGGGAAATGGTGTATATAATCTAAATAAAGTGCGAGACAAACACGGCTCACAAGTTTCATAAACAACAATGCGAGGTTAATGCCGATAAGTCAACAATGGCCTGCTTTCACCGAATGCAGTCTATGCGAAATTCAAACCCGTCCGATAGGTCAATTTCTTCTTATGCCTACTCTGTCTGATGAGATACCGAAGCTGACGATCAAATATCACCAGCAATAAATTCAACTGAAACGGGTGTTACTTTGCACAAGGTTACGATGAACCCTCAGTGTCATTTTCCAAGTGCATACAAACAATAAGGATTAAGAGTTAACGAGAATGAAAAGTTTTGTACTACCGAAAAATAGTGATGATATGCACAAAATACGGGGAAATCCATAATGGGGGGCGGGGGGTGAAATATCAATGAAACCTCGTCGCCTCAACTACTAACACTACCGATGAAGATTCCTCAGTAGTCATTACCTTCCCTTTCTCTCCTTAATTTTTATACGGTGATTTCATCAACATCAGTATTTCAAAACTAGGATTGGTTTACTGCAGGTCATAGCCTTCAATTCTACTAAATTTGAATGTAAGGCAAGGCTGCATATTCAAGGGAGAATAATGTGGTGGTTTCCCATTGCCTTCCACATCGCAGTACTGTGCCCGATACCATGAACTTAGCTCACGATTTCATGTCGTTGCTGTTAATTATAGGTGAACTGATGGCATAACTAGTCATAGAGCATCTGAAAGTTTTGAGAACGAAATAATTATGAGATAAATATCAAGGTAGCCACGCCTTTCCATGTCTCCTCACACAGGCGCCCCAGCTCGTGACAAGACGATCGTTTAATGAGTTCCAATACTAGTCATACAAATAGAAAAATTACAATAATAACGTGAATTATTCACTTCCCAAAACTTGATCAACAAAGAGCTTGGATGAAGATGCTGCCTGAGGACGACAGAAAAAAACCGAAGTATTCAAGGTGAGGGTTGGGGTGATAGGTGAAGGTAGAGCTCACTAAGTATTAAAAGCCCATAGTTATGTGAAATTCACAAATCAGGGTGTTCCTTTCGCACTAAATTAAAAATACAACGAAGAAGCTTCCTCGTTAATCATTAACTTTCCTTTTCTCCTAAATGCCCAAACGGATTCGCTTCGTCCCGTTGACAGAGATCAAGGGAATCTATGAGAAGACATGTCATATACACGTTATATAAACCCGAGACTTGCGGCTGAGCTGACGTTGACACGCCGGGATACACAAACGTTCGAAATTTACAAGAGCAGCAGTATTAATTCTGATAAACGAAGAGTGAAGCGCATGAAAAAGGCCAGATCCGCGGAAATTCCAACGCCGAACCAAGCGAGGTATTTGCGGAAATAGCAAGGTATGCTGAGCCAATACGTACGCACACAATCGGCGAAAAGTAAAAAAAAAAGTTGCCACTATCAGACTCCCAAACGACAAGACAAATTGCCTCGCCTGACCTTTCGGCACGGACACCCGGGAAACCATTTTACAACTCCCGCCTAGTGACGTGGCAACCGTGCAAACTTTCTCGCCGAAAAACACACGCCGCCCCCCTCCCCCCCTATCATCCCTCAAACCATTCATCCTGTCGGATACACTCCTTACGTTCGTGAGGAAAAGAGAGACGACACGAGACGGATGTCCTTTTAAGTGTCCTTAAGTTAATTCGACGGAGACCGTTCGAATAAGACCGGATCGTACGCCCTGTCTCTCTCGTAGAAGACGGGAGGAAAAGACGGCCACGCAGGCCCAAGCCGCCCGGCGGGAGAGCCTCCGTCGCCTCTCGCATTCCAGAGGCGAACGGTACTTCCTATAGCCATTCCCCACCCCTTTTCCCACCTCTATGCGCGCCCTCCCCCTCGACCCGTACTTCACCCCTTTTCTCCAGTCCCCCGGTCCACCCGTGCCAACGCCACCCGCCTCCTCTCCACTCACCCCTCGCCAAAAACCATCCTTCAACCCCATCGCCTATTTACGCTCCTCCCGCACCCCCAAAAACCTTCTCTCATAGTTTTCGCGCTCCCCCCTCCACCACACACAGACACAACTCCCGCGGAAACCACGCAAACAATTTTCCTCTCTCGGCTTCATCGCAACCAGGCGATCTCGGGCACGGTAGTCCACCGCTGTTTCAAGCGGTCTCGGGGGACGCTGCGAGTTTTACGTTCGTCCCGCTCATACGTGAGTTTGTTTATTTTTTCCGCAGCCGTTCCGAGAGGCGGATCTCCACCCCACCCCCATCCCCACTCATTCTCCCCTCACACCCCCCTCATCTTTCTCCGAGGGCTGTTTTATTGAACCTTCCCCATCTCCCCCCCCCCAACACTCCCTCTCTCGGTCATGAGAATACATCCTCCGCGTTCGCTCATACGCCCCCGCTCCCCGTCGCAGACTCCCTCACTCCAGTGCCCTTTAAGATACTTCCAGCGTACTCCTCCCCCTCCGAAACCATGCACGCACACATACACGCTAAAAGAAGTCTCTCGAGGATCACCGTCGAAAAAGCGCTCGAGATGAGCATACTAAAAGAGCCTCGTCGACTGCCGGTTGACCTTGAGAGGGAGCCCCTTCCTCGTCCTCTGCGCGGGGTACTGGAAGGTTTGGAAAGGTGATGAAGGAGTTTATTTTGGTGGCAGATTTCAATTTTGATCAAAACGGCAAAGTGTAGTTTTTGGTGGTTTCGATGCCTGGACTCTCAACTGAATGCAAAAGTTTAGCTGTCCTCGATGGTAATTCTTGAGATATTTGCAACTCTAGACGAAAAAAATGAATTCAACACCTCAAGGACAGTTTTTTTCCAAATAAAACATATGGAACAAAAAAAAGACTCTCCCCAATATTTATTCCCGAGTGCATCTTTTAAACTAAAAGTCAACGTGTGTTTTTTGTTATTGTCCACTCCATCTTCATCATCAAAAATTGTTTATTTCTGTGTTTTCCTAGAACCACGACAAGAACGGTTTTGTTTTGCTTTGTCCAACTTCCATTCCTCGGTTCATCACCATGATGGGGAAATATGATTGCCGAGTTCGACATGGGAAAGGGTGGGGTCGCAGGAAGTGTGGCGTCACCCAGAAGGCACACGAATTGTTCTCGATAAACACGACCTAAACCAATAAAAGGAGAGCCTCTCTCTTACTCCAGCCAGCGTATAAGGGGACCACCTATAGTCAACTGCACAGTTGGCAGGATTACTTTTTGATGATGGACGGAAATTCAGCAGCCAAAGGATAGGATAAGAAGAAGATCGGGGCTCGAAAATTCGTTATAAAGGGAGATGTGAGAGGGTGGGGAAGAAGAAAGGATGACATTGAAGAGACTCGGACGAAGGAGTGACAAACGTGAAATTATTCATTCCGCGCCATTCCATTTCCCTCACTATTTTACGCCATATGAATGTAGAAAGAAAGTAAAACAAAGAACGAATCCAATCACTGAAAACTGATCAAGCATTCTCGTCATTTTAAATGGCTATACGTACATATACAACAAAAATAAATAGTACGAGGTGCAGAAGTAAGAGGGAAAACAAGGCTTTCTCTCAATTACGGATGAGACCCCAGTATGCTAAATTTTCCCATCGACAAACTCGCCTCTTAACTATGCGACGGGGGTTCACCGAAGGAATCATACCAAATGTGAAGAATAATACCTTCGTAATTACTTATTACTATCCACAGACCATGAATATTAGATACTACAGAGAAAGAAATGCATGAAGGATGTAAACATAATAAAACAGAAAATACAAAAGAAAATTACTATGTAAATAGTCGCACTTTCTGGTGTACGGGCAGTTATGTTTACAGGGCAGTTATAGACAGTTATGTCTGAAGTGATTATGTGAGAGTTACGGAACTTAAACTTGATTGAATTTTACGTGGTTATATTTAAGGCAGTCTCCAGCCTCCAGCATTAATGAACATTTCCCGTTTAAATGCTAGTCCGATGTAAAGGTCGAATGTAGTAGTAGTTTTTAGGGGAGGCGACCGACAACTGAGGTCATTTGCGCCATAGGGGATGGACAGGAAAGGATGAAGGGTGGAGAGAAACCCGGCGTCGGCATTAGCCTACTCTTTACGAAACGCGCCCGCAGTTTAACGTCCCATCCGACGGACGGCGTACTCAGTCAAAGTGCCCTCCACAAAGCACCTCAAGTAGGGTTCGAGATACCACTGAAAAATATTCAACACCGCCGGGATTTGAACCCGCGCCCTCTGGGTGGGAAGCCAGTACGTTAGCCCCCGTACCATGTAAAGGTCGAAGTGCAGTTTTCGGACTAATACAAAATAAATAAATAAACAGTTCGGTTAGTAAAGCAAAACAGCTCTTAAATGGTACATAAAATGAAAGAAAACGTAAGTCGGATAGAATAATAACTATTCATGCTAATGCACCGTTACCACTAGCTTGGCGCATCATGGTAAACAATTGGTTATTGTTCGTAACTTAGAAAAGAGAATATTTTTAAAACTTCAACGATAACTGAGCAACGTACAATTTTCTAGTCCATCGCAACGGGCTACCTGGCTCTTGAATAAAATAGGATTTAATGTTTGGGAAGAAATTGCTTATCTCAATGTTCCTCAAACTTATATGTCTTATGAAAATGTTTGTAAACAAAAGCTGAATATGTTCGAAACACCTGTGACCCAAGAACCCATTCGTCCATGGAAAACGAACGCCACACGGTAAGCGCTCTTCTCGAGCTTTGTAATGACTTATGCACACGTGCTGCTACCCTAGTTATGGACTTGGGAAATCATTACGACTGACCAATTCTAATTCTATATTTTATCATCTTCTGTTACTTGACAGGAATAGTTGCGAAGCTATACCACATATGAGTTTCATTTTACGCAATCAAATTTTACTGCAAAATGTTTGATGGTGTACCAGTGCACCATGACGAACGTGCAAAACGCATGCGCTCGAATGATTCCGAAAAATATACTCGTGCGGAGCCAGACATATGCTTTAAATAACAAAAGACAAACCACAAGTTAAATTTACGTTCTCGACGACGGAGCTTTTATTAAATTACTAATTACCACGACTTGTGATGTTAATATAATATCAAAATTCCAAGACGATACCAACAGGGGAGAGAAGAAGATCCCGTGGATCGGTGATTGTTGCCCGCACATTCAAACAAAACTAGAGTTATAAGTAAAAAACTAACCACAGTTACCAATGCAAAGGTTGGTTTGATTTGTGGGCTCGCCTATTATTAATCCCAACGTCGTGCGGAATTCACACATAAGGATGGGGGTTCCTGTCAGTCAAGCCGGTTCCTTTCCCTGTCTAATTGCCCGGCAAGATCTGGTATCACAAAAACCACACCTCGCACGAAGCTGAGGCGTGCCAGGGAATCGAATCCGGGTCCTTCGGTCAGTAGTCTAACGCTCTACCCACTGGAAGACCACGCACAGAGAGTTTTGAAAATGAGAACTTACTACACTGACGACAATATATGCAAAATTTTGACTAAATAGACAACATTCGAGAAGCTTTCTTATTCTAACACTCGAACTCCTAAAGTGAACCACACCGATATTTCAGGCAGTGTGATTAACATGATATTTTTCAATCAAGCCTAAAGATTTCAGCAAAATGTTTTTGCATCCGAGAATCCTCTATCTCATTTCAAAATAATCCCTCCTCAAAACGTTTCGTAAAAAAGACACCGACTATGTCTAAGTTTCCCATAACTTCTTTCAGATAATATTATACTACAAAACGGAGCACATTTTTCTACGTCGTAGTCGTTGACAGCGAAAAACCGATGAACCCCACCGCTTCCTCCAACAGGTGGTTTATTCACAGATATTCCAATATAACTGTACTTGGAGGGTGCCCGATGACTTAAAAAGATTAAGATGCGATCAGCATGCACTGCGAGATTTTGACTGAGTTTTGAGTTCCGTTTGTTTAGAAAGACGGCCAAGATAAACGGATTTCTGTCTTCACACCTATACTTCCGTATTTTCGAAACGGTAAAGTGCCACTTCGTTGCTAAGCAACAGAAAGCCATCGCTAAAATGTTCACGAGGAATTGAGATAGCGAACCGTAATCATCTCGTTGATAAGAAGTTGATGAACGCTAAACTTAAATTAACTTGCACACAGAGTTTCACCTAATTGTAAATCTGGTGTAATTAATTACATTACTAAAGCGATGCCTTCCTCCTCCGACAAGCCTTTCTGCTTAGCATATATGCTGCAATCATTGTAGTAATTAGTATGACGACTATGTATAAATAAACCAGATTAAACCTGTCCAAAGAGAATGATAAACTGCATTCTATATTCTTTACGCATTAGTACCATTCTTTAATAGCATCCTTAAAGTACTGTCATATAAATTGGATAGCGCAATAAGGATCTGAAGCTATTTACTTCAAATGTAGAGAACAATACTAATTCCGGGAATAGTCGAGTTCAGTAAAGTAATGCATGAAACAATGCTCCCGTGCACTAGGCTTTTGCTATACGTAAGTACGTATGTGTCTTAATGGACACTGAGAAAGTAGCTTACCTTACAAACAATTAGACACATTACATGCATACTGACGAGGTGATTTCAGAGAAAATTATTACTATAACCGTAATTAATATCGAGAAAGATTTGTTTTCACTACTAACCTTTCTTAGCATTCTTTTGCTTCAAATTAGGTAAATTTTAATTGGCTAACGGAAGAGCCAAACTGTTTTTCTCACCCCTTCACAGAATATGCGCGGAAGACTCCGGACCATATTTGCTACAGTAAACATCAAAGGTCCCTATGCAACAATAACATGTTTTATAACACAATGCAAAAGCACCTCTGCGAACGTACCTCTCAAATATGCGAAATGAAGTGCACGCCCAAGTCGTTAATTTTAAATTCGCGAACCTTAACCGCAAATTTAAGGAATTCACGTGAAGGGCAAAAGTAGAACACTTACGTTTTATCTCTCTGGAGCAGGGCCGAAATTGAATTCCACGGTTGGTGTATGTTGCGGCTGGATGGCTGCCGCGCTCGCTTGAACCGGCTATTACACGCCAAGTGGAGGGATTCAAAACAACACAAAATCACGACACCCATCCGAAAGGCATTGGTCGATCTTTATGTATCTGCAATGTTAACTAACTCACAACCACGCCACTTCAAATCACTAATGACTTTCCAAATAGACAACGTTTCCTAATGATAACACTTCAAAACCCGGAGTATTTTGTCCATGCAAGGGTTTATGAAACAGTATTGATGTTAAATCCTTTCCACAATCTAATACTACACTGAAGAATCGACAATCGCTAATGTTACCCAACACACGACGGGACGACAGCACACACAACCTCTTCGAGGGTAAATGATCAAGTCAGTCAGCTGTGAACGTAGAGATACGCATGGCAGTCAATTGAGTTCGCCCAAACTTCGGCTACATTCGTGTCTTTCCGAAGTGTAACCCGAACGCCGAACCCGAACGCCGAACCCGAGCGCCGCGCTCCTACGAAATGGCCGGGAATGACGGGAAGGAAGTGACGGAAGCAGACCTTCCTCTAATCTTGTGCTATTTATGTGGCAATTTCAAAGTAACAGATCGGCGTGTTCAGATATTAATGAGACAATTTAAAAATTAAATGAATAACATTTGCAAAATGTTATCTCTTGGACAGCTTCAATTCAATAAATATACTGATCCGAGTATTAAGATTTGTTTATGGATTCTTTAATGCATCCAGTTTCAATAGTTTAAAATCGTTAATATTTACTCAAATGAACTGGGCTCTTGACCCCATCAGGAATGGAGCATACTATAGATTTTCGGGTTATGCCAACAAATTTAATGGGAAAATTTAGTAGAAGAAAAATAATTACCACGGATAAAAAGAGTAACACCATTGGCACAAAGTACACAAATAAAAAAATAGTCATTTCCTAGGTAAAATCAGATAAATGCTGTTTAATTTCTTCATACATGGTCATCCACTCAACACAACGGTCCACCAATTATGCGTGTTTCAAAAAGTGCTCGTCCATATCTCCTAAACGAAAACATCTTATTTAAACTCGAGGCATGTAATAAGTGCTACATCCCCCAATGCATGATGTAGTCAGAACTTATGCTCTTCAACTAGTTTAGGATCCAGAGTACTCCATTCGTGACATCAGTTCACATTTCAATCAAATTCCTCGAAGTACCCGACTATACCTCCTAACCCAGAATATTCATTACCCTGAAAGTCATACAGTGCACTATTTCTATGGTTCCCTCTTTCAACTATCTTAAAGTGTTATCATTAAGTACTTACCTTTCGATGGATTGGCATTTTTGCTCCAACTGCATCCCACATCTTTTTCGTTGTCAGAGCTTTTTCAGTTCCTTCACAACACACTGTCTTCTTTTTCTATTTCATAGGATTCAACCTGATAGTCAATTTAAACTTTTCCATTCGTAAGTCGTGGGCCGAGTTTAGTGAAATGTATTTAATGCATTTCCTTAATTTTAAATTTAATTTCTCTCTTGCGTATGTTGCGTTAATAATGCACAATTTTCTTCAGTGTTACATTCAAGTTCATTTCCTTTACACATATCTTCCTCATATGTGTATATTTATTTTATAGCTATTTCTGTAAAAGAAGAAAAACAGTATACATTTACAGTATACATTAAACAGTATAAATGTACTCTTAGTATAATGAACTGGGCATCCTTTGGAACTGAGAATCCCGTTCTGCATAACATTTGGAGGAGTTATTCACCAGCTAGGACTTAATGCTACATTTTCAATACCATTCTTCAAAGATTTCTAGTGGCAGTTTTCTGCATTACCCCAAAATGTCCAACTCCTTTGTGAAAACAGTGTCAAGCCCACCCATTTGAAAATTTTTTTATTTGAAATTAAAAATTACAGGCAGTTGTTAGCGCAAAAAAATTAGCAGGTAGAGAAATCTCAACAAATGTCACAGATTTCCTCCATTCGATATACATTGAACAGCGCAGGTGATAATACACATTCTGTCATATTCCTCTTTCTAACACTGCCCATCCCAACTCTCCATCCATCACTCACACCTGAGCGATATTATACATGTACAGGTTGGGGATAAGCCTCCTATCCCTGCAAGATACTTCTATTTTCTGCAAAATATTCATCGATTCTACTAAATTCACTCTATCAAATGACTTTTTAAAACTACTAACCAGACCAATACATACTGATTATATCATATATTCCTCTCTATTAGCGACTCATATTGATATTGCTTCTTTTATTAACATAGGCAGACTAGGTGAGTGCAAATTATGAGCGATCGAAATCGAAGTTGAAACTTTCAGAAACTGCCCCTGGAATACTGATACAATTTGTGGTGCAGTAATAATCATTCTTTTGGTATCAAAATTAATTACAATAATAATTTATCTATCAATATTAGTCCTGATTGACGCCTTCATAATTGAAAAAATTAACTGATTTCTAGGGAAGACCTGCCATACATTTATTAAAAAATTTTAGAACCGTAGCTGATCTCTCCACATGGAACACTACCAGCCACCTCTA
Organism: Hetaerina americana; assembly: GCF_022747635.1. Lineage (NCBI taxonomy): Eukaryota > Metazoa > Arthropoda > Insecta > Odonata > Calopterygidae > Hetaerina > Hetaerina americana. Next base: position 51,462,409 of record NW_027286985.1, on the reverse strand, counting down.
GGGTAAGAGTTACACACCAGGCATGCTATATCAAAAATTAAGTTTTTTATAACTTTTAGTTACAATATAGTTTTGTAAAAGAATTCAAATTATGTACATCATGTTAACTACAAGTCCATATGCTATTGTATCTAAATTAGAGCTCAGAGCTCTATGGGTCTTAAGACCGCAAAAGCCCTTCCACCACGTCAATGCTGTAGTCCATTTGGAGGGATATGTCATTAAGCTTGGTAATTTAATACTCATAATGCAGTTGCTCTATTATTAAGGACCTTAATATCTTCCAGCAAAGAAGAAACTTTTAAGTTTAACCAAAGGCCAGGTTCATTCATTGTAAATGGAGATACATAAAAAATATTTATGATTAGGGTTGTTTGAATGGTTCCAAGAATTTCCAAAGCTTTAATATGCAATTATACTATTGATAAAATGCTACTTAGATGAAGTTATTTTCCATTTTTGGGGTTCTAAGAATACCAAGATTCTGACTTCATTTTTGAGTTTGCTCTTAAATTCTAGCAGTTAATTTACATCATCAATCCATTGAGTTCAAATTTTGAATGTTTGTGGCTATGATTCCATGCCCTGGAGAGAAAATTGCTGGATACAATTTTCAGTTTCAGTCTTAATTGCAGTAATTACTTTTGAAATAATGTCTAAATTCTGGGGTGCCGAAGAGGCTAGACCTCTGGGCTGCTGACCATTAATTGACCATTAATAAGGGTAACACCTAAGTTTTAAATGAAATCTACACTTTCCAATACAGTGTTTCTAAAGCAGTATGCATTTGGGAGGGAACTACTTCTATTCCGAAAGTTCATCACTGCACATTTTTTAAATGAAACCACAAGATGGCTATAGCTGAAACTTCAACTGCAACCTAGAGAGACATTAGGCTTATTAAAACCAAATCTTTACCAATACTATGAGGGCCGTCTCTTAGATTTACTCGGAGGAGTTATTGAATGACCAATGCATCTTGAAGTATCTATCCTTTTGGAAACCATGCCAGTTTTTAATCAATGACTCCTAATTATCATGATGCCTAATTATTGAACTACAATTTATTTTCCATAACATTGTATGATTTGGATGGGAGAAAAATAGGTCTGGAATTACTCGGTTCCTTATTGTCACCACTTTTAAATATAGGTGTTATATTAACCATATTTGATATTTACACATCATTGCAGTAAGGAAGAGGAGTTGCAATTAAATTGTAAAATAATTTCACAGCTAGGATGATAAAGAGAAGTTGGTGAGTAAAAACGTGCAGAACTAGTCCATGCATTTAACATACACTGGGAAAAATCACGTAACTGGGAACTCATGAAATGCTTTGCCCTCACCACTACCTCTTACCTTCAATGATTACCAATTCATAAGGATAAGTATGTTAAGGAAAATTAGGTTATTTTGACCTGCATAATATTACTAGTACAGAAAGACAAGTTGATCCTTGGGTCAGTCCTGCTTATGAATGTGGATGCACTCTTGGAAATATTTCTCTTCTCAAAACTTAGCCTGACTTCCAATCAAAATGATATTTTGTATAGAATATTTTAGTATCAAAGGTTCATTCTCATATGACTTCTACCATACTAATGTCATTTTAAGAGATATGGACACGAAACAATACCTAATGGAATAGGGACAATGCAAGGCCACATATTATTATAGTGCTCCTTCAAAGAAACAAATCATATAGGATAGATAAAATTAGCCCAAGCCATCCCTTATATTTACTATAACAGCATCCAACTTGAGAGGAGGAATTACTAGAGTAGTCATTTTGATGAAAATGTATTCTTGGTGGCTCATTTTATGAGACTGTAATGACTGATTACATGAATATTTTCCTTCTGGACAAAAAATTACAAAACAGCATGCTTATTACAAATCATTCTCCTCACTACATTCCTTCAAATACTTACCTAATATACTCAACACTCAAACAAGCTAACACAGCTTGGGTTTTCAATAAGTTAGTATTTATCTCAATTTACTCTTAAGTAGAAATTTATGTTTCCATATGACCTTTTCTATCGCTTGATCAATTCAATGAACTGCAGGATGCTGAGGCAGTAACTTTAGTATATGCATGTTTATTAAATTCTATCAATTTCAAAGAGCAATAATAATTTTCCTTTAATAGGATCTTGCTAATTGTGAATTTTTTTACATAATGGGATTCACATTGACAGCTAGTTCAGTAAAAGTTGTTATCCATCATGTTTTGTATGCCTTTGCTTGTCAATTTATTGCTTCAATCAGTTAATCAGAAGAGTTTTTTAGTATTCCATTTGCTTTCCCTACAATTTTATATCAAATTATTTCTGAGGTACAATTCAGAAAGCCATACTTACTCAAGTTTAATTGCTTTGTTTTTTGCAGTGAGTTAAAACACCATATTTCCTGACCCATTAGAGGCACATTTTTTACTTCAAAATGAGCTCTAAAATCAGACTGTTCTTATGGGTCAGGTGTGTATGGGTATAACTTCTATCTATAGGCCCAAGCTGATTTTACGGCAAATCCAGAAAGCCGTACTTAATGTTAAGTGTTTTTTTCCTGCATCAGGCATGGATAATGGTTGCCTTTTTTACAAATTTCGACTATATCACTTCTTAGAGTCAATAGTAAGCAACTGAGTTTTAATATTTCGTTGAAAGTACTTCCTAAAAAAATTCAGGATTAAATCTTAAATGCATACATGCAGTGCACATAGTTACATATCAAATGATTACAGTTAAAAGAGTCTCATGGAATCTCAAGATGGATTAATGAAGCACAATATTGCATTGAAAGTTGAAGTCAGGAGTTACACTTCAGAATAGCCTTGCTAGAACTGCCCACCTCAGACTTTGAAGATGATATGGGAATAGAGGGAGCAGAAGGTAGATTTAGTAAATGCAGATATGAGAAAAAAATTTATGTCTACATGCTCCTAAATGGTCAAATCTTCCACCAAATGAAAATGCCAAATAAATGCGAGAAAAACTGCCACTTGAATGTCACAAAAACTACCATTTGAATATGAAAGAAGGGTTATAAGCATCAATTCAAGATGTCATACTGACATAAAGAGTTAAACAGCTCTTGATTTCTAGGGTTAGGGATTAAAAAAGTCCTGCTGGAAAATTAAAAAGGAGACTATCATAATGCCTTTTTAAAGATGTGAAATTAGTTAAGGACTACATGGAAGTGACTATGACAATGTGTGAGAGAAACGTGATAACCCAAGGGAAATTAATCATGGTAATATTTAGCAGCAGTGATGATGAATAAATGTTGATATATATCTAGCTGTTAATTTATTAATGTAAATGTTCAATTTCTTTGTATTAACAGTTAACAACAAAATATGTTAATCCTTTTCCGTCTGATCCAATTATTTTTTGTTTATTGTAACTTGATAAATTAGGGTGCATCCTATGGAACAGGAAATACGGCATTCAGTTTTTTCAACGACAAAAATTCCAAATGATTGACTAAATTAGGCTAATATTTGCAGTTTTTACAAATACATTTGCTGTAAATACTGTCAAAATTACAGATTCCCCTTGTCTGAAAGGAATATGTAATGTGTATTGAAAATGTTATGGATGAAATGGAGTGGAAGAATCTATAGCATTAGATGGTAATACAACTTGAATGGTACCAATGAATTTTGGAGTGTAAAACAATGCTATTCATGGAAAAGCAAAGGTAATTTTTCAAACTAAGCAATCACATGGAATGCACAATTATGGAAGAACTGGATAATTTTGGTTGAAGTAATCAATATGATGAATGCCTTCAAAGGTAAATTGAAAAAAAAAATATTCACAATGCATACCTATTTGTAATTTTATTTTAATTATATGTGAGCTGGAATATTATTTAGATAAATGCAATTTTAGGAGAATGGTTTAAGAAGGAATGCATTGAAATGCATTCTGCAAAAATTCTTGGCACAAGAGCATATAAGGTATGAAAGAGTACTCAATGAGAAAATAAAGAGAACATACAATGGAAAATATGGTATGGCTCCTAGTAAATTAAGTCAGGCTATATGATATGAAAATGTGAACTGTAAATAAAATTGGTTCACTTTTGGTAAAAAAGTAAGGTGGTTTTTTACTACCAATCCATGGTGCTGTTGGATAATCGGTGCAAAATGGTATTTAGGAAAGGGTAAAAATGAAGCCCTAAAAACAGTGCATTTTTATAAAATACAATATAGGTATATAGTGACCAAAATATGAAATGATGAAAATGTGGTATTAATTATTTAAGCTATAGATTATTGGATCATTTCACCCTTTACATGCTGAGCATATATTTGCTCAACATGTCAGGGGTGCCTAATTCACTCTCTTAACAGCTAAAAGACCCACCAAAATCAAGAATAGACTTCCACATCAAGAGCCACAGAGGCATTAGATTTACATTTGGACCATTTTGATCATGAAATTTTTCAATTAAGGTTAAGTATACTCCCGCAGTTAGTTTTAGATTTTTTTGTGTGCAGTAGTGGTAGTTTTTAGGGGAGATAACCGACAGCTATGGTCATTTGCACCATTAGGGACATATGGGGAAGAAAGAAAAGGGGAGAGAAACCTGGCATCAGAATTAGCCTACTCTTAATTAAAGGTGACAAGGGTTTCACAGTTAAAGTCTCCATCTGATGGACGGCGTACTCACTAACAAGGGCTCTCCACAAAGCACCTCAAGTAAGGATCAGGATTTACCTGAAAAATATCTGCCATCTCCAGGATTCGAACCCAGTTCCTCTTGGTGGGAAACAAGTGCATTGGCAACCCCTGATCCTGATCCCCTTTTTTACGTTTTTGGCTCTGCGATTCATCCTTAATCCTTTATTACGTGGTTGGGAGTTTGGCATGCTGTTATACTCCTGATTGTGTGTTGGTGGAAGGAGGTTAAATCATAGGAACCACACACATCCATTGGATTAATGGTGTTTACAAATCCGTTCTCTTCCACCCAGCAAGACGTCGACCAAGCAAGACAATGATTGAAAAAAGAAAAGAAAGAATATCTACCACAAGGAAACTAGTGTACAGGTATGTGAGCATCTCAACATAGGAGTGGGCTAACCTTGCTCCAAACCCTAACCAAATGGTTTGCGAATCCGAATGCATATGCGAATAGTAAGAATAAGGTAAAAGAGAAGACGACCACAAAACAAAGCATTTACCATTATTATTTCAGCAATGCCATCATGTCATTGGCTCAGCAGCCGGACATTCAGGTAGCATCTAGAAATGTTATCGGCAACTTTTACAGAATAACTTCTGATGCACTGTCATGCAGTCAATGCCATTATAGCATCCTTAAGCATCAGGTGCCATCATTATGGAATGTCCCCCAAGTTTGAAGATGTCTCCTTTAGATAGTAATCTGAAGATAATAGAATTAATTTCATTTAATAGCCATCTTAACGACTGATGTCATTTGCAATCTGAGAAAAGAGAGGGAGATAGATAGGGGTGAGGTAAAGGGAAAGGGGGTTAGCAGGGGAGGAGGGGGAATGGATGTAAAAGTATGACAACTCAAATCCATTCATTTGTTTGTAATAATTTCATCATGTGAAACCATAATGTTAACAATTAACATTTACTGAACTGGATTGAGGGATTTGTGCCATTCTGTTGATGATTGTTAGAATCATTTTAAGCAACAGTCGAGATGTTGTTCAGTTGACTAATCACCTGTGAATTACACCATATCACAAGATTGAACATTGTTTAGTTTATTTACTAATCTTGCAACATCTATCACATCATTAACAGAGACAATGGTCATGATTGCTTCAAGATAGTGGTGTAGGCATGGTTTAGAAGTTTAGAGGATTAAAATCACCAACTGTTATGCACCATGCAAAGCAAGTGACCCTGCCAACCAATGTACGCTTAAGTGACCAAATTATAAATTCTTTTGTGACTCCTTAGAATTAGCTATTAATTGGATGACATTTTTTCAGCTAATGGTTACATATATTCCAATAATGTACTGAAGGTAACCTGTGTTTTGAACACGATAAAATCAATATTCAAAAATAGTTAAGTGATGTTTTTTAAATGAAATAATATATGAAACAATGTTAAAGTTTCTGCATTAAAAATATTATTAATTAGAACACCTCCGATTAGCCGTCTTACCCTAGTTAGCTAGTTTATGCAACCTTTCATGTCATCAGACACAGAACATTCAAAAGATTTGTTGCACATAAAAATTACAAGTAACTCATATCATGGAAAACAGAGATGGCCGGACCGTGCAGGCTTAAGCCCAGGGAAGCATACATGGTCGGTGCAATAAATGCGCAAACTGGTGGAATATGGCGGCCATGACATGGACTATAGCCCCGCCCACTAGCGGCGCTAGTTACCCGAGACCCAATGAGCCGCCTGTGCTTGGCGGATTGTCAAGCTGTGCGTATGGAGCCAGTTTTATTAGTTTCTGTTGTCCTTGTTTTTACTGTTTGTCGAAAATGCAAATTGACGAAATTACGGAGCAATGAGAATCAACATCAAGTTTTTGGTAAAGTGCGGTATAAGTTATAAAGAAATTACTGAAGTGTTGACAGCTGTTTACAGTGATAATGCTCTGAAGAAAAAATCAGTTTTCAAGTTGATTATGCATTTTGAAGATGGTCGACAAGAAGCCACAGATGATACAAGGCTGGAATGACCTTCAACCACCTGTGTTGACAACAACATTGATCGTGTCCACTCCCTTGTCCTTACCGATTGTCGAAAAACTGTCTGAATGATAGCTGATGAACTGCAATTAGGAAAATCAACAGTGCACACTATTTTCATGGAAAATGATGGTTGGATGCTTCAACATGACAATACACTTGCACATTCAGCATTGATTGTTCGCCAGTTTCTGGCAAAAAATTCAACCACCATCCTTGATTATCCTCCTTATTCGCCAAATCTCACTCCCGGCGACTTTTCTTATTCCTGGAATGGAAATATGTGATGAGGAGACATCACTTGGCAGATGTGGACACAATAAAGCAAGAAATGATGAGAAAACTAAAAAGCCCAACTGCCAAGAACCTTCAGGAGTGCTTTAAACAGTAGAAAACAAGAGATGATGAAAGAAGAAAAGATGCATAGCAACCAATGGAGAGTGCTTTGAAGGGAAAAAAATCAATGAGGACTAAATTTTGTAAAATAAAGTGTTTATAGCCTCAGTTCGCATATTTATTGGACAGACCTCGTGTAATAAATTTTATTTTTTGCTAAATGTTGCCTACACTAGTTTAGGCCATATTAATTGCTTTAGTTGCATTATATTTAGATATTACATTACAATTATAATAAAGTATGTACTTGTATTTTAATGGTGAGATCACACATTACCACAGTGAAAGCACAACTTTTAAAATGCCAGTTTGCATTCAACCATATATTATTATCCATTTTTGATAATAAGGGGATACTCATGAGCTTTCATTGAACACAGTAATGATGATAAAAGTCAATCTACCTCATCACCCTAACTAGGCCAAGAAATTACATTCTCCTCTTAAATTCATGGAAAAAAATCATCTCAGCTATATGTGTGAAGTCAGACCTTGGAGGTTGGGGGGTCACCTTCACCTCACCACTGCTTTTATCTTTTATTTATTGTGTACAGCATACACGGTCAAACACAAGCAATTACGCAGTATTTTATAAATAGAGACATTTTAAATGAAAAATTAAATTCTTATACTCTTCAGGTTTTCAAAGAAAGTATTGCTTAGATTGACCACAAGAATTAACATAAAAGAGTTAAATTGAAAATATGCAATTTTTCCACCAGGAAGACTGCTAATAAACGATTACTAATTAAAACTAGTATGTTGATTGCTTTCAGAAGTTAAACATGATGAACATCAGATAAATATGTATTAAATTGGTATTTTATATTAAGCAAATTTAAATGGTGAATAGAGACGGCTTTACAAATGTAATCTTAAAGCTTAAAGTTTAACAAATTTTATCATTAGAATCGATTCATAAATGTTAACTCTATCCTCTTTTCTTGGAGAAATTAATATGAAAAAAAAAATTTGAAAGAAAAAGCTTGGTTCATATCTTCATATTAAAAAATTATTGATTTTAAGTCCATTCTACCCATCCAATAATAATGTTTCAACCACCCTTCTTTATGCATGCCTCTGAATTTGCTGAAATTACTCATCCATATATTGTTTACTAAACTTTATTGTTTAGAAAATGAAATGTAGAAGCATTAAATGGTCTGAAAAGGAAGGAATACAAACAGGCGGTAGAGGAAATCATGGAGGATGGTAAAGAGCCAAGTACTATTGAAGAAAAATGGGAAAGTATCAAGAAAGGGTTATCTAAAGCCACAAAAGACACTATTGGAACCGCTAACGCTAAAAGGACTAGGAAACCACGGATCACGGATGAGATGATAATAAAGATGGATGAGCTGAGAAAATGGAAGAATGTAAATACAGAGTTAGGCAAAATGAAGTACAAAGAATTAAACAATAAATTGAGGCGGGCAACAAATAAAGCAAAATAAGTATGGTGGAAGACGCAGTGCGAGGATATGGAAAGTCTGCAGAGGATGGGTGAAATTGGTGCTCTGCACAGCAAAGTTAAATCTTTATCGGGAAGTAAGAAAGGGACATCTATGCTAACAGTTAGAGATTAGGCGGGTAAGGTAATAGTTGACACAGGAAAGATCCAAGAGAGATGGAAGGAATATATAGAGGAACTGTATAGTAAAGACCTTCGACCAACAAAGTTAGACATAGAAAAAGAATATGATGTAGAGGAAGATAGCTAAGGTCCAGACATACTAGACGATGAGATAGAAAGGGCATTAAGGGAGATGAAACTAAATAAGGCCGTGGGGGTGGATAACATTCCTGCGGAACTATTGAAATGTTTAGGAAAGTTTGGGAGGAAGAGGCTATATGGGCTGATTCGTAGTATTTACGAGGAAGGAATCTGGCCAGAAGACTTTGTGAAATCAGTTTTAGTTCCTATTCTGAAAAAGGTAAAGGCCACATCATCTGAGGACTACAGGGCAATAAGTTTGATATCCCACGCAGCTAAAGTTGTTATCAGGATCATAAACAAAAGGGTAGAGTAGGGCAAATGATTACTTAGGGGATGATCAGTTTGGGTTTAGGAAGGGGAGAGATACACGTGATGCCATTGCAGTAATGAGATTATTAATTGAGAAGAATATAGAACACAACCAGGAGGTATTTGCCTGTTTCGTAGATTTCAAAAAAGCATTTGATAGAGTGAATTAGGAAAAACTAATGAGCATATTGCAGAAAATAGGAATAGATTGGAGGGAAAGGAGGCTAATCCACAACCTATACATGTCTCAGACTGCTCAGGTGTGAGAGGGGAACGGGGAGTCCGGCTGGGCAGTGTTAGGAAGAGGTGTAAGGCAGGGTTGCCCATTATCACCGTTGCTGTTCAACCTGCATGCAGAGGAAATGATTAAAGAGGCATGGGCAGAACCGAATATAGGAATGAAAGTGGGCGGGGAATTCATAAAATCAGTTAGGCTTGCAGATGATCAAGCTTTAGTTTGTCAGTCAGCCAAGGGGCTGCAAGCATTGCTGAGTGAATTGGAAATTCAGTGCGACAGCTATGGGATGAGAATCAATATTAAGAAAACAAAGGTTATGCGATTTTCTAGAAAGAAAAAGGCCCAGCTTAACATTAAAATAGGAGGGCAAAAACTAGAGCAGGTAGAGCAGTTTACGTATCTCGGTAGTGTTTTGGACCAACACAGTCAAAGTAGTAGGGACTTAAGGAGAAGAATTGCGCTAGGCAAAGAGGCTTTCACAGGGAGGAGGGAGTTGATGACAGGGATGTGGAGTAAGGATGTTAAGAAATGACTCTTAGAAACTTTGATATGGAGCGTAGCTATGTAAGGTGCGGAAACGTGGTCATTGAAGCAGGAGGATGGACGTAGACTGGGGGCTTTTGAAATGTGGATGTGGAGAAGAATGAAGAAGGTGAAATGGACAGAGAAGAAAACAAACGAGGAAGTACTTGGTATGGTGGGCGAAGAGTGGGGTTTGTTGGGACAAATCCTATGGAGGCAGGAAAAGTGGATGAAGGGGGTATTGACTGGCAGTGGGATGTTGAAGACTGTAATTGAGGGGAGAATGTTAGGCAAACGAGGAAAGGGAAGGAACAGGATAGGGATGTTGGACGGGATGAAGGGAGGAAGAAAGTACTCAGAGCTGAAGAGGGACCTGATGTACAGTAGGTTGCTGTGTTTTGCTAGGGTCACAAATTATTTAATTAGTAATTACGTCCATCCAAAAACCTACCTTAACTGGTATATTACCTAATAATAATAATAATATTGTTTACATAGGACCTTGCTTTCTGATCTTTCTCACAAATCATTTGCGTTACAGGGGTTTCCCAAATTGAGTCTTCTTTTTCATTGAATGCTCATATTCCCACCTCCTATGTACTACCTTCTTTTTTCACATTTCACCTATCCATTTCATCTTTAGCATCCCTTTCTACCACCCAGTGTTAAATGTCTCTACCCCAATCTAATCTGGTCTATGTCTTTCATACTAATTTATTTTTAAAAGGTGTGGAAAGGCATACAATTCAACATTGCTAAAACAGGGACGAAAAAAATAATACTTCTATAGTATTTCAAAAAGGCAAATTAAGAACTATTTAGATATGTGATACTCTTTTTCTCAAAAAGCAATTATGTCTTGTCATTTGCACAAATTCAAATTGATTTTAAGTATGAATGCTTTAGGTCCACAATGATACAAAGGTCTCACACTTGTTTTTCTTATGAACAATATTATAATTTATTTCAAGGAATGGTAATTATAGCCAAGAAGATAAAATACATTAACGATCAAGGTACAGAATTATTATTGAGCAGTATAAACAACTAATGAGGAGCAACCATCCCAAACGACTGTAAAATCAAAATCAATTGAATTCATGATAGATTATGTAACCTTAGAGGATGCGAGGCAACCACTTATGAAAAATAGTTCAGGCTCGATTTTGCTTTTTCAAGATCGTGAAGAAAGGAATAGAACTGCGGCAAAGTCATTTCAAAATTTAATTCTTTTAAACCTCCTTCATTTTCACACAAAATCTTCATATGCAGGTACGTTTTCCCCACCACTTTCATTTCACTACTGGCCGCAGTCACTGAAAAAGATTACAAAACAATTTAAATACTCTAATTAACTTAGGCTCGTACCAAATCATTTACAAATATAATATCTAAATATTACAATGAGAGCAATAGAAGTAAATCAAACAAGATAAACTTGCAAAGCAGAACAAATAGACACAGGCGAGCAAAAAAAACATATTTCAACTATACGCGGAAAAGTTTCCAACGTACACAAACTCATCCACCTTTTCCTTAATTAATGAAATAGAGAATTAAAGAACCTTATGATACTGAACAAAAAACTAACAATCACGACAAAAATATCCTCCCAGTTATGAACATAATTCATACATAATTAATGGTTTACAAACCTCCAAAATTCCATTCCACGTCCACTATTTTTGAATTCGACACCAAATTATGCATAGCTGACATTGGCTTCAATGATGAACTAATTATCAGCTATTACAGACAATATATAATTTTCTATTTCTACTATAAATTAATAGCCTAAATCAATTTCTTAACGTTATACTTTTACATATCAAACCATGTCCTTCTGAGAGACAATAAGACCATTAATAAATTTTCTTAAATTTGTATATCACACGCATGCATACACAGATAAGTTGATATTAGTGGACTATTATTCATATCCTCCGCATATATTTCTACAACCCCGTACTGTGCGGAGCGTATTGCGTATTTTGACATGTCTGGTGATCGAGCGTTATTATTGGCCGATAGGTGACACTTGCAAGCAAATGCGACCATCGCGCTATTTTTGCATTCCGCCAAACGGAATGAATTCTTGAACGGAATCCAAGTCTTTGATAAGAATTTTGTTTTAAATGGGCGTGGGACCCTGCTTTGTGCCTTGATGTTCTGCAGAGTACTCAGATATTCTCCAGAAGAGCAATTCTCTCGACACTATTGAAAGAATCATGTTTAAGGCAACTGTAATTAAACTCTCCCATCATGGCAATACAGCTCTAAAGGCAACAAAGCAGTGTACACAAAATTACATCGTATATTACCTTCTATTGCAATGACAGAATACCGTAATCGTAAGCAAAATCTAGAATAGTACAAGTAAGTAAAAAGCAAACGACAATAGCAAACTGATCCCTGTGGTGTACCAGAAAAAAAACCCTAGTTATTCTCTCATTTCCTTGTTACACCAGCATTCCATCCAAAACTATCAATTTGCTAAACACTAATTGATTGTATCGAAATTGTTTCAGATTCTTCAGCCATAAAAGATGGAAAACAACTAGTTCTGATAATGAATGGTTAATTCAATAAGCATATTTTAAAAGTACCATTTGACTATGTGCTTCTTTCAAAAGTGAGCTGCCAATAAGAAGACAGTAAACACGAGAAACAAACACAAAAGTGTGTATTTCTGCAGTGTTTCTTTCATCTTAATCCTTTATGATTATTCTCTTTAAGAATAAACATAAGAATATAATTTGCCATTTCCATATGTCATAACTGAATGAACCTATGATGAAAAAGTATGTATCAGCACTTATTCCATTAAATCTGACTTGTGAATACATCAACAGAGTACACTGACAGTCAGAGTAAAATGCAAATTGCATGAATTGCAGATGCACCTCCAATTTAATAAGCCTCTATACTTTGAATGGTTTGAGAGTAACGAAAAAGTATTGATGGAAAGAGGAGCAAATACAGATGGCAAAATTAGGGGAATGATTATTTGAGCAAGGATGTTACTCATGAGACCAAAGGAAATGGTCAAATTTTCCGCTTAGAAAGTAATAGTGGCTGCTGGTAGGCACACTTCTAAGGACGAATTGGGGAAGTGCAAGGAGTCGGCGGCGAAGAGCATTATTTGCCATATCAAATTAAGAAATGTAAAATTGTGGAAAATAAACACTTTGCCAGTTCTAATGAATTTTATTTAAAACAACTGGTTTCGTGGAACAGTTGACATCATCAGGTGTCCATTCAATGTCTGGGGGCTCAGTCTCTCAGAAAGTATATGAATAAAACACTAATGCACGTAACAATTGGTATGCAAGTATATTTAAAGGGATGGTAAACAATATAGATTCTATGAATTACCATTTTATCCGAGGTACATTATAGAGGGGCTAATGTCCTAAATTCTAGGAGTATTAAAACAGCAAACTCAGAAATTAATTAAAAAATTAGGAAAATGGGGATGAATAAATCAGTCAGTTGGTATGGTGTTCCTATTGACCTGGTCAAACTAAGTGTTTCAAATTATATAAATCATTTATTTAACCTTACCATCAACAATAATGACCTGCATATTATTTAAAAGAAGGCTTAAGTGTCACTAATTTTGAAAAGAGGAGATTAGGCACAAGTTGAGCCATATATTTGCATTCCATTTTCAGCAAGTTTTAAAATTCTGCAAATTAGTAAATATAATTGCTGTTTACATCTGGGAGTTGAAGGAGAGCAATAGTTGGATATCTTGCCAAGAATCGGCAGTATGGTTTCAGAAAAGGGCATTAATGGAAAACACAATTATTTGGCTTCTGTCCAGAAATTGCCAAATCTATAAATGCAATGAATAGAAGTGGATGCAATAATAGTCAGTCCGTCCACAGTGTTTGATTAATATGAGCAGGGTTGCCGTACGCCCAAGTTGGACCAATTACCTCTACACATAGATAACATAGTAATCTTCTTAATCCCCTGATGAATGGTAATCAGAAATTCCCTGAAGGGTTGAACAGGAAATAAGGCAAGATGTAAGAAACCAAATTTTACTGTGAGAAAAAGCCAAAAATACAAGGGAAAATGCCGGGCACCAGATATATATATATTGAATTTATTTAATTTCTCAACAAATTGTTGATTAAAATTACCTACCTGCAGAAATATCCAAGCCCTTGCCAAGCACTGTAAATGTTGGAAAGGTAAAAAAATGAAGAAATGATTGCACTATGTAATTTGCAGACATGAATGGTAGCTGAATTAATAGTTATCAACTGAAAAACTACCAACTTGTAAAAAAACTGACATTTTAATAATAATATAACCACATTTAATCTTCCATTCTTTCTGATGATGCCGACAGAACAGTTCACAAAACCTTAATAATTTATAATGCATCATGGACAAAATCTTATATTTAAGAAGTATCATACTCTAATATCAAGTAACATTTCCACATCAATTTTTGTTAGTGATTGTACACTCACTACAATGCCATAAAAATTCATATAACTATTTGCTAATTTAAGAGGCCATGATGTTGAAAATGTAATGTTGAATTTTTGGCTGATTTTGGAAACGTTTCTTTGATGAGTGCAAACCATTGATTATAACAATGAGATTAACAGTACCATCTCAAGTAAAAATTTGCGTTAATCCTAGAGAAGTAATTATAAATGAGGATATACTTACTGAATCAACCCTATACCTCACCTAAATATGCTTTGGGATTTTCTCCATTCTCTTACTGATGTATCACACAGCCATTACGATGAAAGTAGCCTGATTCACCCATTGATTGTCTTATATGCACTAGTAAAATGAAGGTTGAATGTGAACCTATCTGCCACAACAGGCCATTCAGTCACGGGTGCTGGTTATTCATATTTCACAATATTGATCAATATATATTGTTCAACAGTAAGAGCTAAAGCCATTTTTCGTTTTTTTGTTAGAAAAAGGCTTTTATTTTCATGAGCCTTCATCTCAGGTAAAAAAATTATCTCCTAATGGCAGAGAGTGTCCTAATGTGTCTCCTTATAATACTGGATCTGTAATTGTATTTATTAGCTCATGGGCTCCATTCTAATTGCCTCACAATTTAAAATTTAATATAACAGGCCATACGATCACTTTAAAAATTAAAAATAAACAAAAAATAAATAAACTATCCAAATAAACCATGAGATCATAGAAAAATAGTGTTTCCTTAGATGTATACTTAACTAATTGGAACTTCTTTAATTTAAACTAGGCACGTTAAACTGCAATAGACCCAGGAGCGATGGAGAGATAATTAGATATTACATAACTTAAATAGGAAATAGACATTTTATTGCTTTAATACATTTAACTTTATCTTGTTTCCAATACTTTTCTAGGGAGTTAGTCGTAAATCATAGAAATGTTGGTTATTATTATGAGGATAATATAATTTAACATTATTTGAAACTATTTGTTTACTCTACTCTTTTAATTATTTCTATTATATTGTAAAAATAGGTTAGAATCCTCTGTCAATTGAGAATACCATGCACTAGGGTAGGTTCTTATGAAATAATTAAAGATTCAACTGTGTTAACAGCCAATAAATGTTACCTTGTTTTGAGTTGAAAATAGGCAGCTGGGACTTTTCTGTAAAGTGAAACCGTTTCGATACATTCCAGGCATTGCAAACCTCGGGCTAGATAATTTACAGATCAATGTGTGGTATATTATAACTCATTAATTTTTCGAATAGTGACAACTACTAATCAGCATTGCATCCATAACTCTTCGATGTGGATTTTTACGGCACATATCAAATACAACAAGTGTATGAAACAACAGTTTTTCCGCGGTATTTAATTACACAAGTTATTTAAAATTGAACTACGCGCGCTTTTATTGATGCTATAACATTTCTTCTTTACCCCATGTTGATACTTTTTTAATGCTTCTTTCGTTACAATTGCTGAAGCGCATAAAATTAAAATAACGTTGAGCATGGGTTTGTGCAATCACTTTCTCAAATCATTTGGAGGTAAATGGTTGCCATCATAGCAGACGAAAATTTTTCTCTCATATCACCCGGCAGTTGTTCGAGTCACCTTGTCTTGTCCTTTCCTTCTTCGCATCCTTCGATAAGGTCAATCATTCCAGTGAAGAGGTTCCTAAGTGTTGGTACGAGGTTGAGGTGAGCTCCTAGTTGTAAATGAGTATATTGTTTTCTCTCAAGTACACACTTTCATTTTGATTTTAAATGTGTAAAATTTGAACAGCGTTTCATTCAGTTATAATTGTTTTTCATCAATTTCGTTGGGACGTGTGATTACAGGATTTTGAACGCCGGCAATTTTGTGTAGCAATGCGTTGGAAGCTTTTCTGGTATCAGATCGTTAAGATTTATTCATGTGAATTGTACTACCTTTTTCACTTTAAATTGTGAATGAATTACGTACTAATCTTTACCTTATACTATCCTAGTAATTGTTTAATCTCTGCGTGCAGGTACTATTAAGTTCATTATTAAGTGTTCGAGTAATCGCAGTGCCTTCGCGTTTATTAATTTGTGTTAGACTCCGGGCAGTAGACATTATTAGCCAATGTGATTTTTTTAAGGGGTATAATTAAATCATTGATATTTAATGCCTTTGTTTTTTGAAATTGACAACAATGTTTGCTTTAGGCTACTCTTTCCCTCTGGAAATCGTTGTCATTGTCGGTATACAATGAATTTTTCGCGTGAGCCTTGGTTTTCATTCATATTGATAGACCTTAGAGGTGCGAATATGGTATGACCTCGAACTAACCTTTGAGGTCTGAATAGTGAAACGTTTCACGTAAACTTCTTACGCGTGTACAAACTGACCGTCGGCGTATAACCCGACAAATTACTTAAACTGTTATTTTCTGACTTCACCTCCTTGCCCTAGGGTATAGTTATTGCTAGGTCATTGAGTATTGGTTTCGCTCCGTTGATATAATTTTGTTTATATCAAGTCCTTTTATGTGAACAGGTTTTTGTCCATGCAAGCAAGATATGTAGAGGATGTGTGCTTACGGTGCCGGGACGCTGTTTGCACCGTTGGGGCCGAAAAGAATCTCTAGGCCCTCGGTTGACGTAAATTAACAAAAGAATTGTTACACATTTTTTACACAGCCCTGGGCCTTATTTGTGAAACCACACCTTCGCACAGGGTGTTAAACTTTAACTATCCTTGGTAAAATAAGTTTCTTAGCAAGTTGACCTTGAATGACCTTCCATAGGTCTTTCAAAATTTCGTTGTATTCTGCTTCCGATGTTATTTAATTTAATTATACGAAAGTCATAACAATAAAAATAGCACCTTTTCCGACTTATAGGCCCCTTCTAATTAATACCAAAAATTCATCGCCCTTCATATTTGGAAAGGGTGAAACAACTGGTCGATACACTCAGCACACTATTCAGGGTTACCGGTTCAT
Source organism: Hetaerina americana (assembly GCF_022747635.1). Classification (NCBI taxonomy): domain Eukaryota; kingdom Metazoa; phylum Arthropoda; class Insecta; order Odonata; family Calopterygidae; genus Hetaerina; species Hetaerina americana. Next base: position 51,445,075 of record NW_027286985.1, on the reverse strand, counting down.
CTCGTCACCTTTGCTTTTAGAGGTCAGAGTGGTACCTATTTACGATCAAGATTGCCTTTATCATGGTTTGCCGTTTCATGATGTCTTTATTTATCAATTTCCTCAACGATAAATAGGTGATTAAAAACTTGTATTAATAGAGAAGAGAGAGATTTTATGAACTTATTTGTCGAAAATTTTAGTTTATTTTCTCCTTTTCGACGAAAAACTCCCCTGGTTTATTTACATGCGTTTTCAGTTGTTTAATGGCTATAATAGAGCGGACGAAGTAGGCATCGTTGTTTATACTGATCATTCATGAAGTTGGGGAAAGAATCGTGAATTATATGTTCATCGTCGACATAATTGTCCGTGCCAATCGACCTCGGATGCATTTAGTCTTAGGATTTAATTATGTTATACATTTGCTTATATTTATACTGTGATTACACATATTTATACATTGACATGTGTATATTTATAAATTTTCGAAGGGGTGATATGAAAAATTCTAACAGTTGCTGCTTGTGAGGTTTGGGGATACTTTTAAATAATTCATTTTATATTTTAAAATTGCAGCAGTAGCCTATTCAAGATGCCTATTCAGAAGATCCACGCCCGCCAAATCTTTGATTCCCGTGGAAACCCAACAGTGGAAGTTGATCTCATCACAGAGAAGGGACTATTTAGAGCAGCTGTACCTTCTGGTGCCAGCACTGGAATCTATGAGGCTCTGGAATTGCGGGACAATGACAAATCCAAATACCATGGAAAGAGTGTACTGAAGGCAATTGATAATGTCAACAAATCTATCGCACCAGAGCTACTGAAAAAGGTTAGCTGAACACATCTAAAATTTGAATTGGTTTCGAATCTGCTTTTACAGATGCTCTTCTAGGAGGAAAGATAGTGTAGCCAAAATCAATTTGAATTGAAGGCATCCTTATGGCGTACCCTTTGATTTATTTTAGAAAGTATAACAAATTAGGTCCGTGTTGTAATATGCATGACATTTTTTGATCAAGTTGATTAATTTAATTAAGAAGTTCCAGCAATTGTACAATCAATAAAATTATTTCATTGATATGCTTTGCTGACAGAGTTTCGAACCAACCCAGCAGAAGGAAATTGATGAATTCATGCTGCAACTTGATGCTACTGAAAATAAGTCAAAGTTTGGAGCCAATGCCATTTTAGGTGTATCACTGGCTGTGTGCAAGGCAGGAGCTGCCCACAAAGGAGTTCCTCTGTACAAGTGAGCATTACAATTAATCCCTGTTAATTTTTGTGATATAATTGTCAATTGTGCAGTGGCATTTGCAGTTATATTAAATATTAGGTTTTTGTTTGAAGGTTTTTGCCTATATCTGTCGAATGCTTGTAATGGCCTAAGATTTTTAAATGAGTAATTAATTTGCATTTAGAAAAAGACTGGACGAGAGGGTTGCAGGTCAAAACAAATGAAGGAATAATTTTCAATGCAGGACATTAAAGGGGGTGGGGGTAATAATGGATTGTTGGTTCATGACTGTTGATGAGTTCAAAGTATTCTTCCACAGTTCTTTCTATAATCTGCCCTCCTTTAATATTTCCATTGGCCTTGTGTAAAAGGATTATACAGTCAGGCCATAGGAACATACATATAACCACAGATAATCAACCTAAAGGTCAGTTAGATAAGTGTGGCTGGAGATCACCTAGTACTGAGCCCAACAGCATGTGAAATCAAAATTGAAATAGGTGGACCAGTTTTAACCCTGCGCCATCTATGGTTTCTTAGGAAGATTTAGTTCCCAAAATATCACTTAGCTTGGATGAAGCTGAGGGTGTATAAAGGCATCCCTGGAAATCAAACCCAGGTTAACTGGTGAGTAGTCCAATGCTCTACTCGCTGGACTAATGTTTTCTGGTATATAACAGGTGCAGAAGAATTAAAAATTAAAGCCCTCTATTCATTTAGTTTTATCCTGATCATTGAACTGGTCTATTTCAATGGAGACGACATATCTTTTAATAATATATTAAGTTTAATGTACCTACCTATGCATAATTTTTAGAGTTATTTTTAAATAAATTTTTTTGCATACATATATACTACTTTCACTCTCTTTAATGCTTTCCACCAAGATGAGAACCATCACAAATTTGTGTAAATGTCCTTCTGCTAGTCAGTGGTCATTTTGAGAAATTGTATATAGTAAGTCTCTCACTTGAGAAGTCCAGTTCGACAACTGTCCTGGTCACCAGCCACTTAGCAGATGCTAACAATTTAGTTTTGACTGTCCTGTGTAGGATACCATGTTAGTTGGCTAATCAATAGGTGGTGCTGAGACATACTTATGTTATTGTTATATCACAGGTGTCCTCAGGACCAAAGGAATTTGAAGAGCAAAATGTAATTGATGAAATTGTGGAAATGGGACACTAGAATTAAAAATTGAATGAGATGATTGTTACATGGTTGCCATTGAGCCCAAAGCAATTGAGTTCTGAAGATTTGTAGCCGGAAGATTCTTGTAAAAAGGTGAAATTTCCAAGATGGCAAGAAACCGGGACTTAGAAAACATTTGAGATATAACATATGGTGGAATGCTTTCACATAGTAGAGAAAGTCATACACGCAGAGAACACAACCAGTATTTTGCCTAACCAAATTCTTTACATCTTATGAACGTATCTCCAGCATTCAGTAATGCTATTTGTTACTGTTTAATGATTTTCACATATGCTTAGAAAAAGAGCTGCAGAAGTTAATGTCTATGCCAGTTTCTTCTGCAGGATGGAATGAATATCTGTTCACATAATACACTTAACAATTATTTTTCTGATGATGGCCTAATTTACATAAGTATAGGATGGCCAACTTGTCTTCACCTGTGTGTAACTTTGATGCTTGTCTTTTTGGTTTGCTTTGGTTTGATCAGCTTTGATGTCTCAGAAAAAATTCAGATTTGTAACTAGTGAATACCAATTCATCAAAATTTTAGTGCTTTAATCTGAGTGAATATCATTGAGGTACCCATAGTAGAGGTAAGGGTAATGACTTCTGTGGAATGTTATTTTTTAACACTTTAATTAAATGAAAATTCCTAGATCAACTGTTGAGCTATGGTTAACTGTTTGGCTGCCCATGCTCTACACCTTTAGCCCCATTATTAAATGCTGTCTTTTCACCTAACTAGTTATAATTTTGATTTCATTAAAAATCTAACCTTCCAAAGCATCATATTATATGATTATTGTTGGTAATCTACCTGTTATAATAGATTGCAGTAGGACAATTACCTCAGTAAAATATTTTAACAAATTGTTGTACGAGGGTAGTTTGAAAGGTTCTCGCAATTATCACCAGGTATCAGCGCTAGCACAACCAGTTTCCCACATAGTAATAGGTAATCCTTTACAAGTAAAAATGTAACACATCAGTGTTCTGGGAAGAGATCTGTGGTATGAATGCCTCTCTGTTGTTGTTCCTGTGCAGTGATTTGTGAAGATGGAAAAATTGAGATTCAAGCAGCGAAAATATACTTAATAAAGGAAGGTATGAAAGCAAAGGAAATCCATTCTGAAAACATTTTTGGGAGATTTTAACTCTGCTTAATTAGAAAAGCATATGGTTTTTAATGCCCCAACTTTTTTCTGTGATTAGAATCAGAAATTAATCTGAAAATATTGATTGCTCCTTTTCAACCAACAAATAATCCATGTGGTCTTTTTATCTCAAAATTTGTCTGAGAAAGTATTTAATTCAATGCGGTTTACTTCTTTCCTTTGAGATTAGTCTGATGTTGAAATTATGTGGCATCTTATATATATGGATATAATAAATTGCATGCTGTGCAATGAAAGGGCGTTAAAATTCACAGGGCTCTTTTTATAAGCATAAGGTGAGATTGAGTTAAAGTACAGATGACCAAAGCATGTAACTTTTATCTCTATAATTTATGAATAATTTGAGAGATTAGGCTGTTGTGATATAAGAAAAGGATTAGGGCGGAACTTGTGTGGAAAAAATATGTGATTAATGTCAAAAATCAATGTTTGTACATAAAAGATTCCTTGAACAATTGTCATTAGTAACACTTCAATTATGACTTACTTTTCTCAGGCACATTGCAGACCTTGCAGGGAACAAAAATATCATTCTCCCAGTCCCTGCATTTAATGTGATCAATGGAGGATCACATGCTGGTAACAAGTTAGCAATGCAAGAATTTATGATCCTGCCCACAGGTAATACTATACAATTGTTCGTGGAATAATATAACTTATGCTGCATATTCTGACAAAGTAGTCTGTAATTAATTTTAGTTATGTGGAACAACAGATTTATGTAACTGGTTCCAACAAATCACACCATTTCATCATTGCCTCTCAACCACCCTTTTAATCTTCCCATCCCTTGCATTGTATAATGCATTAAGGCAATTTCTTTTTGTCTGAAAAGATGTCTTGCCCAATCTTTTCAAGGCTAATCGGGTGAGTAACATTAAAATCTGCTTATCCAAAAAATTTTCTGGTAGATTTCTCTAACACATTTTCCATTGGCATTATATTAACTCTTGGGGTTGACATCAAACAAGTATGTAGGGATCCCACATAGTCGACTGACATCTTAGGTATTGGCGAGAAAAGAGCAGTTTTTTGCATTCACCAAAACAATCTTAAGAATTTTGGACAATGGCATCTTTTATATTTCATAAAAATCTTAAACGCGAGCTCAGTATTAGCTTGAAATTTTAGTGAATAGAGTTGTCTTGTGTGTAAAGTTTCTTGAATTTTGTATGTTATCTTCAGTCGTCCAAAATGGCCATCGTATTATTTCATTGCACTAGGTAATAAAGAAAAATAAAATACATGAGTAACGGGCATAATTTTATTTATGTAAATATTTTCTTGTAAATGCTTTTAGGATTTTCATGAAACCTCGTATATTTAGGTATTTCAGTTCAAGCAGTTTCATTTGGGTTTCTGTGGAAAAATTCCTTTTGGGGGTAAAATCAGTAGGTTTTAAGAGCAGCAATTGTATGTACAGGTTTTAATAAGAACTTGTATCTTCAAGGGTGAGAAATTGATAAAGGTACCTCATTTTTCATAAATTTCATCAGAAAACCAAAACTGCCTCAAAGTAAAATTATAATGCAATGTTTAATTAAGTATTTTAACTTTGTGTAAAAGTTAAATGAAGCAGTTAAAATGTAAGTTCTTAAAAATTCCTTTCCTACAAAGCAAGTAATTCTTGTAATTATTAATATATAGATTGTAATTATTATTATAGATTTTGATTCCCTTATGGTGAAACTACCACTTTCTGGAGTGAGAATGCTATTTGATTTAGTCTCAACATAGAGAAAACTCATGGAAGGGTTATCAATATTCACAGAGTTATGTTTTGTTTTTCTTTGATAGAGATGCCAATATGGCTATAGAGTATTTTCAAATTTAGAAATGATGAAAAGAAGTGATATTTCATATTCTTTTTCATCCCTACGGAGTAAAAATGAGTTAGAAAAATATTTGCCAATCACATCAAAACAATATGTAATGGAATATTTATACCTGGGTGTGTAGGCATTCTTATATAATGTGATATACGTTGTGTAAAAGGTATCGCCATGAAAACTATTGGCGTTATTAAGGAGGAAGTTGTGTATTGACTTCAAACCCATTCTTCTTTAGGTGCTTCTTCCTTCACCGAGGCAATGAAAATGGGATCTGAGGTGTATCATCACCTTAAGGCTATTATCAAGTCACGATTTGGCCTTGACTCAACTGCTGTAGGAGATGAAGGTGGCTTTGCTCCCAGGCTTCTTAATAACAAGGATGGTATGTATGCATGCATTGATGTTGCCAACAAATGCTTTTGTTGATATAAATTCCTAAATTACTTAAAATGCAAACGTAGGGAAGGCAGCAGGTGTTGTACACCCACTTTTCTTTTTCTGTACAGATAGATACAATGTAGAGGTCACCTTATTATAACCACTTGACATAAAAGTTACCAGAGGTGAGAGTTTTTCTTTTTGTGCTGCTTGAGAATTTCCCCGAAAACTCCTATATGAGGGTAGGCTAAAAAGTAATGCACACATGCTTGTAGACCAAAAACAAATAGCAAGAATGGGCAAAAGTGCGTTTGGTACAATTCTTAAGTTCCAAAATCATATATCTATTTTTCAACATAGTCACCAAAAAGGCTAACACATTTCTCCAAACGTGTAACAAGTTTTTTCATTCTGTCGCTGAAAAACTCTTCAGAATTTTCTCAAGTCCAGGACTTGACTGCTGCTTTCACCTTATTACCTACCAATCTGACCTTAGGGTTGATTACTGCGTTTATGATTATATATATATATTGGCCCTCCTACACTGATGTGTGAATTTCACATGCCGTCAAGCATAGTACTGGGTGAACTCGACCATCACCTACCAAACCAACCTTAGAGTTGATTACTTTGTTTATGGTTTATGTATCTATATATATATTTATAAAAATATATATATATATATATATATTTTTCTATATATATATATATATATATATATATATATATTTTTCTATATATATATATATATATATATATATATATATATACATATGAATGCACCTAACTGGACCTTAGGGTTTGAGACTGATTTGTGGTTGTAATCATCAAAGGTCGACTTAAGGTCAGCTTTAATGATTTCAGGATGATGATCAGAAATTAAAAAAGTAATGAAAATAAAATTTAAAAACCTCAGTTCTCAATTAAATTCGTGTTATTTATTTTTGTCATTTCACCTTCCAGCACTTATCCTCATATCTGATGCCATAGCTGCTGCCGGTTATACTGGAAAGGTTGACATTGGCATGGATGTTGCAGCCTCCGAATTTTACAAGTGAGTAAAGCACTTTTTCATCTGAACATACCTGGTGACTTATATGCTTGCCTACTGACAGTAAGGACATGGCATCAGTTTAGTCTAATGCATTTATGTCTAATGCATATTTTAGTCTAATCAGTTATGGATTCTATCTCTATTCGATCATATTAGTTTGGTTCCATTGGTTTTTTTTAGTTTTAGATTTGGTTCCACAGAGACCTGTGGGACACCACATATTACTTAAGAGCTGCATATCGACAGCCATCAAGTTCAAACAATTGATAGAAATATTACTTCATTAGCGTAAGGGACGTATACTCTGCCAGTATACCTGAAGCTTGGTCAATAAATATTTTTCACAGTGTAAATTTTTATTTTAATAGGGAGGGCATGTATGACTTGGACTTTAAGTCCCCTGACTCTGACAAGAGCTTGTGGATTGATGGAAACAAGTTAACCGATCTTTATAAGGAATATGTTAAAGAGTTCCCGATTGTTTCCATTGAGGATCCATTTGACCAAGATCATTGGGATGCATGGTCAAATATGACTGCTACGACCTCAATCCAGGTAAAAAGTAACCATATAATTGAATCTCTTTCCTTTATCCTTGCTTAGTATGTAGAGAATATTACTTTCCTGAATGAATCATCATCTTTGATAAGAATTTCAGTTAAAATGTATGTCCTGGGGTTCCCCGAATATTTTCTAAATGTATGCCCCTGTAAGAATTTTTTGGGCTACAATTACTCAAAATTCCAGTTAGCCAAGGGGTTGCAAGCATTGCTGAGTGCATTGGAAAGCCAATATGATAGGCCTGACGCCAGAATAGCTGTACATAAAAAAAAATCATGTGGTTTTCAAGAAAGAGTAATGCTGAGTTAAATATTAAACTAGTTCATAAACGATAACAGATGAAACAGTTTATGTATCTCGGAAGTATTGTGGACCAAAATTGTCAAAGTGGTATGGACCTAAGAAAAGGAATTGTATTAGGCAAAGAAACTTTCACAAGGAAGAGGGAATCAATGATGAGCATGTTGACTAAGGATGTTTAGAAAATGCTCATTAAAAATTTGATATGGAGAGTGGTTTTGTAACCGCGGAAACATGGTTGTTGAAGCAAGGTGATAGGCATAGATTGGAGATCTTTCTAACATGGCTGTGGAGTAGAATGCAAAAGGTGAAATGGACAGAAAGGAAAACAAATGAGGAAGTACTAGGTATATGGGAGAAGAGAGGGGTTTGTTTGGAGAAATCCAGAGGAGGAGAAAGAATGGATTCAAGTATTTTGATCAGCAATGGGATTTTGAAGACTATGATAGAGAGGAGAACATTAGACAAACAAGGAAGGTGTAGGAATAGGATAAGCTAGTTGGAAGGAATAGAGGGAGTTAGAATGTTTGCAGAATTAAAGAAGGGGTTGTTGTAGTTAAGGATATCAGGTTGTATTTTGTTATAAGGCAAGGAAATGCATCATTGAATTGTTGCATAATGTGTGCATCCAAACCTTATTTTTACTAAAATAATACCAATAATAATAATAATAATAATAATAATAATTATCACTTCAAAACTCTTTACATGAAAATTACAATTTGATATTAAAATAAACAAGCTGATCATTATTCCGAATCCATCCACAAGAACAGATCATTTCTGCCACTTTTCAATGTCTACCAGTGGCAACATCACAAAAATAGTTGTTAAAACATCAAATTTCCACGGAACACCTGCATTTCTGATTAATATACGAGAGTTTTCTGTAGGAGTTGAACCAAGATAAAGGATTTAAGTCTTTTATTCTATTTACTGTAGCTCACATAAAAACCTTTGTTCATGATTTCCCCTCCCCCTTGCATTGTACTGGCCATGGAAACCTAACTGTCCATGCCCTGACAGTCTCCTAAACCAGGAAAATACCAAATCCCATTCCACCGGTAATCATTTGTAAAAATTATAATTTATGGCTAAACTGTAAGATGGCATAATTTTAGTAAATCCCTTTGTTGCCTCACAGAGCAAAACAAAGAAAAGCTTTTTATCTCTTGATCATTAGACTTTAATTTTTAACCGATAATGTTGCATTAGCTTCATAAAATATCCTTTGTGCGTAACAGTTGCACTTAATAAATAAATCTTGTTTCAATGATCAGTTGGCAAAGGCCATCTCCATAACCGCATTACCTTCTATGTAATTGATGTTTAGCAGGAACAAGATACACCTAATCAAATTTTCAAAGTTATGCAGTATTTGAACTATTGTAGTATAATTTGTTATTCTTCCAAATGTTATCAAAGTATCTTTTTGTTCTACTCATAAAAACTAAATACAGAATTGACATAAATAGTGAAATATATTTGATTGAGGTATACTCTTCTGGGCAGAATCTATATGGTAGGATTTAAATTTTAATTTATACATTGACAGATTGTTGGAGATGACCTTACGGTGACAAATCCAAAAAGAATCAAAACGGCAGTTGAGAAGAAAGCTTGCAACTGTTTGCTGCTGAAGGTAAATCAAATTGGCAGCGTAACAGAGGCTATTTCAGCTCACCTTCTGGCAAAGGAAAATGGCTGGGGTACCATGGTATCTCATCGATCTGGAGAAACTGAGGATACATTCATTGCTGACCTTGTTGTCGGACTTAGCACTGGACAAGTAAGTCTTCATTCTGATAACCCAGGCATATCCCTTAAAGCTACATAATTTCGAATTACAGATTTTAAGGCAGTTATTATCATGGAACTGAACTAAGCATAGGGAAAAGAGATCTTTAAATTTTTGTACTGCGATCCTTCTTTGTGCATTTAGATTTAAAACGAACACTTTATGGATGAATACTACTTATAAATTAACAAACCGAACGGTATTAGGGTTAACCCTGTGAAATTTATCCATGATGGAAAGGAAACAAACTATGCAAATTTCACTTGAATAGAGATTTATTCACGACCCGGGTTTCAAACACTTAATGTCATCTTCAGGTCTGAAGATGACATTAAGTGTTTGAAACCCGGGTCGTGAATAAATCTCTATTCAAGTGAAATTTGCATAGTTTGTTTCCTTTCCATCAATACTTATAAATTATTTTATAAACAGTCATCCATGCCTGTTATGAGTTTTTAGAGAAAAAGTTTAACAGGTCCTGAATTCCCTTATGAATGTAATTAATTCAATGGATTAAAATGACTATTCAGATATGCTATTACACTGTGCTAATGTTTAACTTGGATAAAAAATAGTAGTGCATAAAAAGTTTGCATTATGCCCAAAAATAATTTAAATTCTATTGTACTTCAACCTTAATTTATCATAAGCCTAAGTTTATATAGACTTTTATTAATTACTTACATTGAAGAACATGCTATCGTTACATTAGCAGCCAATCTGAATTAACATCATTATCTCCCTGACATTGCCAGTTTTTGAATAAGTTATTAAGAAACCTGTAATAGAAATTAAGGAATCCCAGTTCAAATCGTGGTTTAGGCAATGATTTTTATGCTTTTAAATTGCTGCATTTAAAACACTTCATTACTCATTGGGCGGCATTTTATATTAATCTATATATTTATATGTACATACTTTGGGATCTGATAATGTCCATTTTGCTTTAATGTCAAAAAGGGAACAATGCTGATGCAATGCAACATGCAATGTTGATTGCCTGTTGCTACTCTTTAACTTATTTTCATCATTAATTGTATAATTTTTCTTTAGATAAAAACAGGAGCACCTTGCCGCTCAGAGCGTTTGGCTAAGTATAACCAGATTCTTCGTATTGAAGAAGAGTTGGGTGGTGCTGCAAAGTATGCGGGCAAGAATTTCGCTCATCCTAATTAAGCACAAATGGTAGGGGAAGTACTGAGTCTTGCTATTGTTAACATCCCATGTTTTCATTTTGGATGAAAGACCACCAAATCTAATCCAAAATTTGATTATGGAAAATTTGGCTCCAAAAAATCTCATGGGATATCACTAAGCTGATATTGGCATTTAATGGTTATATTGTTTTTGTAATGTTTCCCTTTCAGAGCGAGTGTAAAGAATTGGTGTAAAAGTAGACTTAAAAATTGTTTAACTTATCAAGAAAAGAAAATGTAAAGACATCATTAGTGTGAATTTATAATTTATGGTATGATGTTTTATGTAATCAGCAGGTTTACCCTGTGAAAATATTTATGAAGACATGAAAAAAAGTCAGTCATCAACCCAAATAAAATTCTCTTGTGCAATAAATGTAACTTTTGATTCTTACATCTATACTAAGTGGAAGCTTTCACAATTAACTCAACCTCTATTCTGTGATAACCAAAAATAAATTGTTGGGACATGGAAGCATTATGGAGAAATCAGTGCAAGTGTTTGGAAAAATTTAGTGGTACTTACAGAAATAAGTCACAAGGTGAAATTACTGTCAGCCGGGTGGAAGGCAGCAGGTTGTTAGGAGAAACTTGATTAATGCAGATATAATGGCAACTACTTAATGGAGGCTGAAATAAGTATGGGGGGTAACAGCAAGGTAGAAGGTAAAAGAAAGCATTTTGTATGGTATGAAGTACATTAGTTTGAGGAACCAAAGGATAATAATGATGCAGAATATACATGTATTTTGAGCAATACTTACAAATTGTGCGCGAAGTTTTTTGGCAGGGTGTCCAGGTATCCTAATTAACCGGAAATAGAAAAACCTGGCTTTTATAATTATTGTATTACTGGAAAATAGTGTGCAGTAGAAGGTAAAAATGGCTTTGGTACCATCTCCATTTGAATTTAATATAACTTATATCAAGATTTATTTAAATAGTGGCTTTCAAAATATTTTTTCAAGAAGGGAAAGAGTTTTGCATTACCTGTGTACATAGGACAACTGCTTAACTGGCTTAACTGCTTGCCTATTACTGCATGATAACTTATTGTGAGAGGTAATCAATAAGTACTCATTTGATTGAGAATGCCTTGACCAGGTAAATTGTCCAGTGTAGGAACGATTTCTTTTTTACTAACACTGGGTGCAGATTACATTCTCCTGTAATATCAATACAGTATAGAATACTTTCCAATTAATAAAAAGATCATAAAAAGTTTGCATCATTCTGCTTTTCAACCAATAATCCTAAAGGAAATGTCAATTCATTGTGTTGCAACTTCCTATTCAAAGCAGTGATCAGCTTGCATTGATAGTCGTTTATATACTTATTAAATACCTGCTAGCAATACAAAATACTTAAAGTTTCTATGGCAGAGATAAAATTCATCTACATGCTAAAAAACCATTAGAAACTGTACTACAAGCAGGGTACTATCTTTACTGTAAATGGGATATCTATTAGTGTTAAGTAATTTTTATACCTTGTAAGCCACCACAAGGTTGTGTGCCAGGAGGTGAATACACACCAGCATACTTTAGACCTGAATATTTTTCCCCCTAGTGCAGTCAGACTGATCCCATATTGTTAGTGGAAAAAATCACATTCATCATTCCCATATTCATCTACCTATCATTTTCAAATTAGGTGAGCCATTAAATTTTAACAATTTTATTAATTTTGTTCTTCTCTACCATTAAATGCAGATAATTACAATGCTACAAGGGGAAAGGCTGAAACAATTATGCATGTATATTTACTGTTGTCAGTTTGGTAGCACAAAACCTAGGAAAAAAAAATTCTCATATTTGAAAACCTAGCATTGGAAACCATGTATTTGATGGCCACCATGCTAGGAGATCAATACATTGTACGAGGGCGGTTCAATAAGTACCCATGTTAGAAATGAAGGAACTATTATTTCAAAAACATTTTTTTAATTTAAAACTTAGATCCCTTTTAGAAAGATACACTTCTCCCAACGTTCCGGCCATTTTTTTAACCCCTCCAAAAATTAGGATTTGTCGAACTCTCCAAAATACGCCTGTCTCGGCGATAACTTCCTCGTTTGAGCTAAATTTTTTTCCCACGAGCCATTCATGTTAGGGAATAAGAAAAAGTCACAGGGAGCCAGGTCAGGTGAATATGGGGGGTGCGGCAGCAATTCATAACGTAGTTCATGCAATTCATGAAGTTGACAGCCAGATCAGCTTGTTGTCCACTGAGAGCAGTCGTGGCACCCATCGGGCTGAGAATTTTTTCATCGCCAACTTATCATGTAAAATATTAATTGCCATTCCGGTCGACACACCCACGGCCTCTGCTACTTAGCGCACTTTCGTTCGTCAATCAGGCGTGGAATTTTTTGAATGATTTCCTTGGTAACCACATCTGCCAGGCATCCTGGTCGCTCTTCATCAAAAACATGTTCGCCCACGTTTAAATTAGTTGAACCAATATCTAACTGTGGTCATAGATGGCGAAGTGTCCCCATAAACAGCATCCAACTTTGCTTTTATCTCCTCACATTTCTTCCCATCCAAAAACAAAGAGCGAATTACCGAACGATACTGCTCTTTTTCCATCTCAGCAAAAATCACGAAACACATCTTACTTGAATGGCTGCCAAATCCAAACTACCCTTTAAATCAGTCTGAAATTTGTTTCACCGTTGTTTGATAGATGGCAGCACACAATGATAACATAAACTTCCCTCAGGAACGCTGTTTGTCGTCAGACACGGGTACTTATTGAACCACCCTTGTTGGCCTAGTTATGGGGGCCCACCAAAAATGATGATAGACTCACTATAATTAATATCTTTCATAGTAGCCTTAAGGAACTGTAAAGTTGATCATTTAAAAAAACTTTAACCAATTTTATTAATGAATTTAATATTTTTCTTTCTTTGTCGAATTTCATAAAAGTGCATTTACCTTCAAAGGGTTTTTCATTTTGGTATTCCCACCTTACTCAGTAATAGTAGTTAGTAAAGCAGGTGGTCACATGCTCAGGTAATTTGGTGAGTATTTTAGTTACTAGGTGAGTAGGATTTCATAGGAGCAGAGGAAGGGTGGAGAGAAGTGTCCACTCCAAAACAAATACACCTAGGCACCCACAGTTGAATTTTTCATCTGAAAGATGGAATGTTGTAGCCCTTGGGATGGGAGGCCAGTACAATAGCCACCTCACCAACTCGATTCCCCCAATATATTATCGGTGTAATGAGATAACCTCTTGTGTAAATTTTTGGTTTTGTGAAGCTGACTACATATATTGTTTTCTTTCCTTGTGTTAATATTTATTATATAATACATATTATAAAAAGGAAAAATTTGCTAATAATCCCCCTAATCCCCATACATGATTCGTGATAGAATCCCTAAATGAAATTGATCAATGGAGGATATTCTCACATTCAACAGGTAATATTTGGAGCTCAGTTGGTTACTGAATTCCCTCCCAATGGATCCAATTAGGGTGAAGTTGCGGTTTGGCGGAGTTCAATTTGGTACTTTATGGAGTCAGATTATTTTCAGTATGAAGATTTCTCCTGAAGTCAGTTCAAATTTCCAGCAGGGTAGAATGCAGTCATAGAGGGATTTGGCTACACACACAACAATTATTAATAAGACTGTACAACTGTAACGGAGCAGTGCCATTAGAAGAAATCATCACATAACATTATTGAGTGATTACTTATTTTCTGTAGGTATCCCCAAAAGTGAAAAACTATTCCTGCAAATATTAATCTGTCTTTTGCAAATGCATTCATATCACAAATCTAACAATAAATACTTTTACTGATGTTCATGATCCATGGGCAACAATCTTGACATAGTGGAATGGCTTTAATTTTCCAATGACTCCTAAAGCTGGGCTGGCAAGAAGAATAATTGCACCTGGTAGGCCTGCCCAAATGCAAGACAAGATGAGGGTATGAGCCTGACAGAGGTATTCATTGTAGCAACTGCTCCTCATTAGAATACACTACCTGGAATAGGCCAGATAAAGTTTTTATAATTCACTTTTCCCGATAGCAGAAAAGATTCCTATCTTAAATGTCATAAGAAGATCATAAAATGTTTTTCCTTGATAGCTGGAAATCTTCACCAATTATTTATCATTATTTTAGCCAATTTGAAAATAAGTACCATAATCCCTAGAATTTTCCTGTAGAATATAATGAGACGAAAAAGTTTTTTAAATGTTCATTTGCCACATCAAATAATGACATACTTCTGCATACTGCAATAATAAGTTGAAAATTGACAACTTAATGTTGCTGTGTACGACATTATCATGTGTAACTACAGTAGCAGACTAATATAGTTATAGTAGCTTTTTAATAGTTTGAAGTACATTTCATTCGCAAAAAACTTGTTTTTTGTGATTCAAGTAAATCAATTGCTCATGTTAGTAGAACCAAGAGTTTTCTGCCAAAAAAATGTATCAAAACAGCCTCATAAGTGCCCCCCATTCTCTGGCATGCAGGCAAAAAAACTGTAAGCCAGGGAAGGGAGTAGGTTGTTAGCCATGGCTCCTCCACTTCTCTACAGTTCAATATATGCATTTCCCACCCATCCGATTTGATATTTATTCAGGATGTACTGTGTACTTTCACTTTGATCAATGCAGCATGCATACATTGATTTGAATATCCTCACCATATTTAACCCTCCCAGTTAGTTCACAAATTTAATGTAGGAACCTTACTGAATAATTTAAATTTTAAAAGAATCAAATTTCATGCACTTGGGCCAGAATAATTTATTCCTCCGTAATTTTTTTTAACTTTGAACTATTGAAGAATTGGTATATTAAAATGCAATTTATACAATAAAAATGTTACGTCAAATTTTATAATTAATTTCACTTTCACCTTTGAAGTAGCAAACTTGAGTTCTAAAAGCTAAGTTTGTGATATAAATGTCAAGCCATCCTATAAATATGCTTGCATTGCAGTCAGGGTAATGATATACTCTTTCTCTGCTATTGAGTTGAGCATGGCACACTTAGCATCTTCTTTAAGGTGGACTTCTTTTTGTCATCAGCATCTTTTCAATGAAATGCCTCTGAACTAAATGGCAAGGTGACAGAATTGCGGGTAGTCCCCTGGATTTTGATGGCCTTGAGCTAACTCCATATGTTTTTAAGGCTTGCTGTGTTAGCAGAAGACATAAGTACAAATGATTTCTCTAATTTTGACAGCTATTGAATATTACCCCAGTGTAAAATGAATGGGAGCATTGAATAAGTCTAAATAAATTCATGTGTCATCAATTCTTCAAATTAGTAGAGAACGAAAGAGAAAACTTTGAGTTGCCACTCACTTTATTATCATGACCTGAGCTGAATCCCAGATTGTGATAATAAGAAGTTTGAGAATATTACAAATATTTTTATACCTTTTCAAATATGGAAAAAGTCCATAAAGTTAAGCTTGTATCTGTAAAATGTATTGCCATTTGAGAACTTATCCTGAAGTATGGTTTTGAATTAATTGTTTTCATAAGTGGGTTCCATTAAAAAACAAATGAATGATGTAGATTTCTTAACTACCCCATCAACATTATCAACACTTAAACACTAAATAAATCTCTCCAATGTCTACAAGTTTTCATTTGCTCAATCCTAATCAAGATGATAGTGAATTATTTTGAAAATAACTCTACATACTCAATTAGTTCAGTATCAAAAATATTTGGGAAAGACTCGAGGATATTATCATGAAATACTATTGGACTACATTCCACAGGAAAGGGTATTTTTATGAAATCTAACATTCATTAAAATCATCCCAGAGTCAAAGGGAAGGAACGTCATAAGCCATGAGAATTTAATTCATTGCAGTCACTTTGCTCTTCACTATCACAATCTTAAGAAAGGGTATTTATTGAAAAAACACCTTCGATTGAATTCTCACTCCCAAAATCAATGTTCTCATCTCTTCCCTCCACATTTTCTCTTTACTCAAAATTGAATTCACCTTAGGATCCAACGAGAATTTTATAAATTGAGCTTATCTCTTTACAAAAGAAATCTTCAACGTAAGGGAGTGCGGCAGCAAGGCACTCAGCCTATTTATCTTTTAGTCAAAACAAAAGACAGCAGATGCACCAATAGCCCAAGAGAAGGGAGCTACAAAGTCGATTAACTTGAGTGGAAAAAAATAATGATAGAAACCATGAAAGCAGAATAACATACCTTTAAAAAATGATGAAATGTCAACTGATCAAGGAAGATGATTATACTTTCTTTCACTTAGAAAATGATTTTTCATGCAGCTGAGGAGAATGATAATATAAACCAATCATCTAAGAGACCAATCTCATTTACAAAGGGCCACTGATGATGTTGCATGTACAGCAAGCCACATGGAAGGGTTCAGCTTATTTAATTCCTAACTTAACTTGAGATAGTGTAAATTATAAGTTAAACATTAATGGTAATAATAATTTCTAATCACTACATGTGTTATGAAAGTTATGTTAATTATATTCCATACATGATCTAGCACTGGATGTCTTAAACATATGTCCATTACATATCCATAGATATGCACTGATGAATACCTACCTATGGATAAATAATGGTTATCCATTACATATATGCTCATAGATTGGATACACAGTGTATATTACACAGTTCCATTAAACATCCACTATTTATTTTTTGATGTTAGTAATATGATTGAAGTAATTAAAAAAATAAGTAAATGGAGAATACTCATCCAGCCTCAGTTTTAGTTAGAATCTAAAGGAAATTTATTTCTGTACTTCCAGATGTTTTTCATTATTTTCAGAATCCAATCGTAGGCTAAAATTTCTGACGATATTGACAAACTGAAGCATGTTTGAAAATGCCAATAGAAAGGCTGAAAGAAACATATTTCTATTCAGAAGAAATATTGTTAGATTAAATTTATTAAGCAATAATCACTTTTTTACCCCAATCTACTATATGAGAACATGATTTTATTTAACAAAAATAACAATAAAATGTTAAAAAATAAAGATACAATGACAGGCACAGTCTGGTGAGTAATGAAAAAAGTCTCAAGGCATTGATTCATTTCCCATGAAGCCTGCAATAAAATGCAACAACAGAAAGAATTTCATCACTGGCAAATGAATTTGGTAGAATATCAACAAGGTTGAATTCAACATTTTAGTATGAGGCTGAGATGAGGCACACTTAGAGAGTACATTTTATAAGAGCCATAAATAAGTTATCACTGGCTTAAACTTAACAAAATATTAAACAAATGCACATTTGGAGCACACCACAGATAATGAAACAAGACAATTGAGTATTTTACTGCGCTGAGTACATTATTAGAATAAATCCTACAATATCATCACTTTCCCCCATGTTTTACTTAAAAACCATAAAACCAATGCAGCCAAATCCCATTGAACTAATGTAATTTCTAATTTACTGATGAGGTATGAAATGTATCATGTTCTTGGTAATAAAAATGTTTGCCTTGTAGTGAAAAATTCAAGGCAAAAGCTTTTAGACATCACAGCTTACTATTGAATGCATCTGTGGTTAGTCAATCAGCAAGCTTCTTTTTCAAATTTTCAGCAAGCTTATCCATAAATGCAAATGTGTCCAGGTAATCTTCCTTTTTGACACTGAAAGAAAACAACAAGGAATACATTTACAATGGCTGTAAAAGAATATCTCCAATGTTTCTCTAAATAGGTAACTTATCCAAATATTTTGTTACATAGAGCCAGAAAAAAATGACAGAAGAGACGAAAAAGTTGTAATTTATTTCTCTTGGACCAACTTTAACAAGAACTGAGTCAAAATATCATTACAGTACCCAAGTTTAAGCTAATAATTCTACCTCTTACATGAATACATATTGAATACACATTTAAGACCCCGGAAGAATACAATCACTTGCTAGTAAATTATTCCCAAGTAAAATCCAAACAAATACATCATCAAATTAAAAACAAACTATAAAATGAAAGCTTTTAAGTCCTTGTATGTCTTATCAAATTCAACTAAATGAAATTGAACAGAATCAATTAATTTCAATCAAAATAAATACTTGTTACCTACCCTCATACGTAGGAAGGCAGAAAAGGAGGTATGGGGAGGAAAAGAATGGAAATGTTGAACAGAATGAAAGGAGATTGAAAGTATTCAGCAAGGAAAAAGTTTGGGGTAGTGTGGGTAGTCATGATGTCTCTCGCTGGATGAAACTAGGGGTAGTGTGGTGATGATTAGTCAGGTGTGCCCCACAAAACCAACCTTAAATAGTAAATTATCAACAATAATGACTTACCCTGACATTCCCTTGATACAAATGGCCAAGTCTTTTGTCATAAATCCTGACTCAATTGTTTCGATACACACTTGCTCAAGAGTTTCAGCAAATTTTTTCAATGGTGCATTATTATCCAGCTTTGCTCGATGTAATAGGCCCCGTGTCCATGCAAAAATAGAAGCTGAAAAAAAGAATAAAACGGACATTAGCATAACAAAATATACACTTGGTATGAAGTGCCCCTGGGGGTGCTGAGCAAATTGCCAAAATTAAATCACTGGAACCTCTATCTGCACAAATATTTGTTGGGTGATTTTTAAGTCATTAATTTTTGATAAATAAATATGGCATAACCATTATTATAATATGGTTTGGCATGAAACACGAAATAATGTAGATATTAGCCTTAAACTCTTGACTTCCTTTTTCTACTTTTGACAGAGAGTAGTTTAATTCTAAACGTAATTTCTACACATAAAATTATAGGTAAAACCATTTGATTTCAGATGAGAAATGCATAGGCAAGCATTATCATAAAAACTAACCCAATCAGGATCTACAGAGCAGATTTTGAATTCTAAACATTCACCTTTGGCAACATGAAAAATATTGTTCACATTGTATATCATAGGAAAGAAACATTTAAGATAGCATTTTGAAAAAAATTGGAATTGAATTCACATAAAAAAATTATTAGGATGGGTCACATTTTTTTAAATATTAAATACAACCCTTCAAAATAATGACAATAAAATCCCACTATTTTTCCATTCTGCAGTCGAGAGCTATATGCAGGTATTGCTTTGTGTAAATAAATTGCACATGGGCAAATAATGATAAAAGAATTTAGTCTATGAGCATTACACCCATAAAAAATCGAACAAAATCCTTTGCCACCCTATATGTACGCCTTTATTTTTTATTAATGATAATAAAAGCATCAGGTACATTTTTTCAACTACAATGAAGGCCCACTCAAAATTTGAATTCTTCATGTATATGTCATTTCTATGGTTCTTCAATAATTGTTCCCCTAACGTCTCCAGTAATATAAACACCATTGAGAGTGTTAATTTATACCACTACTATGTTATTTACCAGAGTTAAAATTAATGATAATGAAAGAATGACGCTTAATTTTAATTTGAAACCGAATTCATCCAGTCCCACTTAGCAAAATAATACTTGAAGAAATAAAGTCGAGTGGAAGAGAGTTTAAGTGGATGAAGTTGAGTCACAGTTATTTTCACTTAGATGGAGTCTATGAACATTCATCAGTGGTCAGGACTCTACAAATATTGTTGAACAAATATTTTTGCATGATTAATAATACACATGGCGAATACTTACGGCTCAAATGACATGCTCCAAGGCAACATTCTCACAGCCCCCTAAGGGTCACCAATGACCCAGAAATATGGAAGCTGCATAAATGCATTTGCATTTCCACCTAAAAATTCTTTCATTTGTACTCATTACCATAAGGGACATATGTATGTGATATATACTGCCATAAGATTATGTATCCATGAATGTAAAGAGGAAAACTTAAACGCTGCCAACCTTTGCAAAATCACTCTTGGTTGTCAATGACAATGGTGGTTTGGGACTATTAAAGAGTGCAGTTACACTCTCAAACATGGAACGCTTGAGGTTGAACTCCTCTATTTTAGAGGGGCATTTAACAAAATGTCACAAGATGCCTGAGAAGAGAGACATTTAACCTTCCAAAATTCACTTACCAATAGGATTAGTAGAGGTTTCACCACCTTTCTGATGAACCCTATAATGTCTTGTAACTGTCCCATGGGCTGCCTCCGCTTCCACTGTCTTTCCATCTGGGCACACTAATACAGAGGTCATCAAACCAAGAGAACCTGGCAAAGAAGCACGCAATAAGAATTGAAGACAAGAGCATTTAAAAGACAAAACTTCACCGATGTTAACTTGGAAAAAACTTCAAGTATATCTAATCAATCAACATTTGTAATATTTATGAAAACTACAAGACAGTTCATCAATCTCTTTGGCCTGGTTTTAACCTACATACCTGAGATATTGTTTTTAGTATTGTATGACACTTTTGCACAGAATTTTTAACCAAGGTGAATGTTAGCTGATGTCATCTTTGAATTAAAATAACAACATTGCAAACAAGTTTCCCAGAAAAGCATGGGTGATATATATTATTGCATGAAATCAAAATGTAATTATAAAAACAGAATACTGCTCATTTTCATTACAATAGTATCACAAGTAGAGTTTAAAATTGGAGGTAAATTTAATTTAAATTTAAAACAAGGTAAAAATTGATGCAGCTGGTTTGCAAAATGTAAAATAGGAACAAAAAAGAACATACAGACATTAAAACAGATTAATGCTTACCATATCCCTGAGCAACAGAGTCAGATTGAACATCACCATCATAATTTTTGCAAGCCCAAACAAAACCCCCCTCAGACTTCATTGCATATGCGACCATGTCATCAATCAACCGATGCTCATACCAAATGTTCTTAGCTTCAAATTGCTTCCTGTATTTCCTAAAATAAGAACATTAGTAATAAAAATAATTGGTATTTACACATAAACATAACTTTAAAAAATATTTATTAATTTATTCAAAGGTAATACATTAATATTGTTAAAATATCATTAATTTTTGGTCAATTAATAATTACTTAAATGAAAATCAAATTATATCAAAAATAAGAAAATAAATTTCAGTGTATTGAGTTATCATTCGCATGTGAGCATTAGGTTTTTATCCATTGTTGAAATAGAAAGAAAGACTCGTACTTTTCCACAGATTTTATTATACGGCACGACGCGTTTCACCGACTTGCGACATCATCAGGTAGTCTTTCTTTCTATTTCAACAATGGATATCAATTACTTCCACGAAGTGAAGCCTGAAACAATAGAATATATTAGGTTTTTAGTTTACAAATAATAAACATTAGTCCACTAGTAAAACAGCTAGAGATTTTTAATTGGTCAGTTTAAAGAGAGCATGTTAATTGCCAGAGCTTTTTGTTAAGAAATATCATTTTGGTGAATTACATGCCATATTTTAGATGTGAACCTTCCTTTTTATTTATTTGTTACTTCTTTTAGTTATTTTACAATGGTAAAATATAAGCTCTTCCTTCCCTTGAAAAAACATTCAAATCTAAATCATGCCTTATAAGTCACCATATGAGTGTGCACAGAGACTGTTAGAACATAAGACTGTTATGTGTCGGAAATTGTACAGGCATATACCTTCATTAAACATAGGTATTACTTTTCACCATTTATACAATGATATAATTTTCTAAACACTTGTCGTTAAGTAAACTGATTTGTTAGGCAAATTGAATAAAACTTGAATATTTTAAAGAGGGAGGAAAAGGGACATATGAAAATGTGTTAATTATTAAGAGCTCTCAGATATAAATTTGAACTCCCCAACACTTTTCCTTTGGTGTTCATAATTTTACTTACTTTTCATAAATATCCTGAAAGATATCCTTAAATCGACCATCATATGCCTTCAGAATGGTATTTTTAGTGCTCAGGTATAATGGATAACCTCGATTTAAAGCATAAGTGAATGAAGATTCAGCAAATGCACTGCAAAAAGATACAAATAAACCATAAATAACACATACTCTTAATATCATTCGTAAGATCATCTCTTTCACAAAAATTAAACAGCTGAATAAATTAAATCATAGGAGAAGAACTGCATTCATGAATTTTTTATACAAGCTAAAAGTGTTAAGATTGGAATAAATAAAAATGCGCTCCTAAAAATTGCAAAAACTAAAAGGAAATAGGGATATTTAAATATGGCAACCATTTTCCCTCAAGAAATTTATTATTTCTAAAAAATTGTACATTCTTACGCGGGTGGTTTGAAAATTACATTTAAGGTCAGAGTTCTTTTAATTTAGTACTGCCTGCTGGAACACACACCAACTTGCACCCAAATTGGTTTATTACTCTGTACTTACCATAAATTTAAATCAAGCAAGTCATGCGATTTCTAAAAAAATGGATGACAGAGGATTTTGCCTGTTGATCATGCATTTTAAGAAAGGCAAATCACCTCAGGAGACTAAAAAGATACTTGATATGAATTATGATAAAATCTGCACCATCATTATTTCAGGAACCATTGCTAAAATCTATGACATGGTGATTTATGATAGAAGAGAGAAGGTTTGTGAGATTGCTAATGGTGTAGGTATCTAGAGCAAATGGGTACATCAACGTGTAAACATTTGAACATGAGAAAGCTATCCAGAAATGGGTGCCGTGATTGCTTCGAGTCGACTAAAAATGGACTAAAAATGAAATAATGCGACTTGTCCCAAGGCCTGTTTGTAGCTGATTCAATAAAATCTTCAGGTCTTTAGGTGCCCTATACTTACTATAAATGAAACATATAACTACCAATACATGCCAGAAACCAACTTCAGTTGAAGCAATGGGTCGTCAGTTGGGAGTGTACCAAAGAGGGCAAAGACTTCCTTCAGTTGTGAAAGTAATGATTTCTTTTTTAGAATTAACTTAATGGTTTGAGGCTTTTCCTGACAGTCAATGAAGATTATTTCTACAGTAGTTTTCTTATATTCTAGGATTCGCAAGACATGTCCACAGTAGTCCACAATTATTGATATGTCTTATACACCTGTCACGTATTCTCAACAATGTATACTGTTTCTGCTGGACAAATAAACATAATATTAATATCCACCGAAATCGTGTACAAAACACCCACGTATAGAAGGATACCACGTGCTGCATCAGCAAATTTGCTCTTGTTGGTGGACTGTGAATCACTGGCTGATATTACTTTTCATTTGCTCCGGTTTCTCCAATACCAAACTTCTTGGTTGCCATCATCAACAGTTATGGCATTTCCATGGAACTGGTTGGGCTGCTTGGAGTTGGAAGGGCTGGTTAGGGTCAAACTACTCCAAGAATGCCACATAAAATGACTTTGTTTCCAATGCTTTCATCAAATGTTTCAGAGACTTTGCAGCTACAAGTGATTTTCCACTTGCTAGAAATGCTAAGGGCTCATGTTTCATGGGATCCTTATGGCTTTTAACTCAGAACTCATTTAGTTCAGTTTTCAGAAACTTTAAATCAGCAGCCATGCTGGCAACACTACATTTTTACAGCCATGTATGCTTATTTACAAGGCACTAAAACTTCTTTCAGTAAACATCTCGGCAGTCGCTGAAGACCTTCAATATTATGTCACTTAAGGTAGGCACTCAAAATGAAATGTATGGGTACAAATATTGCAGAAAACTAGTCTATCTTGCGAGACTATTGCAACTATGCAGGAGTCACAGCGACATACTTGGTGCCATCATTTTGTCTATGGTACTTGGGTCACAAATACTATTTCACACTATCCATATTAATACACATAGCACGAAAATAAACTGATATTTAGTAGCAGGTTGTTACTCACGCTATTGACTCATCAGTATTGAACATGGCCAATGCAACTCCAGGTCCTTTAAACACATTAACCACGCGCTGGATCCCCTCTCCTGATTCACTTTTCCAGGTTATTTCCAAAGTTCCTGCTCCCGGCACCACAAAGTCAGTGGCCTTATACTAGAGGATGGAAATGAAAACAATAAATAGCCATTGAAAGTGTAGAGAGCACCAAATTTCACCTTATGGTTGATAATTGTTAGTCCATGGAATAAGACTTAATTTTGCGGCATTCCAAAATTTGTAAATAAGTAACAGTAATTTTCCATGCATATATTGTCGATCATAGTTTTCAGAGGAAAGAGTTTTTTACATACAACTAATTCCATCTAAGTAGGAGTTGAAGTTCCCATGTCCAGTTAACACTTGTGTACACCTCAGCAAGCACACAAGTGTTAACCGGACATGGGAACTTCAACTCCTACTTACACTTCATAGGGAAATGTTCTACCCCTCTGTGTAACTGTGGAAAAGAAGACACAGCAGAACATAGAGTGGAGGATTGTGTTTTCTGTGAGACAGAGCGACAACTCTTATGGAACAGTATGGAAGAGAAGCTAACGAGCTTTAGGGAAATAATTACATTCTGCCTAAAGAACAACAATAACCTGCTTGGAAAATTTGCAATAAGAAAACCAGCAAATAGTGAACCACAACAAGTGAACTAACTGGGAAATATTTTGTGTAAAATGTAGCAATGTATTCTATATGTCTATTGAGTGATTTTTTTTTCTTGAAGTGTTTATCATTAGTTTAACCCCTAACATATATATAAGCACCTGTAGATGTTAAAATTTTAGAATAACTTTCCTTATGTCTGATTATTTTTGTCTTTTTGTCTGTTTTGTTATGTCTGTTGTTTCCTTATGTCTGATTATTGTTTGTAAAAAGGGGAACTAAGATTCAAAGGAATCCCCAACTAACTGTGAAGTAAAATAAAAGTGAACCCAGGAAACCATTGGTCAAATGGGTCCAAAAATTAAATTAATTAAATTAACATCTAATTCCAATGCTTGTAAACATATAATGTGAATCACATCATACATATGCTGTCAAATCAAAACGCACATATTGCCACTCCATTTCATAAAATACAAGTAGGAATATTAAATATGTAACATCAAATAAAAGTGGCAGTTCAACCCTAAAACATACCTGGTCAGCATGTGCATGACGTCCAATGATGATAGGCTTATCCCAGCCTGTTACTAGACGAGGAATGTTTTTGCAAATAATGGCTTCTCGAAAAACAGTTCCACCAAGAATATTTCTAATTGTTCCATTTGGTGATTTCCACATTTGAGACAAGTTAAATTCTGCAGATGGCAAGAAAGCATCACATTGAGATATATTAGGCTCCACAATTGTCTAAAGTAAATGATATCACTCATCTGAATTTCCACAATAAAATCATATCCAATATGATATACTATTTGTAAATAAAATTCACCTTCCACTCTTTTCTCATCTGGGGTAATTGTAGCACACTTTATGCCAACATTATACTTTTTTATTGCTTCTGCACATTCAATCGTTACTTTGTCTTTTGTTTTCTCCCGATGTTCGATGCCGAGATCAAAAGTTTTAAGCTCAATATCCAAAAAGGGAAGAATAAGTTTTTCCTTAATGAGATCCCATATTATCCTGGAAATAATACAGAAAGAGATTTAGAATATCACTGAACAAACAAAAGACCTTAAATTTCACTTATCTAAATATTGTTTCACATCAAAACCATCAAATCTCCAAGGCTTTTAACCATTTTCGATTGAATGGCTGGAGGTTGTACATTAAATGTAACCTATTTCTGTGTACAAAAAATTTCCGAAAAGTGTGCTTGAAATTTGTTTACATAATTTATTTCCAAACGGAGTCATCTTCCAAGCCATGACAAAAGCGGCTCAAGAATTACAAGGTCTATCCCAGAAGTAGTATGACTTATTTTTTCGCGGCTAGAAGGGCGGGCGGCAGTTCCTTCGGCTGGGTTCGAGGGTGGGGAGTCTCAGGAAAGGCTGGAGGCTGGCGGGTGTTGGCTCCCAGCCTTTGCGGTGTGAGGATCGTTCGTTTGCAAAACCTTTATAACGTGATCTCGTTACGCTCGGTCATGAACCTGTAAATGGAACTGCGCTACGCCATCAAATTTTGCGTGAAACTAGGCAAAAGACTAATTACATGCTCAAGGTAGCTTATGGTGAAAACGCCATGGGTAGATCGGGTATTTTTGAGTGGGCACAAAATGTTTCGGGAGGGTAGAGAAGATGCTGAAGACGCCGTACGTTCAGGACGCTCTTCGACCTCAAAAGTGACGAAAATCTTGCAGGAGTGAAGGCTTTGTTGCGCAGTGATCGCAGTTTTAGTGTTGGCATGGTTTCTGATGAACTTGGCATCCCTAAGAGAAAAGTATACGCGAAGTTGGTGCCGCGAGTGCTCTCGGACGAACAAAAGAAAACTCGCACGCGGATCTACCAAGAGCTTCTCGACCGCGTAAGTGAGGATCCAAATTTTTTAGACAATGCCCCACCAGACTTCTTCCTCTTCCCCCATCTCAAATCAGTGCTGAAAGAACGTCACCACGGCTCCGTGGAAGCGTTAAAACAAGCCCTGACCGGGGAGATTAGCGGCACTCCGGGCGCTGCCTTCCAGAATTTGCACAAGGAGTGGAAAACCCGCTGGCAGCGAGGTGCCCACGCAGAAGGATGCTACTTCCAAGACTTTGAGTAAATTCATGAATTCTGGCAATACACTTTTTTTTTAAACGACTCAGTCCTACTACTTATGGGACCTTGTAGCATTGATTTTTAAGGTTAACCCAAAACTTGCCCTGTCCATGCCTGTAATTGTGACTGCTCAATGGTGCGCACATACTGTGGCATTTTCTGCTATTGTAAAAAGTAACTGCCGAGACAAGAGGAGAAAAATCACCTTTCCTGGTGAACTCGGGGGAAGCCTCTGGATTCTTTCTCATCACCCTTCCCCAAAGGAAGGACAGTGCCACGGGGGGATGCAGTGGGTGATTCTCACAAATAGAGATTATCTTAAAGCCTCAAATTATTTTGGACTTCTTGATAAAATATGAAAAGGTTATTTCCATTTTTTGGTATCAGTTTTTCAAAACACAACAGAGAACTCCCATGATAGGCCATAATAAAATAAGTAAACGGCTTCCGGAAAAATGTGCAGAAAAATAAATAGCTTACTAACTAAAAACTAACCATCATGATTTACAGTCACATACGGACCCCTATTCTGTATGATAACACTTTGTGTAAAAGCCTTACTCCTTACTTCACAATCTATATATATATAAAGGAGAGTGTTTGTTTGTATGTATGTAATTTGTTTACTTTTTTGCTGTCATAGAAACAGCATTTTTCCAACTATGCCAGCAGGATACTTTTGCAAGAACACTATTGTATTCAGAATTGCCGAGATATTATACGTGGAATACATCAAGGAAAGTCTTTTGTAGAAGAAAAATGGGCAACTTTGATCCTGAGAATAATATTTATTCATGTGACGCATTGGGCCGAGTCTACACAGTCCATCCTAACAACGCCGAATGTTATTTTTTAAGAATGCTTCTACATACCATTAGAGGACCTCGCTCATTTGCAGAATTAAGAACGGTAAACGGAGAAATATGTGAGACATTCAGAGAAGCTTGACAGAATTTAGGGTTGCTAGAAGGAGATCAACACTGGGATGACTCATTGCGAGAGGCCAGTTTGATTTCTCTTCCAGGACAAATCCGAATTTTGTTTGCCATCATAATAACCTCCTGTAATCCATATCACCCAAAAACAATATGGGAAAAATATAAAGAATCAATGAGTGAGGATATACTGGCTAAAGTTCGAAGTGAAAATCCTACATTGGATATTACGTTTAACTCCGACATTTTTAATAAAACTTTGATTATTTTGGAGGAAAAGTGTATCACCATGGTTAACAAGACTTTAGTGGAACTCGGTCTTTTTGCACCTGTACAAGATCAACAGGGTGTATTTTATCCAGATTATATACGTGAAACTAGCTACAATGTCTTAGACTTAGAAGCATACATCGCGGATAAAAAGCCACTTCTCAATGAAGATCAGAAATTCGCGTACGAAACAATAATGGATCAAGTAGATAAACAAGAAGGAAGTATCATTTTTCTTGATGCTGCTGGTGGCACGGGAAAAACATTTTTAATTAATTTAGTTCTCGCTGAAATCAGGGTTCATGGAGAAATTGCTCTAGCCGTTGCATCTTCAGGTATTGCAGCGACATTAATGGAAGGAGGAAGAACAGCCCACTCTGCCCTTAAGTTGCCACTTAATATTTCCCGACAAGAAAATCCCACATGTCATATAAATAAAACAAGCGGCCAGGCACAAGTTCTTATAGAATGTAAATTGATAGTATGGGATGAGTGTACGATGGCTCATAAAAAATCTCTAGAGGCCCTCAACGCAACACTTCAAGATCTTAGAGGAAACTGCAGTTTAATGGGAGGAGCTCTGGTACTCCTGTGTGGAGACTTCCATCAAACTCTGCCTGTCATTCCAAAATCGAATCCAGCCGATGAAATTTATGCCTGTTTAAAACATTCTGTTCTACGGAATCATGTCCAAGAAATTAGCCTTAAACAAAACATGCGAATCGTCTTAAGAGATGGGAATGCTCAAAATTTTGCAAATAAACTTTTGGAGATTGGAGAAGATAGATTAGTAATTGAAGCATCTGGTATGATAAAATTGTCATCAGATTTATGTGTATCGGTGAAAACTGTCCGCGATATGATACAAGCAGTCTATCCTAACGTTAATCAAAATTATAAAAATTTAGAATGGTTGCGAGTAAGAGCCATTCTTGCTCCTAAGAACGATGATGTTAATGAAATTAACAAGGAGATACTAGCCATGCTGCCAGGAGACGTGATTGAATATAAATCGGTTGATACCGTAGTGGATGCTGACGAAGCCGTCAATTATCCAACGGAATTCCTAAATTCACTTGATTCAGCTGGATTGCCACAACATCGCCTTATACTTAAAGTAGGATCTCCAATCATTTTATTGCGAAATTTAGATCCACCAAAACTCTGCAATGGGACACGATTGTGTGTGACAAAATTAATGAAAAATATAATCCAGGCAGTCATTTTAACTGGAAAAGGTGAAATAATTTTTATTCCACGGATACCTCTAATCCCAACTGATCTTCCCTTCAACTTCAAAAGATTACAGTTTCCAGTCCGGGTAGCTGTTTCAATTACCATTAATAAATCACAGGGACAGTCTTTAAAGTTTTGTGGTGTTGATCTAAGATCGCCATGTTTTAGTCACGGGCAACTTTATGTTGCTTGCTCCAGAGTAGGTTCGCCTAAAAATTTATATATTCTTTCTCCTGGATATGAAACAAAAAATGTAGTTCATAAACAGGTGTTAAATAAAAAAGATTCTTAAATTTGTATGAAGTAGAGTATTATTGTACTTTATAATTTTTTGTTTTTCTTTATGTAGTATATTTATATTATTGTTTCTCCCTAACCCGTGCAAAGCCGGGTATTCAGCTAGTATATGTATATATAGTATATATATATATATATATATATATATATATATATATATATATATATATATATATATGTATATACATACACACACATACATACACACAATTGTATATGGAATTTTGCGCACACACACACCTGAGTAACAAAAAACCTAATACATTTAATATACCTTATTTGTCTAAAACTTTTACTACTCAAGTGCCATTATTTAAAAACATGAAAGAATATTACCGATTTTCACAAAATATAGATATCTTTTTCATTCTCAATTTCGAAACTCAAGAATGATCCATTAAATGAGCCATTTAGTATGATTTTTGCTTTCATGAGTGAGGGTTTTGTTTCCATGTAGCTTGCTTTTCTAAGTGTATTTTTTAAACAACCTAGTATACAAAAGTATAACAGAAGTTACTTTGCTTTTGTTGTATTTTCTTAATTTATTTTGAACTGCTTTTTTTCAATTTTGTAAGTAATTATAACTACCTTTTGTTACTTATTATTCCTTATATTAATTATTATTGTAACTACCTTGCACTGAAATATGTAATAGGGAAATATTTCTCCGTAATATAAATATTATTTGCGACAGGTTTTTAAACTGGAAGGTACTACTAGAAACTCTAGCACCACCGTCACGCTTGGCACTGTCGTGCCGTGTGCGAGCATTAATGAGGTTTTGGTCCCACTACGACATAAGATCTAACTGGCCTCTCCATTCTACGAACACAAATTAATAAAATGATTCACAACGCGTCAAATATTCTTTCTTTCCTTCGAGACAAGATTTGAAACCTCCATCTCAGTTTTCGCAGGGAAAGAGACAAATTTCTGCCCCAACCAACCGTGCTTTAATTTAAAATTTGCAGAGAAGGTTTTCGGGGGAAGAATTTTGTCGGCCTGTTCGTCTTGAATTGGACTGACTTTAAAAGAATGTGTATCAGAGTTAAAATGGCCACATTCTCCATTAAGATCTCAAAGAATCAGCCAGTGCACAGAAATCTCCCATGGATTGTTACACACGTGAACTCTGCACTCATTGCGCAAAATAATGAGGACTCTAGCGCGTCATTAGTCAGTAACCCTTACCCTTTCGCACATTGATTGCGCTGAAACCCATTGCGGATTTTGTTAGGCGACGGATTTGACCCACGACACACAGCAGCTAACCTATTTTCGTAGGAGAGAAGATAGATAATGCTTAGGCTTATGCATTCCATGGTCATTAATCTCGTATTCCCTTCTCTTCACTGAGAGAGATAATGATACACCAGGAACGTTCTGAGCGATAAAGAGATGTGGACACGTCTGCTGGCTGATACAGTGTGCGGTTACTGAGAAAGCTAGTTTAAATGGTCAGGGTAAAAAATATCAAGATTTGACCTCTGGTCACCATTACTACAGCTTTTTCCATCCACAAACAACAAGCGTCTCGCTTCTTAATACCAATATGCAGCGTTTATCAGGCTACAAAAATTTTTAAGCGGCTTCTCTTCAGAATTGTCTATCAAATTCCCCTAAACGAATGTGGCAGCTATTAAATTATCAGCAAATTAAGAAAAATAAAGCTTACGGGGATTGTTTTGCATAAAAACGCAATTAAATTCGAAAAATTGGAGGCATTTTGGAAATAAACAATCAATAAACATAATACAGGTTTTTTTATACTTCGCAATATTGAATTTAAAAAAAAGGAATTAACTCGTATTTTGTCAACAGCGGCACCTCAAAATTAAGACCAGGCATTTGGTGCAAGAAGTGACCTTCTAGATTCAGAAATTCCTTTTTTCCATTTCAGCGCCGACTAGTAGTGAAGTGTTTTACGTGCAGATAACTGATGTGGCCTTCTACCAAGATAATTTTTCTGATCCCAGCGATGTCAGGCCCCTAAAACCCTTCCCTCAGCGGAAGGGTTTAAGGACTTCAAATTAAAAGGGAAAACCTCTTAAAACTGTTACACTGTTAAAAAATTTAATTTTTCTCCAATTAATGTAAACTATACCGAAAATGATTATTTTTTACAATATAAGTGACGAGGCGACGGAAAGCAGCATCCTTTACTAATTGCCCCCACAAAATTTATTGTAAAAATTAGCCCCCTGTGAGAGGTACGCTCTATATTGGGGAACCGCTGTGGAGGGCCAATAAAGCTTCGTACCGCTACAAAAGCCATCCATTCATCGCTGATGCTAACTATATTCGCAGGGGATTTCACGATGTTCCCAGGAAGGTATAACATCACCACGTGCCGATTACGAGCCCAATCTACTGGCGATATCTCTTACTAAGGGTAAGGTAGGTCATGCATCGTCTCAATGGGAAGAAATGGATTACAGAAGCGGTGCTGTGAATCAGGAGAACGAAAGACGTAAAAGTATTTTCGAGCCACGTAGAACTCTTTGGAGAGAGTGAATATCTTTTTGAAGAGAGAGGGTAGGTTCCAAAGAAATAAGGGCCACTAAAATTGCTTGCTCTTTACAGGGTGGAGGGCGACACGTGCCAGGGAATTATTTGCTCTTGTTTATTGCGATACGCGCCAAGTGACATTCGCGGCAAGTTATTCGCGCGGAAAATTAGCGAAATTGACGGACGAGGGCCTCTGAGAATAGTTGCAATGTTTCGAATAAGCCACAGTATTTTTATAGCTCCAAATATGACGCAACTAAGTGCAAACCGAGAAAAAATCCTGCGCCCTTTACGTGTATATCTCTCGTAAGATCCGAAAATCACATGCAACGAGTAATCCTCTCACACTCAACCATTCCGATAATTACATGCAGGCGAGCTTAGGAACTGGATGATAATAAAGCCATTGCATTTAAAAAAAAAACTAAGGGAGAAGGGCGCATTGAAGAAACGGAACGATTTATACCAACAGTTATAATAGAAGACGAGAAAATTCATGCTCTTGTTACATATTCAAACTAGCAAAGTCTATCAAACAGAATGGGAGGTTACAAGTCAAAGCTGACCGCTTCGTTTGTTGCTACACGACACGCCTCGTGGCATATCATTGCAGCCCAAGTTAGAGGATTATAATTTATACTAATAAGGATTGCCATGATTACATTTCACTGTCCACATTATATAAATCGTTTTCCGTAAAAACAAAGTAACTCAAAATACAATTGGCAAGGACCTATAAAAGAGCAAATATGAACTCCAAAGCTTGACGGAAAATAACATCCCGACCACCACGTCTAGATACGAACCTCGAAGTAGGGAAGAGCCTGTAACAAGAGCACTACCTACATTAACCGATTATCAAAAAATCCACTAACAGGCCTGGTTTATTAGAGAATTATGACAATTTTAATGTCACGTAACCGTTAAATACTTCTTAAAAAAATATTTTTATCTTGTTTTTGAGATATCTGCCAGGTGAATGGATTTTGCGCATTCGACTTCCTTTGCACGCAGTTATTTATTTATTTTATTTATTCAGCATTAGTCCGAAAACAGCACATTTTGGCCTTAACATCGAACTATTAACAACGATAACAATGGTTACATTTACAAACACCCAAGCCCTAGATGGAGGGAAACTCACCCAGTCGGGAATCGAACCCGCGACCCTTGGAATATTGGCAGACGAGGACGTTACCCCGCCTCCACCGGGGTCGGCGTTAGAGGTTTTATATAGATTATAGGTGTATGTATAAAGGTTAAGGTTATAGTTACCGGGAAAAATCTCGCTTAAGGACCTCCTACACGCTCAGATTTTATTCATGTGTCTGCGTAAACACTTACTTTGAGCAAAGAGAGGTACCAGAGAGAGGAGGTAGTCGGAGCGTGTAAATGACTGCCAGTAAAATTGGTCGCATACAAATCTACAGCATCAATTCCCGTTTAAATTTCTACAAACACACAGGTACCAATGCATAAGCAGGTATTGGTACAGGTACGTACCATACCTGTATAAACGCGCGGAGGCGATAAACAATTTGATATGTTAGTCACCATTTTAACTGATTGTTGATTTAATGGATGTCCCAATCATTCCAACAGCATGTCATAAAAGTTTCGGGACATGTAGACACAATCACCTGCATTTCCAAAAGAACTTGTCGCAGTCGGTCCGCGCTTTAGTACTCAGAGCAAACCGAAGTATTGGTTTAAGTGTGCTTACGTGGCTTACTATTTTATTGTGCTTCTACGGGCCAACCGACCACTGGAAAAAAAACTCTCAAAGACTCAGTCGCGACGAGTCTTAGAGAGTACTTCGCGCTTAATCACTACACGTAAGTTACCTACGCAGCGTTCACTTCGACATTGCCGCAGACGAGCAGGTGTGCACCTGTCGACCTATGCCTGCCGATTACAGGCGCTTAGAGGCACTATCTTGCCACCCGAACATTCAAAATTCCCTAATTAGAAACTTTTTTTTTACCTGTTCGGCCTGCTTTCCTGGGACGTCAAACCACTGTGCGTCGAGTCTCAGAAAGGGGGGCCACTCTATCACCAACGTTCACTTGGATACTGAACACTGACTGAGAACTTTAACCCTAAATACGAGCCCTACGAACCCTAAAAACTCGTATTAAGAGCCAACTAGTAAGTTAGGCATAGGTGAAGCAATGAATCAGACGTTTTAAAGAAAGTTAGGCATCTCTTTTGACGTCCTCTTACATAAAACCATAGAATAGGGCATAAAACCACATGCACACGATTTTTGGTCCTCGTAAAACCATAATCTAACGCCTTATCGGGCGAATTTAAGTCATGGTTTCAGTGGAATAAAGTAGGATAGCAATCTGTGACGATTTTATTAAAATTAGATTTAAAACAACAGGCTTTGAAACACAAAAGCGCCAAGATCGCATTAAACTACATCAGCAGAGCATAGGATGGGTGCCAATTCGTAACAAATTACTGTGTTTCAACATTTTCCCAATTTCTACGATCACACCCCCTAAATACAAGTATGTATACATACTATCTCGAATAGTTAATACACGAGAATTTCATAAAAAAACCTTACTATTTATAAAGAGAATAAGTCTTGGGAGCCAGAATCGTAATGGCACAGTAAAAAATGTGGCATAAATATTTCGCTACGAGTACACCAGGACTTAACACGATATCGGATTTTCTCGGGAATATAAAATGCATTTAATTTTTCTGTATTTTTAGTACCTCTCTCTACGGGATGAAATTAAGTTCTTATCTGCACTCACTGAATCATACACACTTTAGGTGAGTCCTTATTCCAAGGATTAGCTTAACAGTCTTATTTTTAAGTTTATATTAATATTAAAACAAAACTCGATACAATTCTTCTCGACTCCCTAAACTATCACCTCATATAAAGTAACTGAGGACATGCCTTAGTTAACTAACCAGCATATCATCAAGGAAGGAGAATAAAACAACAAACAAGGTGCCCGTATCAATGACTGAGAACGACAGGCGGACAAATTAAGACCTACCATATGGCCATTATTTTCCAGCAAAGATTATTCCATAAATGTTCCTGTTAGAAGGAGTGGAGATCATTATGAGCATAATTTCTTACTGGGAATCATTAGTAATGATTGCAGACTGTTGCATTAATTTCAAATAAATCACGCATCGTTTTAAACTTGTACACTGTAAAAAGGGGCGACAACGTCACCAACATGGGCCACTCACTTCAATACTCGAGAATCCTTATCTAAAGCGACTCGATGGACGAGTGGAAGAAGGGAGGAGGCACAGAACAGGAAAATACTATATAACAAGCAAGGGCTAGTGAGAGTTCTGTCGTGGCGAGACACGCTTGGGGTCGATATGGCAGCCACTGACCCTTCTTTGATATACTCTAATGAGCTGAGGTTTGATTCCAGGCTCTCCTGAGCTTCAATTAAACTTGCAATACAAAATGTACCTATTTCCCTCCTACTGTGAACCAAAGTGGGTCGTTCGAAAGCAATTTAGGCGGTAGATTACCATTTGGCGCCCCTAAATAAAAGGATCTCCAAATAAATCCTAAGTTCATACGCAGGATCACCATTCGGACACCCTCAAATACAAGGGCGTCCCGTTGAAACCCAAGTTACCATACATACGGTTTCCAAAGATGTGGAAGATAACCTACTTTTAAACGAAGGAGCCAAGAAATGAGGTTGTATAATCCATGTTCTTCAGGCATTAAAACCCACTTCAACTTTTCTGGCCTCGTGACTTGCTAAGCAAATTGTGTCAAGGAAAACAATTGAATGTTGGTAGATACATACAGAGACGCACACATTACGCCTTAAATTGATCAATATTTCATTCCTATATACGTTTCTGAATGATCAAAGGGCGAAGTATTTCCGGCCTGAAAAATAAATCATGCGAGAATCTTGATGCATGAAACAACCAACATTGAAGGGCATTCTTATGAGAAATCAAGAAAGGCATTCCCGTATTGAGTAAGAATTATGAGTAAACTGCTTTAAAGAATTTGACTGGAGCGAGTGAAGGAATCTCTATACGGAAACGACTACATTTAACAGTGTGTGTCATAAAATATTTTTGTTTTTATTTTCCTACATTTGTAAAATATCTTAAGTTAATTGTACAAATAGATTCAATTGCCAGGCTTGTGAAAAGAAACATTACGAGAATGCCGATTCTTTTCCTCTCTCAGCATCGCTTTTCCTACAGAAATGTGCTCACATTAAATTGGAGAACTATTATGAATCCCTAGCATGCAAAGCCTAAGGCGTGACAGATTTATCACCTCACTTTCGTCATGATAAAAGTGAAACTCCAGACATATGATTATAATAAACAAAAATGAACACCAGATAGTACGCGAGTGTCGCCGCCACCGAGGTAAAAAACGCTCTAACCCAACGTTTTTTTCACTTTATACACAGCCAAGTGACGAGGAAAGGATTTTAAGTTAAGAAATAAGTGAGACCAGAGGTGAGACATGCACAGAGCTTTCACACAAAATCGTCTTTTAATGCCAGTGAAGAGTCACCAAATTCTTTCTCATCTCTCACTGAGGCTTGTTACTTCGAATTGGATAGAAGTTGGGGTGCGTTAGGTGTTATATTTTCAATGTTTACTGAGTTTGTCCTGAAAGTATTTAGCTTGATGAAAAATATGTGACAAGTAAATAAGTGACAAGGGGGAATATTTAATGTGGTATCTTTTAACTTGAAATAACATAAGTCTCTAACAATCAATGCCCAAATCTTACAACGGCAAATATTCATACCCCTGTCAGCAAACGCCCGAAAGGACGCTAAACCGGCGTTCACGCCGTTTTGGCGTAAGTTCGGGAGTCTGTTGACGGAGGTGTGAAGGTCTGCCGTCGTAATATTTAGGCATTTGCGCAACTTCCCTTGGTCAGGGGAATAAAGGTTTTCCTTTGGCGGGCACCTTAGAAGTGAATTGGATTGAGGAAGTTTAATTTAAAGCGCAAAATTGGAAATGGCAGATGAGCCTCCGTAGCTGTAAAACAGTGAATCAACGGAGTTCTGTACTAAATTCATGTCGAGGAGGCCGTGTTGACACTCACGAAGGTCGTTCAACGAACGCATTACATCGCATTAAATATCGTAATGCCATGGATTAGCACTGGCGATTCCGGCGAACTAACTCAACGAGCGGTTATGTACGATTGAGCACGCGTGACAAAGTTCTTGACCTTTGCGACCTCCATAACCAATACAAGCTGGTGATGCAAATACGTATTCAGCAAAAGAGGTGAAATCTCAAATAGCATCCAATTATTTCGACGATAACTACATTTTTCGGCATTGTCAAGTCAATTTAAAAGGTTTTCACTCCGCGATCGTGACAGATATAGAGGAAGAACAGTAAACACAATATTTGGTATACTATATAACAATAACGACCCGGAATCCCCGTTTTAGGCTCAAGTTTCTCTACAGAATCGGAAGGAAAAGGTTGTTCTACGAAGAATGCTAGCGATCCAAGCGTTTTAACTCTTTGTATATATGTACTTGGTCAAATTCTTGGGGATAATCTTTCTTTTAAAGTAATAATTTAATTTCCATCACTCCCCTTAAAGAAAAACACGTGGTACTTTAAAACGTGAAGTAATGCTTTCCTTGTGGAAAAAAAATGTAAAATTCTGAATTAATGAGACCGAATCAAAACGCGTAAACCACTGAGAAATTGAATTTCAGAGTACGGAATTGTTTTGGAGTTATCTAATTATTGTGCAACCTCATTTACTTCCGTTTCATTTATGCCGTTGATATCGCATGAATTCCTTTAGAACGTTTTACGATACGGGATTACCATATTCCGAAAAATCTGGAGATGAAGCAAGGCCCTTCGATCAAAAAGGAATCGTGGTGGACGGCGGCCGTGGCAACTCATCCGTGTCGACACGGTTGTCAATGCATGTTGCGAGATCGTGAATTACTTCAAACCGGTTTCTACAAAACTGAAAACTTTCATTTATTAAGACCAAGGCTCAATATGTTCTTGATTACTAATGTTTTACAATGGACGCATACGGTTCACAGGTAGCAGTCTGACGGCATCTAGTTCAGAAATCGAAAACAAATGCGATGCACTAAATGGAATTTACATGCTACGACACCTATATGCGCTCCCACACTCTTGCGCTCACAACAATTCCAAACCGCTGCACTAGCCCCACACTGCTGCAAGAAATCAATATCCTTAGCTAGATCAATGCGACAATCAAAAAGCAAATCTCACAGTAACGGCAAATATAGCGTATGTCATAATGACTTCTTGTGTGCATACCGCTCGAGTTATAAGCATACTGCTAATCCTTTCGGATAGGCACACTTCTCCACGTATCCGTCACCAGGGCTTGTACGTATCTTTCTGTGTCTTTTTATTCACACAATCAGAGATATCACCAGAGCTTGACTAAAATTTAGTGCGGCGAGTCCATTGGACAGTGATCAGGCGTGGCAGGATGAAGATCTTCTACTCAGGGCGATAACCAGTGCGGTATAGGGAAAGGAAATATTGCGGGTTGCATTCGGCTTATCTTTATTCGATTTTTGTCTTCAATACTTCGATTTCGTAGAATATCTCCAAGCCACTCCTTCGCTAGGCGGGATAGGTATGATCCATACGCTTCAAGGCAGATGTGTCCCTGAGAAATCCTTCCTATCCTCTAGTTAGAAGAGCGTATTTTATTTTGCCCGAGAGAAGAAATGAGTGGACTTCAGATGAAGTAGCAGCAGTCAGCTAACTTCTTCTGAGTAAAAGGAGGAGAAAGCTACGATCTAATGAATGCATAAACTCTCAAGGTAAGCTTTTTTTAATGTCACGAGCTGACAGAGCCATGCGTATCTCTCCCAAAGAGCAGACT
This sequence comes from Hetaerina americana, assembly GCF_022747635.1. NCBI lineage: Eukaryota > Metazoa > Arthropoda > Insecta > Odonata > Calopterygidae > Hetaerina > Hetaerina americana. Next base: position 51,405,712 of record NW_027286985.1, on the reverse strand, counting down.
TGAAGTTCTATAAAACGCGCACCTCTTGGAATGGCTTTCGCGTTAAGTGCAATTCTCGAGCAATTCAAACCACTTCCCGTGCACCATTTATCTTCAAGGCTATCCGTGGCGCTTATGGAGTTTGTGGTCTTAAGCGATGATAACCTCTGAAAGATCCATAACGACGCCCAGTGACGTCATTGGTACACAAAGAGCATTCACGGTTGCTTGGTTCTGAGGCACGGCTATAGAAGCCCTATTATACCAACCGTAAGTTGATAGAACAAGACTAAACTACGCAGATGCGCCGTCCTGCGACTCTCATAAATAAACGACGACTTTGACTTCTTTTCGGCAGCAAATTTGTAGAGAAAATAATTTTTAAGAACAATGGAATCAAGCTTAATTTTGTGGAATGATACCACATTACAGAACCAAATAATTCTTAGATGTTTTCTACGCATCTTTATTATGGTACCATCGGTTTCGACAGTTGACTTCACATCACAGTACAACAATATTGGCGAGCTTTCAAATGTATATACCATACTTACCAGAGAGGGGAGAAGAGTGCATGGGAAAGAATAGGGAGAGGGAAAGGAGGAGGCAACTAAGTGAACATGAAAGGTGAAGGGGTTAGAGGAATGACCATCTTTCCACAGATTTGAGGGTATTATTTAGTCGAATGGGGAAAAACCTGTTAGAATTGGGGTGGATACTCTTTCGGGGGATGAGAGCACTATTTTGAGTCGGAAAGGAATGAACAGCCACGGGGAATGAAGTCCATAAACATGGTCATTTAACAAATACTAATTTCTTGCTTTTAAAAATTCAAACATTTCCTGGGAATCAAATTTAACACTTCTATATTCCAAATGTAAGACGCCAGGTTTATCACCACTCTCGTGTTTACACACCGAAAGATGTCGGGCAAAGTTCGAGAACACACCACCTTTTATACAAGCACATCAAAGGATGAAATTCCCGGCCAAATATCTTGTTAAAACAGGCACAGAGATATCAGAAAAAGGGCAAATGAAAATTTAAAGTATTTTTAAAGTACCAAAGACAGGTTCTTTGGTAGCAGCACATAGATAACATACAGGCCTGTTATAACCTGTATAACTTTCGGACGATAAGTTTTTGAGTAACAATCAAGGCATATATTTATATTTCCTTTAGACCTCTTTCTTCAGTTGTTATTTCGCTAAGGATTACTCAATTAAAATTATTCTCTACATTAATTTTGTAACTTCGACCACGAAAATTCCTCATTATCTCTCTCGACAGACAAAATTAGTGGCGGAGAAACCCCATGTGTCTCTAAATCGCCCATTTAAGTAACTTCTACTCGGACACAACGCCGGGGATTAATAACCCAGGGAAATCTTACGGAAATGGAGTCAATGCTCGGTCTTAGCCCATTACAAATGAACTCCCCAACTGACGTTCCACACAGTGAACTTCCGAATTAATGAACGGGAAATGACGTCGCGGAAAAGAATTGACAACGAGGACACTTTCTCGGTCAGTCCGTCCCAGCCAAACGAAACTTTTATTCCACAGGAAGTGATTGAAATCAACAAGACTGAGGCATAGAACGGAGCAGGCGAGTGTTTCGTCACACCTAGATGAGCAATACCCGAGTCCCTCAAATCCCTATGTCAATAGAAAAAGGGTTAAGTACGGAGAAGCCCCCATGCTCTCGCTGGAGACCTCCAACTAGGGAGCATCACATTAACCCGACAAAAAGTTATCTCACTCATTAATGCTAGTGTTACTGGCAAACAAATATCAATGGTTACTACAATAGTTTTTCAACAGGATGAGAAATGTCACACCCGCAGAAACAATTACAAACCAATGCTGGATTTCACAGTAACAGTACGCTCACCATTCAAAAGCCCTAAAAGTTTAAACACCGGTTTGCGAGGCAACGGAAAGAGGAGCAAGAGAAATAATCGTAATTTTTTAAATAAATATACAATAGAAATGTTTAATTTGGCGTGCGGCCTCAACCTTTGTGGACCCAAAGTGATGAGTAAGACGAGACTACCCCAGCTTTAACAGGCGACCCTATGAGACAAGAGTAAACAACACAACTCTCCAAAGCCGATGCTGACCTAATGTCGACGGTCAGTGTACTGTTTTTATTTCATTTCAAAATACATTGCACTCTCAATATTTCCTCCTGACAGGTGATTACATTCTAAGTCCAACTGGAGGATGCTCGAGGTAACGGAATATCGGTAAACTGTCAGCAGAAACCAAATTAAATGTCTCGAGACTTATTTAGAAAAAATATAAAACAGCGAAGTTTTAGTCTTTATGAAAGATCATAAACAAGAAATAACAATATGGGCAGTCACCCTAGCCGTATGTGGTGGCAACACCACATATAAGGGAATCATACGCATGACTTGAGGACAGGGTGGTGACATTATTCCACCGCCTCGGTAGCCGGAAAAGGTGGTGGGTTTAGTTTGGCAGCAGATCTACAGGCTCCAAAAAATACGACGCGTAAAAACGAAAAATCCTAAACCAAACGGTAACACATTTTACGGAGATCAAAAGATGTTGAGAGCAAACAATTCACAGACACAGAGAAGATTTATCAGAGTTTGCACAAATGACAGAGGCTCAGCACTTTATTACTATTGGAACACAGGTATAGGTGCAAGTTATCAGAGAATACGTGACTTGGATAACGGAAATCTACGACTGATTGATAATCGAGTTGAGCGTCATAAATATCTACCGATGAGAAGTGATCAAAAGATACGAATGAAGGCAGAAAAAAAATCTGATCTTCTATTTGAAAAAGAGCACTTCCCGCAAATATAATGTACTTTTATAAGCCAATAGCTCAGGACTTAAGCTGATGAAGATTTTGTGGCACGGCTAACAATTTGCCGACTCGCGTGCAGGAGGGACACTGACATTTGCGCGTTAAATGAAAGGTACGGACCTGATGCGGATTGACTTCCGATTGCAAAACCAAATGCAGTAAAATCTTAATAAATCGTTTAATTATCGCCGGAGATGAAACTGCCGACTCATGCACGGACCAGTTTTCCTGGGGCATACAGGTATATCGTTTATTACGGTTCAAATAGCCATCAAAACGTATTTTGTTACGTCATTTTGAAAGCAGTGATGAGTCTTTGTCAGTTAACGGGTTACGCAAAATATATTTGACGGGCATGCGAGCATGTTCATTAGGATAATTATATTTAAAAATGTAAATCATTTCGCTCATTTCAATTATTTTATTACATCGGCATGGACATGAAGGAACTAATAAACAAGTATTCTTGACCAATTTAAACGAAAATTTAAGAATTTTATTACATCAATGAAACCAGTTATCACCATTTGGAATTTCAAATATTGTTTAACTTTTCAGAAAGCTAACATCTGCTGCCACAATTCGCATAAAAATGAAAGGCCCTCCGCGGCTGTGTACCATGGTTACATGAGGATAAGAAAACTGAGGAACTTGAATGAAAAAGGTGAAAGTGCTTTGATTTTTCGCACTGTATTCAGCACCCAATTTACGAGTTTTCGCAACGTTATCTGGACGGTGCAGATGAGGTTGATATGGCAAATTAATGCATATTTTGTACAAACAATCTAACTCTTCCAAAATTGTTTCTTGAAATAAGAGAGTCGCCTAGTTTCCCAGTACTGTGATAACAAAGTGCACAGTGAGTTGTGCAACAAAAACTAAAAAAAGACATCTTCATCCATTATTAAAATTGGTGGAGCGATTAGCTACCAAATCAAATAATAAAGAATGAATAAAAATTAACTATCTTTCTCTCTTATTATCTTACTTGAAAGCAACTTCTGCGGGAAAATGGGAATGCTATTTCTATTTGTGGAGCGCAGTGCCCCTTACTTTTCCTTCAATAGACAAGATTGTGACTCCAGGGGTGGCTTCATTTCACATTCGGCATGGATTAATATATTAAACTTTCTACGAGAATTCTTCACTAGTCTCAGTTGTTAGCGCTACTCTGGAATCAGACTTAAAACCTAACCTGCTTCATGCTAGAGTGGGGTACGGCGGATTTCTCCATAGTTCTATCATCAATGAAAGCAGTAAGTTACCGGAATTAAGATAAGAGAAAATAGAAACTACTGATAAGAATATTTACACGAAAAACGCTTAGACAAACAGGAACAATAAAAATAAGAAGTAATTTCACATAAAATGTCCGTGCCAGCAATGTTGCCTTCAAAATTGCAGTGACTTATACCCAATGCGATAATATTTGTCATTGTACTATACACACATGGTATTTTGCGAAACATATTACAGGAAAAATGAATCATTCCACGATTCCGGATGCAAACCAATAAAAATCATAAAAATATAAGCAGCTAACATCACGGCTGGAAAACCTAAATTGACCACCGAGACTTGGCGCAGTGCAAAGGATTTTTCCATGAAATGAGCTCCAGTGAGATCATGGGGTAGATACAGTCACCCTTAAAATGAAAATTAAAACTCTACTTCCCAAGAAACCGTCTCATTAAATTACTCCAACCAAAATTCGATGTTCTGACCAATTCGGACCGACTTTTCCTCCTTGACATAGTCTTTGAGGCTGCCTTTAAATTAAGGTTTTTGGGGAGCAAGTGGCGACTGGCCATCCATTACGTTCCTTTAGGAGGGTCGGGGTAGGGATTTAGGTAAAATCTTACGCAAGGTTTATGACTGCAATACTTCAGCCATTGTTTGTGAAAACATATTTTTATTACTCCTTTATCACCAAAGGCAAATTGTGCCAATGTCCGCTTATGAAACAGTCGTTTCAAAATTATTTTTGCATTTATTGTATTATTGTGCGTTTCGGAATGTTCGCTTCCTTTCACCGTATGTATTTCACCACCACTAAAATAAAAATTTACCCTTCAAAATGGTGTACATTCACACTATAAACGTGCAATTGAACTATTCGGTATTCATACGAGAAATATACTTTCGTCAAACTTCCATTTATTTAGAAAAACGCGTAATTTGGATATCAAATGTAACGCCGATTATTACGAAAGACGAGTTGAGATATCATTTATTCCAGTCTTACTTCCCGATAATGTTTTAAACCTACTTGCAAAGCAGCCCAATCAATTTCATCCTCCCTCTGCAAACTTCTCATTTCCTCGCAACATATATGTATCTAAAACAATTTCTTGTTTTTCAAAGTGACCTATGTACAATTCAACTAGATTAACTGAAGGAGTAAGATTTTAAAAAACGCTACAATAGAATCGACGAAAATTCATCGAGAACGAACTTCCGGGGCTTTCTCCCGAACATTCCATTCCTTAATCGATTTTCTGAGGGAATATTTCGGGACACTAAATAGCTTCATAGCAACAGAATCGTGAAGTATACGGCTAGACTGGGACGCATGGAGGGTGCATTTCCGATTATGCAATTCAGAATAAAGCCCACAGTTTCCAAGAAGAAATATCTATTCGAACCCTCAAGTCACGGGGATAATTAGAACAACCCGTGGAGCCCAGAATCATTGAATGGATGTGAAACCACGACCACCGGCTGAGCAGGCCCACGTTCTTCCATATTATGAACCCACTATGCTACCACACCACCCTCCTATTCGTGGTGACATGTTAAGTAGCCAATCACAGTCGTAGAACATAGACCTTGAGGAATGCCGTTATCAAATATTACAGCCGAGCCGGAGGACACGGAAGAGCCTCTCTCTTTCCTCCGTGAGATATTTAAGCGAAGGTAAATTTGGGTGTGAGGCGGGTGCAGTCGTAAGTAGTAACGGAGCTTTGAGGAAACCGAACTGCCTGAAACCAAAGCTCACGAACATCGCAGGAGAAACATTGAAAGGAGGCAAAATTCAGTTTACACAGGGAGCTCCGGGAATGATCCGCTACAACCTTATACATATGACATCGTAAATTGTCAAACACAAAGGCAACGAAAATAGACTCAATATCAATTAAAACATTCGCTCCTATTTGTTGCATATAACGACTATGTTTCTCAAAATGGATGAAATGCCTGCTTAATTCCGTTGTTCAAGAAAGACTTTGAATCTCTCACGCTCATAAATACAAGTGTACTCAAGTGCGCAGTACAGGCGTCAAACGGCAATTAGAAAAGTCGATTAAATTGGATTCAAAGGTTTTACAAGTAAAGCAAAATATTATAATCGCCCACGCTGCAGTGGTTCACAACCACTTTTGAGCTGCAGGCCATGTGTAACTTTTTAACGCATCGATGGGAGAGGTAACGCTTAAAGCGTCACACTGAAGGTGGAAAAATTATTCCTTCATTACATTTTTAACATTTTTCAATAAGGTATGTTCTCTCACTTATAATTTCATTTAAACTATTGTATTCTCAACAAACGTGATCCGGACAAATCTATACCTAATGCTTTCCACGACAACTATTGTTGAAAATATTAGACGAAATACGCATCAGCGCGAACACTGGTCTTGGGCATAAGATTGGATCACATCAGAATTCTGATCAGATTCACTTCAACAGAAATTTGTTGAAATTAATTCCCGATTCCCATTTAACGCTAATTAATACTCGCGCGGAATAACATACTTTTATGGACTGATTGTGCACTTTCATATGGTAAATGACTAGTTTTAATAATGATGATTAACTCTTATCAGTTTGAAACAAAGTTTGGCAATGACTGAACAAATAAACTTTGTATTTTAACAACAAACTTGAGCAAAAATGTTAGGTATATTTTTTAAATAATAGTTTCTACAATAGATTGCATAATATCATAGATAGCTATACCTAATTATACCCCAATGCGCCGGTAGTAGTGAAATGAAGCTGTGTCAAAATAGTGAGTTTAATTGTTCTGTGGCCATGAATTTTCACTAAGTACAACCTGAAAACATTGAATCCAGTTTGGCAATGACTTTATTCGGGCAATTTCAAATTCCATTTAAAGAAAGATTAAAAAGTGACGAAAATTACTTTTTTTTGGCTCCATAGTACACACAACACTAGGCGGAGTCGAACTTATACATATGTATGACAGGAAATATGCTTAAGAAAAATAATAATTAATTCTTTTTAAATGTATATTCAAGTAAAAATACGGAAACTACTAGCGAAAATGTGCTTTGTACCCGAATGAATGGTGATAAAAATAGAAAATGTTTCATAAAAGGACATCGAGGCAGTTTATTGACGGCTATCACTTATAGCTCCGATACCCTAGAAGCCCTCAATTCTTCTATGTGACTACGGTAACTATTCCATATTAAATTATTGCAAATCATTAATATTAAATTGTATGCTCAGCAATAGTAACATGAATCCAAACATTCATCGTTGGAATGCTTAATTGTAAAATCGGAAAGAGTTGGAAAAATGAGAAGACGAGCAAAGTGTCCTACACTTGTATAGGTTATTAAATTATACCAATTCTAAATTTCAAATTAATGATAAAATTACGTCGACCCCACTATCAGAAATATGTACCCATATGCTTGGTAAACCGCGCTAATTTTATCTTATGAAAAAATTAAAACACCATCAACAATAAACCAAGATTAAACAAAAAATTACATCTATATATACAGTTTTATGTTGCATTAAGCTTTAAGGTAGGAACATATCTTTCTTGGCCAATTGTATGTGATATTTGCCGTAATGTTATGGGCATCAGGTTTTCAAAAAATAACATTTTGAAGCTCGACAAGGAGTCCTTTAAGTAGCTTATATATATTCCAAGACCTCACGAATGAAGTATTTTTACATTTGCGTATCATGCCTTGCGCCATCCTAACGGTTATCAAGATTCTTCAGTAAACACGACTGTCAAAAATTAAGTTTAAATGTTAGGCTAAAAGACAAGTTCTGCCATCTGTCGACGAAAGTTGCACCATTAAGGTAAAGGTATTTTCTACATAAATCGCGTGATACGAAATATTTCACCAGGGGTAAAGTGCGAGCATTTCGCTCTTTAATTTTATTTCAAAAGAATTACTGGACTCGCATATATTTATTAATGAAGCTGTGCATCCTTCACAATTCACTTAGGCATATGTTATACTTAATATTATTAAAAACAAACACGCACAAGCCAGTTACACAGAACGTAGAATAAGCGGGTAGATATTGCAAAAAAAAACAAAAATCTATAGCATACACAGAACGCCAGAATACTGGAAATATAAACCCATTAGCATATGAATTTCCAACAGGAATGGACAAATTACTTAATTCAGGGACAAAACTTGTACCGAAATTGATTTAGGTACAATAGGTATATTGGATACAATACATGCATGCACAGAGAATACGGTGATGCGCCTAAACCGTTCGACCGGAAGACTATTAAAATAAGGGTTGAATTTATCATGTTGAACTCGTCATTATTCGGCATGAGTGTGTACATCTACTCAATAACATGAAATTAAAAAAAAATAATTCACTACCTATTAGATGAAAGTACGTCACATCAACATCAAAGAAATTTAACATTAATTGATTTAATGTCCCATATAGTTTCCAGCCAAATCTGCATCATCCGTAACGACCTACAGCAAAGAAGACAGTGTTTACAGCGAGTAGTGTTCACGAATGTACATTTATATTTGAGCGCTCCCAGTCGTAGTCACAAAATCATAAGGCAATGCAGTAAGGGGGCATTCCTTATAGGAAACGACTTTACTTTCCCTAAAGTAGAGCTCTTACCTGGTCATTTCATCCCCAAGAATATCCACAACTGGTCCCGCTGTAAGAAAAAAATGAAGTCATTTGATATGCCTACCAAATTAAAATACATCGTATGAAAATTTAATAAAATCATGCAACCAATACACAAGGCCAGCCTTTACATGATTAATCAATAATGAGCATTAAGTAATAAAAATATAACACAAAAATCGCAAAAGAAAGAAAACTGTGACAGAAAAATAAACCATTCTTAAAAAAATAGACGTATTTCATATCATTGTACCTTTAATTTTCATCTTGAATATATATGTGGCTTCTAAGACTCTTCAAGAACAGAAATGGACTTTTGGTAATTCCACAAGACAATTAAAACTAAGCAAAGCAATGCCAAAATCGCTCAATCGGAACAACAGAACAGTCTACCCTGTTAAGAGGTGAATAACTGACTGCCGATTAAACTACCGACACGTATCGCACTCACGATTGATCCGTTCATCTATAGATGTGAACGACTCGCCCGTAATTCGCAAGTCATTTGTTATCCCCGCCCAAACAAGAAATTTTAAGGAAAGGTTATGGACGAAACATTAACAAAATATTTATTATCTCCGAAATGACGCCAAGATACCAAAGAACAATACATTTTCGTTAAAATCGGTATGAAAATTCAATAATGACTAAGATTTATTTTCCTTTGTTTGCAATAATGATGTAGCCATTTTATTAAACACATGTTTAATTATTTAAATGGTTATCAACTATTTATTTATTTTAGCAGACTTCTATACAAAAACTGAAAGCTCTACTAGGTAAACTTGAATCTGGAATCCGTCCAATGATTCGCGTTTGGGAAATTAAAAAAATAAGCCATGCAGTTTTGGCATTAAATAGTTCAATTATTTCCTCAACATTAATTACACAGTATGGTTCATTAATGAGAAGCCAGAGTAGACCGTGACATCAATTTTCAATGAAATGGAGCAATAAAACTTAACTAAAAGTAGGCAGTGAAAGATTGTTAGTTGGATTAAAAATATCAATTTCTCCCTTCCTTGTGCCACTGCAACACTGTCATATCAAATATCAACTCTATATTACATTAAGTAATGAAATTTATAATTAACATTTATACGGGTGACTGAAAAAATTGACTCAGGTAACATGAAAAACTGATTTTTTTCTTATTTCCATTCATCAATCTATTCTTCTGCAATTAAAAACTTGTTTTTATAGAAAATGGCTGAAAGATCGCTTAAAAATTGAAAGAATAAAGCAAGACATGAAATACTTACCAGATGTAAAATATTTATGCCATGTATAAAAATCAGCCTACTCAAATGTTTTCAAAGAATGTTTCAGAATTCTTTTCCCTGTTAATTGCATCTTCTTTCTATCTCGACAGCAGTTTTCTATTTATTTCTCATATTAATACCCATCGCTCCTTATTCTCTGTGTCTTTACCATTAGTGTTTTTTCTTTGATGCTACTGCCAAATTTTTTAAAGGTTAGTGTTACCCTATTTCTGTCAGCCATCCCCTTGTCCTAACTTAGGATTTTGTGAATTCATAGTAATTGGTCCTTTTTACTTCCATTAATGCTTCAATGGTCCACTTTCGTTTTTCTAACCATTTTGAACTTAGCAATGATTTCATATCAACTCAAATATCATCTCAGTCTGCAACCACCCCTGGGAAGCTGAGTTTAAAAGACATTGTTCCTATATTTTTTCCTGCCAAACACATTCACAGAAATTTATTGTAAAAAAATATTTACTATTTCTTACCCTTATTGACTATTTGTCTGTATGTATATGTGGAGTACCAAAAGATTGGTTTGGTTTTATTTCTGCCAATTGAATTCACTCTCACTCACCTGATCTACATTCAATAACCTTATCCTTAGCTTCCCATTCGGTGAGTGCTACAACTACTCCATGTTGACTCTCATTCCCAAATGCTATACCCTACTCTTGAAATTTATTTTTCCATCTGCTTCCCTACTGTCTTTGCCAGGCATTAGACCTTGCCCCATGGGCTAAATACCACATTTTCCAGGATTCATTATGCATGTATTGCTGTTCACATTGTTATGGAAAAGATAATTGAGGTGGTCTCTGCCATCTCAATAATGTTTTTTGACATGAAAACGTAACTTAAAGAGACCACCACAAAACGAATGAATTCAAAGTAACCAACTCTCTGAGGAGTAGATTCTGAATAGACCACCAATATATTTCAACCGATATCCCAAGGGTAATCCCACAGGAACATATATCTCCTACATTGCTCCTACCAGTTGAGCCCCAAGGGTCACAAGAATGCACAAACTCTTCCACCATATCAAGGTCATAGTCGATAGGAGGGCAGAATATATTGAGCCACTGAAATAAATTCAGAAAAATGATGTTGTTTCCATTTGCCTGTACTGACCAACCCATAGGCTACTAGCTAAGTAAAAGTTTTCTTCAAAGTTCTTCTCACATCTTAAATCATTATGTATTTTCAAATATAAATACTCTCAAGTTGAATTATTTCATGGGGACATAATTTATATCACAAGAATGATCTCTTGCAGTCTATTAAGTAGCAATTAATTAGGACACTATGATAAATAAATTACTTAAAACACCACCAATTTGGGTTGATTATACAGTTAATAATTTCTCCACGGCTTACTACTTTTTTCAGGCAATGATTAAACATAGTTAGCAGGTCTTAAGCCATAAACTGAGGATTCACTACAATCATTGAAGTGCCATATATATCACACGCTGGATAAATCAGCATTAATCCTATGCTAGTTTTCACCACTTCCCAATCCACCAACACCAGATACTCATTCCAAAGAAACTGTGGGAGATGCCACAACAGTAACTTTTAACGTAGTCATCCACTTCCCAATTGTTGCATCCAAATACTCATTTTTAATTCCATATATGTACTCCTTCAGCATACTGAATGTCAAATTAGTTGAGCCTCCTAAATGTTCAACTCAAGTGAATGACAAAATAGAAATACAAGAGCAATTAGAAGCCATAGTTTGCTGAATGATGGAAGAACTTTTCAGTCATTAACTGACCCAACTTACATTACTAAATAACTAAAAAAATAACTAAATCAATGATCCACTTGTTTGCAGATTTTGTCCTTGACTCCCCAACTTTTGACATATCAACAAATATTTTTAAATTTCAGGATTAATATTTAAATTTCCCAGTAATTTTCAGCCTTGAAGTGACTTAGTCACATTTGTCTTGACATTCAGGAAACCTCCCTTTCCAATAAAAAGCTCATTTAAGAAAATTCATCTTTCTAGAAATGTTACTAATTGTGGGTAATTTCAATTAAAGAATTAAGATCTGTAATCAAAGATGGTGTACAAAAAAGAATAATAAAAGTCCGGACTAGTTCTAATGAAAATAAATACCAATGCATATTTCATTCAATAAACTTAAGAATGTATTATCACAACAACAATAAAAAATCTAATGTACATATTTATGCAACATAATTCTCCTTTCCTGTAGAGAATCTATTATCAGAAGAGTTGTTTTCGAATGAATTTGGTATTTTAGCAAGCAATCATTCATGGTAATTTTAGATTTCGCACCATTCTTCTGCAATTCCATTTCATGAATTAATGAGGGATAGGGTGCAGGGTACATACAGTGGTTGCTGGAGTAACACCCACAATCCTTGGGACAAGAGTTTAGCTTAAAGGTGATGATATTCATTTCTTGCTGATATGCAAAATGCAAATTCTTCATCTGCAAGATAATTTCGTCTGAGGTAAGGGAAAAAAAGTCTTGGCCACTGATATTTGTACAGGTGAAACTGAAGGTAATGCAATCCTCCAGATGACACCTCCACAGCCAACATCAATCTTGTAATCAATTCTCAAAAGTTAATTTGTTGCAAGAAAGGAGCACAGTGCCTAGATTTTCAACCACATAATTGTCAAAAACACTTTACTATTAAACAGTATTGTACAAAGCTGTCCCACACATCCGGGACCCGCCCGGTGTGCATGTGGGCAGCCGCAGAGGGAGTGCCCTTCCCCCCAAAGTAGCAGCGTTGGATGACTCATCCCCAGATGATGCTGGTGACCGCCCAAGGCTCGACTTTCTGGGGGGCACAGCTGGGGGAGGAACTTTACGGCCTTGTTCTCCTTCTGAGAGCACTCTCCGGCGTGGTGGGGGAGGGGAGGGGCGGGGGAGCTCTTCAGGTAAAGGCGGTACCAGCCGCCTCCGGCCCACTTCAAACCTATCCACCAAGGAACGCACAGAGAGGTCCTCGGGGGGGCATGATGCTTCTGGGGATGAAGGCAAACTGCGAACCCTCTCATTATTCGATGACGTCCCTCGGGGAATGTCCCCCTGTCGTGCCTCAAACTCCTTTCTCAAGCTCCTAACCATCCCAGCCTCAGAACGCTCGTTACCCCCTCGGGTCACGTCCGAGGGGGGGCGAGGGCAAGGGTCGTGTGTAGTCGCGGTGTGTCGAGAGAGGGAACTTGGGGGAGGATTTCGATGGGGTGATCGAGGTGGGTCCGTTATGCGCCGAGGGTTTCTCGCCAGTAGGAGTGCCTGCAGGGCCAGGTGTGTGCAGCCACCCCGGGGATTGCTGAAGGGAGATGGTGCAGGTGATGAAGATTCACTGGAGGTCGACTGTTCGCGGGGTGAAGGGCAGCGGGGGAGAGGGGGAGTGTCGGGGGGAGGAGGGGGAGCCAGCCTCGAGTCAACCTCAGGTCGTACCCTCTTTGCCCCTGCTGGGGCCTCACTTGATGTCCAAACACTGCCGTTTGTGGGGCCACCAACTTCCTCCAACCTCTGTTTCGTGCGCTTCACAGTTCCTGGGTGCCATGGGATGGCCTCCCTATCGTACGAAAATGATGACCTAAGAACGTTTTCCTCCCCTTTGCGATTCTGAGTCCGAATGTCACAAGAACCCCATGAGCCATTTCTAGAGGGTGGAATGGGCCCTCGTACCCACCTTGCATCCCCAGAGCCCCAGGAACTCTGCCTTGATGGTGTCTCACCATGGGCTTCACCCTGGAAACCCAAGACAACTGCACTATCAAAAGAACTCCAGGAGCCCTGCCGGGATGGGCAATCGCCTCCTACATTTAAAACTTGAGTCTCGGAGCGACTCTGTTTCCGCTCTTCCCTATCAAAGACTTGGTCCAGTCGAGCGGAAAAAGGATCATCTCGACGAGGTGGTGTACTAGACTCACTTCTACACGACCATGACACATCATTGCGTGGGATAATCTCACTGGGTAATGACCTCGAGCCTTCCAGTTCCCCAGAACCCTCTTTCCTGAGAGGTGAGGGACGAGGCCCTCGTGAACTCGGCTGAGTCTCATTGATTGATTGCTGTTGCTGATCCTCCCAGTCTCGACACCCTAGTCCTCCCCCATCATTGCTGCCTTCTTCTGGTGAGAGGGGAGGTTCAGGAACTGGCATTTTGGGACAACCCTCACGCTCCCTCGCAGCTCTCCGGACGGCTGCCACCACTGCATGCTTCCTTGCCTCCAACTCAGTAACTCTTCTCCGAACAGAGGCAATGCCCTCGGGAGGGTGTGGGGGTGAAGGCTGAGAAGAACATGGCAGGTGTACCACTTTGTTTTGAGACACACTGTATGCTTGTCCATTGCTGCAAGGCATGCGGACATTCAGATTGAGGCGCGAGTCATCTCGGCATTCCCGACGAACAGAAGATGAGCTGCTGGAAGTGCTGAGACGCTCAAGGGACGCAGTCATTGGAACTGGAAATAAAATTATGCATATTAAAAAGTTTGTTTGCCGAGAAATACATATTGTATATTAAATTATGGAAACAATCCATTTTGTCTTTAGCAAAGACATTTGATGTGATGAGCATATTTGAAATATTTTCACAGATAGAATTTCTCTCATGAACCTTGCCTATTACATCACTACTCAAAAGGGAAGTTATTGGAGACTGAATTGTAAATTAAATTTTCATTTTACTCTGGACAGAGGAGCACTGATGCAAAGCTTCCATAAAGCTACATAAGGGCTGACATAGGACAATGACATAGGACAAAATTTCAGTAAACTAAATCTAATCGCAGAAGTAAATAATATTAGACTAACTATGCAGTAACCATCAATCAACTCACAAACCACCGATTTACCTAAATTTTCCCTTTATAACTCACTCGTAACAGCAGTAAGCATATGTTCCCTAATCATCATTATGAATCATAAATGGTGGCAGTAAACTTCTAATTTAATTATATTAATTAAAGACACCACCCTAACATTTATATGTTTTTGGCCACAAAAGAGGCACAAGGTCTGAGTTCAATTTTTTGTTTTGGAAAAGAGATTTAAATCAGTTTTATGCTGCATTTATAGTACAACACTGATTTATAAAAAAATTGCTATCAATATACTATGCAGAACATTTTTATAATCAGATCAGAAGCACTGCTTTCCCAGGCTAAAAAGTTAAACATCATTTATCTATGGCTATATATTTCTTTGGTTTATAAGGATATTAAGGTTATATGATATGCTGTTTCATCACAGTTCATAAGCTAATACTTTTCTACTTATATAATTTTCAATTTCTTCAGATGTGTGAAAATTCTTGAACATTGATTATTTTGGCAGAGACTAAACAGTTCCCAAAATTAATCCAAGTACCTTCAACATCCTGTCTTCTTCCACCTATGGAGGAGATACGGTCTTCATCAGATGCTCTTCTTGACCCGAGGTCAGGAACAGATGACACTGAGGGAGGCCCGTCATCTGGTGACCACGATCGAGGACGTCCACGGTTACCAGTAGAGGGACGACGGTGGACAAAGGAATCCTCTGCTGGGACTCCTGATCTTCCACGTTTTCCATTACTCTGGGAGCAACCAACAGGATTCTCCTCTGGAGGTAGGGCAGGCAAGGAATCTGTGGTTGAACCTTCCTCTGATGCTATACGCCTTGTACCACTGCCTCCCCCTCCATCCACCATTGTGATAGAACTAGGAGACTTCAAGTTTGTTTCTGACTTAGAACGCTGCAACTTTTCACGGTTTTTCATTGCATCAAGGATGCCCTGAAAAAAAACATTTATAATTTATTAAGTTCACATTCATAATTCATAAAAACCCACAAGTTGGGGAAAATATTACATTTTTTACTACATCTTTTCCTCTGCTTATTTTTATACATATAAATAATTTGGTGTCCGATTTGGGTTGTAGGGAGGGTAATGGATTGACATCAAACCACGTAAAATATCCAAATTTTTATACACTCTATCAGGCAGGCATATTACTGGGATTTGAAGAGTCACTGTTGCTTTCTTAAACTGCCTTTTCATAAAAATTACACAGAGCAGTTGAACTCCCTACTCTCTCTCAAGATATTACTTTAAAAAGTGAAGTTTTAAAATATGATGACATAAAAAGTAATTATTTTAAGAAAGCATCTTTAAGCTGTTGACTGTACTACAGGTAAAAATCAATGATTTTAAAGGCATTAATGCTCCCATAAGTATAAGGCATAAGTTAATAAACATTATGACCTATCATGATGTCAATACAGATAATCTTTTGAACCAAAGGAGTATTTATTTCAGGTTACTTTTATCTTATGCAGAGCAATGGATTGTATAATATTATACAAATATTGAAAACTTTCAATTACTCTCAACTAAAATCAATTACTCAGCTTACAATTACTTTCATTGGATGGATGATGAAGCACATACAATTGAAAATATGGATAATGGAAATAAAGGGAAAATATGGTCGTGCTATAAACAGATATAAACAGATTCATTTATCATTCCTTGTGATTAATTCAAGTTTTTTTAACAAATAAAAGTACATTTTTTTATGTTTTTTAGGCATTTTTAAAATGGAAAGGAATTATATATATATATTTTCACAAGAACATATATGAACACACACAGAACTATCATCAAGTGAATAGCAGAATATATTTTCCTCAGAAAATGTTTAAATGAAAACATTAAATACTACCGATAACTTGTGATTTTGTGAAATCAAAAACTTATAAGAAATCCCACCTATTTTAACCTTGTATATATTTTTTAAATATTGATGTTTCAAACATTTAATTATCTTTATGATGGTAATGTATTCATATTTTGAGGTACTGGGAAAAAGAGTAACACAGGTAATCTGCAAAACATAAAATCTGCTCATGGATAATCAAGAGTTTACTGTACACCATTTTCACAGCCTTCAACAATTTTGATTCACCAAGCAGATTTGGAATGGTATCTGTTGGACCTCTCCTTAACTTAAATAAATTCACAGCTGAGACGGTCAATTCTTCAAATGGTTTCATAATTGTTTCACCAAGGTTGGTTTGTGACTGCCATAAGAAATGGAGCAGGAAACCCCCTAACTTAATTCATGAGTAATTCTTTATTTGATGTAAATTGTGCATTCTCATGCTGTTAACTCATTCATACCCACAAACATCCACTTGACTGTATGTTCTGAAATCAACTCTTTTCCAGTTGTCTCAAGTTGTGTCAAGCAAAATAAGCTCAAGCTAAAAACTTGAAAAGACTGAGAATCTGGTCAAGGTTTTATTTAAAAATAAATGACCATGTTATAGTTGGACGCATAGCACTTAAATTTTTTTAATAAGAAATAGGAGTAATAAACACATGATTTCCAGAGCCACTTAATGTTTGGTACAAACACATCACTACCTTGAGATAGGAATAGAAATAAGTACTGGAATAATTGTCTACCTGATAAGTTTCCAACTGAGCCATAAAGGCAGCATTTGGTTTGATGCAACTTCGCTTTTGTTTCACATGCTCAACTGCAGTTTTGAGATCCCAGTCATATGCCTTCATGGCATAGGCAATGACAACAGATGCAGATCGAGACACTCCCATTTTACAGTGCACAAGGACCTTGGATCCATCTTTCCTAAAAAAAAAAGATTAAAACAACATCTAAATAAATCTCATTGAAAATTATCATGGTACAGTATGCACAGATTAAATGCTCCCTATGATTTAATCAAGTGAACAGATTCTGAAAGACATCAAGTCCAGATAAAGTTGATAAAATACAATCAATTAATTTTGGTTTGGGGTATAAATTACTTAGCTTTCATCACATCAATTAATTTCTTCTCCACTATCCCTCTTGCTAATGACACCAGAGAGATTAATACAAGTTTATTCATTGTAATTATTTGAAAATGCTCATAACTTCAATCTTAAGGGAATATTTTTGGTTTAGTGCACTTTTCTCCTTACTTAACACTGACTTAGAGAGAAATATCAACTTCATTTTGTGCTGACTAAACCCAAACAAAATTTGGAGAAAGAAACCACAACTTAAATGAGGGTATGAGGGTTATTTCCATCCTTCTTCATGAATAGTTTTAATTCAAAATTTACGCTGATAAGGATTTGATTACGTGCAAAAGAATCTGCAATGAAAAACTTTTGTTTTAGATCGTTCATACTTACTTAGCTCTGGTGATGTATCGAAATGTGTTGTCCCAGTGTTTGAGCAGGTCCGTCTTCTCATCATCATATACACGTACATTCAAATAATCGAAAACTCCAGGAAAGAAATTGTCAATTTCTCTTGTAACATTGAGTATATGTCCAATACTGAAAAGAGGAAAAATATTTAAACAATGACATAGTGAAATTTAAATTGTTTCAACAATGGGAACCTGTGAATCACCAATTCTATTGAATCTAAAATATATCTATATTAATTATGTTCTCCAGATTGATGATCAATAATTAGACACAATTTTTATTATTTTCATAATTCAATCAAGATACTCATTATTCCCAAATGACCCCCAGACAAGCTAGACAGTATAGCTGTAACTTAAAACAATATGAAAATTAAGCAGTAAACGTACACACATAAATAACTTTCATAACAAATCAAACATGAGGATGAAAGCGTGTCTGTTTTAATTTTAATTTAATATTTCAGGGGATGATATTAGTGTGTTACATTAATTCTGTGAATAATTTTAATATTTATAATTAATAATGAACATATGTGAGTTGGACTTTGAAAAGTTTTAATGTGCCACCTAAAACTCCTAAAAATTAATTTACACCTTTACATAGGATTAAAATCTGTTATATGCAGTTAGGAACTTACAATGTATAACTGCTTTAGGAGGGTAGGATTTTTTGTTCATTGTGATGAAGAAATTCCAGTTGAATTAACTCAAGATGGTGATAGTACTCAAGAAAATGATTTGAACCCACTTCCAGCAAATTTTACATTCTTGGAGTTCGTCCAATTATATTTTTGTGTAGTGATAACAGTGGTACAGAGCGTTGATGACATTTTTGAAAAAAAAACCCTGGATGAAGGTGATGACGAGGAGGTTCCTCTACTTTAAAACCAAGACCCAGTGTTTGCTATTCAAACCATAACAAATTACTTATCAGGTAAGAGGATGCCTAGATAGCTTAACTGGCTAAAGCACTTGGCTGGAAATTCAGGGATCCAGATTTGAATCCCGGTCAAGGCAAATGATTTTTACACTCTGAAACTGTTGCATTGTAATGTACACTTAGTGGGTGACACCATTAAAAGTTACTGTTGCAGCATCTTCCACAGTTTCCTGGAACTTATCAGGTGGTAATTGCTGCGAGCAATGCTTGATGAACAAAGGAAAATTTCAAATATAAGTCCTCGATTCCAATAAGAAGTAGTTCAAACAGCAGAAAATATTAGACTTTTTTGTAAAATAATCATGATAATCATTGGAGTCGCTACTGTGCCAAAATTCAAAATAACGATTTCATGGAAAAATCATTTTTCCAGAGTAACCTTTCAACAAATTTCAGAAACTTGGTATTTTACTGTAGTAGGAATTTATTTTTGCCAGAAGTGGAAATAAGAAAAATACTGAAGAGTGCATTTGTATAATAATGATAGCTTATAATTCTTACCCATTTTTCTGCAGTTCTTCTAAGTTTGAGGCATTCCATTCAGAGCCCAGGTACACATGGTCAAAAACAGGAGTGGCAGCATCCATCTGGCCCAAGATGGTTAACATTTCTTCATCTATGAATGCCTTATATTCACTAAGATGCACACCAAGCATTTCTTCGAGACGACCCCTCAGCCATTTGCAGGTCACTTCATCCAAGTCTACTGACATCATTATTTCTTTCAGAGCAGTGCGAATTACTCTCTCCGTCTCTTCCCTTTCCCTAGGCCTGAAAATCAGTAAATAATCATGTAAATATCAAGTGTTTTCTATGGCTATTTAGAAAAAGGTGTAAATGAGGACTTGATTCTTGTTAGCTGTTAGCCCCTAGGCATGGAGCACCCACTAACAGGAATCAAGTTTTGAAGGTAATGGAAACAGTCTTAATGGTACTATCATCACAAAATATCATCATTAGAACTAGGAAGTTTTATTACATTATAAGAACCACTAAGTTTTATCTTACACCAAACTCAACCCACTGGACAAGTATTTCTTATAAGTAATTGTATCATCTGAGGGTTCCTATGCTTGGGGTTTCTGGTTGCATATCTTTCATGGTAAATAGTTATTTTAAAAGAGAAATTTCAGATTCAATTATATAAGCAAAGGGCCATAAGTTGAAGAAATCTTTTGGTATACCAATCAGAAGGCAGCAAAAAATGGACATTTATAAAAGGAGATGTGCAAGAAAACCACAACCCTACTACATCTTCTTTTAATAAATAACAATAACTATATTACATATTTATTTTTTACGTGTGAAGCCATCACAAGGTGACTAATTGATTAAAAATGTATGGCTATTTATGATGTTTTTAATTTTGAAAATCTGGTTTCAGGTTCTGTTTGAGAATATCTGCCGAGATAAACTAAATTGTAATTTTCTCATTTAGCATGATGAATCCTAACTATAATGTTACAATAAATAGGTAAGTCATTCATGTCCTGATAATTCATCATTATTCTTTGTGCATTCAAATAACAAAGAACCAGTGTGATAAGCATTTTGGTACCTTCTTGGAGGGGAGGTACTGCCACCCTAATCTCTTTCTTTCTCTCCCATCACTATCAACAGCATTAGATTAATACTGTGGTCAGCTTTAGCCAACTGTATTTTATTTCTGCTCTTTTCGTTCATGCACTTTTTTAACACAGGAGAGAATTTCATGCTGTTTGGAAATAAGTTAACACCCAAACAATGTCTGGACACTTTAAAAATTAGGAGGGTAGTCAGGAAGGTTCTAAGAATCCCCACCAGAAGTCAGTGCTAGCACGAGTTTCCCATGTGGTAATAGGTAACACTTAATTAGTATACACATAAGGCGTCAGCACTCTGGGAAGAGATCTGTCATGCAGATACCTCTCTGTTGTTGTTCCCATCTAGTGATTGAGAAGATGTAAAAAATTGAGATTCGAGCAGTGATTAAATACTTCGTTAAGAAAGGTATGAAAGCAAAGGAAATTCATGCCGATTTTCAGAAAAATCTGGGGGACTCTGCTCCTTCATATTCAACTGTTGCTAAGTGAAGAAATGAGTTTAAAATTGCCCAGGACAGCTTAGATGATGATCCACAAAGTGGTCAGCCAAAATGATCCAATAACCCCCAGACATTATTGCAAAAGTGCATAAAATGATCATGGAGAATCAGCAACTGAAAGTGTGAGAAATCACTGAACCTCTAGGGATGCCATCTGAACGGGCATATCACATTTTAACAGTGGAATTATATATGAGAAAATTATCTGTAAGATGGGTGCTGCAAATCTTGACACAGGAACACAAATGTATCAGAATAAAAATGTCCACACAATGTAGGACCCGTTTTAAGAGCAACCAACAAAATATTCTGCACCGGTTAGAGACCACAGATGAAACTTGGCTACACTACTATACCCTGGAGACAAAACAGCAGTCAAAGCAGGGACACATGTGGATTCATGACCACCAATAAAAGCAAAGGAAATACAATCTGCTGGAAAGGTAAAAGTTTCAGTTTTCTGGGATGCAAAAGGGATTCTGGTGATAGACTACCTTCCCACTGGTCAAATAATTACTGTACAATATGACACTTAACTCCAGGACCAACTACAGCAACGGATACACGAAAAAAGACCAAATTTGGCAAGGAAGAAAATCTTTTTTCATCAAGTAAATGCAAGTCCACACACAAGTGTCTTTGCCATGGCAAATCTATATGAACTAAGATATGAATTGATGCCACACCCGCCATATTCGCCTGATTTGGCTCCATCAGATTTCCATCTCTTCTCCGAGCTCAAAATCTTCCTCGTTGGACGGATGTTCTCTTCAACCAAAGAACTAACAGCCGAAAAAGATAGGTATTTTGCAGATCTGAAGGAATCTAATTTTCAAGATGGAATCAAGACATAGGAACATTGCTGGACCAAACGCATTAGTGTACAGGGAGACTACATTGAAAAATAAATGAGTTTCACTGAGGTAAGTTGTTTATTTCTATTCCATTTTGATAACTTTCCTAATTACCCTCGTAAATGAACAGTACACAGGTTATTTCCCATTTCTCATAACAAGACTTACTTTGTTCGGACAGCATCGGGTGAGGGAGGGCGACGGGACTCAAGAGAATCCATCGCATGCCATTCGTTGAGGCAAGATTGATCTGAGTCGACTCGGCTCTCATAGTAGCTTGCCCAGTCGAGTTGTGGCAGTGGTGAAGAGTCAGAAGTATCACGGAGGGCAGGAGAGGAAAGGAAATGAGTGCCCCTCTCCCTTGCTCTCTGGCTAACACGATGCAAAGTCTGAAGAGCAGACCTGTGACCGATGAAAAAACAGAATTACTCCAGTTCATGATAAAAGAAAACAGAAAAAAAGATACAAGAAACAATTAAATCTCAATTTTACTCATTTCGTACAAAAGCATGGAGGGTTCAATAAAAGTACAGGGTGGTGACTGGATATTTAAATAAAGAGGTTTGTTTTGTGAAAGTAAAATATGAAATTTATTCATATGTATGGCAGTTCAGCACAAATGAATTTAAGTTTCAAGAATACACTTCTGAGCCTCATATAGAGCCTTAGCATGATATGTCATTCCATTATATGATGACATGCCCACCATCCCAAGTTGAAATTAGCACCAAAAAAAAACTATCAACACCATATAAATGCTAGCGGCACTCTATGGTCATTTACAATTGAACTATTGAGTCAATTTTAAAGACTTAAGGTCCAAGATTGAGACGTAAAATTTTTAACTAAAATACATTCAGTATCAAGTTTCTTTGTAAGAACATGTCTAACATCTGATAATTGCATCCCATGATTATGAAATTAAAAGATCATGCATAGCTGGTTGAAACTACCAAAAAGGAATCAAATAGTTGGCAGAAATATTTAAAGTGTTGTAGGAAATTGTACCAATGTATAATACTGTATATGATTGGGCATTTCCAGACAAACTTTGTGCATGGGAATCATATTAATATAAAAAACACTTTGTAATCACAAAAAATGTCTGTCTCTACCATAAATGTGAGACAAGGTTTTAAATCTACTTACATCCAAATATTGGCACACTTTTGGGTGACAAATATATGCTGACCCCTAATTTCTTAAATGATTTCACCTCTTTTTCTTAGATTTCCACTGTGTGCAATATTTGATTACTTCAAGTTTTCCATTTTTAAATGGTTAACCACCCAATCTCCTTGTACAGTGAATGATTAGTCAAGCATAGTGACACATTTTGAGGTCAACTTATCCACTGTTTTGTGCAGGCTTTACAGGGAAATTCACATAAAAACAAAAGCACTTATCATGACTAGGTATAGCAAGAAATAGCTACTTCAAAAAACTACTTCAGCATTCAAATTAAATGCTTATCATGTAACCTACTACAATTGACCTGGTAGAAATCATTTAAAGCTTCAATTTGTACATGGAGAGATATCTACATTTCTTGCGTATGTATTTGATTTAAATATGCATATGGGACTACTAGAACTTAACGGAGAAAAGTGAAATTGAAGTTCCTCTACTAATGCTACAGGGCACGATAGAAGAGCAAATGATTATAGTATTTCCATTGTAAAATCAAAATTTAAATGTTAATAGAATTTCGACAATTTAGATTTATTGGACTCACCACATTGCCTGCACTGAGACTGGTTTGAATATGTGCTGTCTCCCACAAACATTTACACCAAAGCCCCTGAAAAATTAATAAATAATTATTTATGTTAATAATAGAACTTATAATAATTTATGCAAATAAATAATATCAAATGTCATGGCTGTACTTGGATAAATATTTTCAGGAAAAAGAATTGAAAGCTTATTTCATTTCAAGTGGCTTGGAAAAGGTCTTGTAAGAGCAAAAGTCCTCTATTCCTACAGAATGTAAACAGTGGTATTACTTATATTTTATATAATTTGGATACCATATATTTTGAAAACTAATTATAACAAACCATTTTACAACTATCAACTGGTTCACAGACAATGCTCACAGAGAAAGTCAGTATAGTTTAAAACCATTTTCTTTGATTGTCAAAATTTTTCATATTATCTCGGCATAAAATTGTATGTGGCAACCTAAGTAACTACTGACCCGTCTCCATCCAGGGAAATGGTGGTGTCAGATAAAACCCGAAGTACTAAGCCAATGGTTGTGTGCTCATTGCAGTCAATCCCAAGAAGGCAACTCTCTTCTTCACCAGATGATGATACACTATCACGAAGTCCAACAATTCTTGACACAACCACCAAATAGCGAGTCCTTCCTGGGTGAACACTTTCTAACTTCACAGCCTATATTATGGATTAAAATGACAGAAATCATCATATGAGATTAAGAATCCTCACGCATATCATTTTGCTAAAGCAATTGTAAAAGAAAGAGGATGATAGCCTAGGTTATACTATGTAGAGTCCAATGCATTGCTAGGTAGATGATATTGAAAAATATATAAAACACCAAAAGTTAGTAATTCACATTTCATAAAAAAGAATAGACGAGGGTGAGGTAAATTGAACCTTCAACAATATGAACCCTAAGTATTGTGTCTAATTATAAGAGATGTGAATCCATTAGTTAGACAGTCATATTTAAAAGAATTTTACTTTTGATGAGTGCCTGCATGGTGAGCAAACACCAGTGCTAATGTTTTATCAGGTGATACAAGAGGTGGGTCTTATTCAAAGGTTAATTCTGAAGTTTTGATTTTCTGCAGTGCCTCCATCAATGCAATTTAAAAAAATCTATAAATCAATTTAGCATTAAAAAAACTTCTTTGGAAGTGAAGCTAACTAAAGTTATGTCACTGGTGGGCATAATTTATCACTATGATTAAGTGTCTAACTTATCAGCTTTCTGCACTTTTTTCTTTGCCTGTGTTCCTCCAGACCTTGACTTCTGTTTCCAAATTTGGGCCACTACTCCACCACTTCTCTCAAACTACTTGAGTGCTTGATGAATTTCTTTCTCTCTATCATTCACCACCCATATTTATACTTCCATAACCTCCTTCTGCATTATATCAGGTCTTCTCTAGGAAATTCTTCCCTTACTGATTGCCATGCTACATTATGATAATAACTTTTTCATAAAAATCACCGAGGGCATTTATAGGTCATCTAAACTTCTTTCCATTTTCCCTCTTCCAATGTCTCTTCCATATCACAGAATTGAATGACCTCTTTCATTGAGTCACCCCTTGCCTCTCTAAGTCAAAAATGCTCAATAATCTTTAGACTTCCATCAACCTTTAATGCAATGATGAATGAAACTCATCCCTGACTTTAACCTCTTCCAAACTCCCTATTCCATCCATTTCAATCATACTCTATATCCCTTCTAATTTTCTTCAGACCACCTCCTCTATACTACTCATTTTGCCCCCCTCATTTATGTAAAACAAATTTCATTTATTTATATGTTGCTGTTATTTATTACCCATTGAGTTTTTATTGACATATGTTGTTTCTCTTCATTACTTGCCCAATGTAATTTGAATAATGCTTTTATGGGACTTTAACAAAATAAATATTTTTTCAAAATTGTTGATTGGAACATTTTACCTGCAAAAATATTCGAGCCCTTTCCTAACAGGGTAAATACTTTTAAGAAAAGACGTAAGAAATTTATAAAACAATTTGATTGATGTGCTGTGTAAAATTGTATGTAACAGCTTATTTTTGATTTTTTTCTTGTTGATTGGGAAAGAGATGTTAATGAGATGGGGATTTTCCTTTAAGTGAAATGTTTTTTTTCTGACTGATTTTATTTATTATCTTTTGTGATATTGATTGCATTTGAGATGCCATGTTATTTCCCCAAGGCAAGTTTGGTTTGTGGGTTTGGGGCTTGTGTGCCACCAGATATTGTCTATCTGCACATGTGAGTTTCAATAATAATAATACCTAAACATAAGAATTGATGGTTCAGCTCAAATGAAATAGGTCTTGAAGCTATAAACATGTTTCATGAAGAACAAAAACACTTGAATTTTATGTTTAGTATATCTTTTGAGAAAAAGAAAATGCTGAAATGTGTGAGCCTCAAATTATTGCTATGGCTGCAGTACAAATTGAATAAATACTAATTTCTGAATGTTGCTCTTAAGCACAAATCAAAGACAGAAAAGGAAAGTGAAAAAAAGAGAAGTCGACTGGCCATTTTGATGACAATACCATCTTAATCAACCTAGATATTGACTACATAACTGATCATAAGAAAGGCAGAGTAAGTGGATGGCGGTAGAAATGCCACTCCTCAAGCTCTTCCCTCAGACGCCTTTTGTGACTCACACACACCCCTCTTCCAACCTCCACCTTGATTTATATTGCATTTCTAATCTAATGGCCATTTGTTATCTTATGCAAGCCCGTTATCTTATGCATGCACGTTCAATAAGTACTTA
Organism: Hetaerina americana; assembly: GCF_022747635.1. Taxonomy (NCBI): domain Eukaryota; kingdom Metazoa; phylum Arthropoda; class Insecta; order Odonata; family Calopterygidae; genus Hetaerina; species Hetaerina americana. The sequence continues at coordinate 51,379,130 of NW_027286985.1, read as the reverse complement.
GGAAAAAATGGGAAAAAATTTTGGTAGATTATATTGTTCAACAAAATCTCCTTTTAGCTTGATACAAACTCTCAGCGTTTCTCCAAATAATTTAAGGCATCCAAAAAGTAGGATTTTGGAAGGTCCTCAAAATAGGCATCTGCATAGATGATCAACTTCTCATTTGATGTGAATTTTTTTCCACCAAACCATTGATTCAAGTTTGGCAGTAGAGAGAAGTCACTGTGGACCAAATCTGGTGAATATGGTGGATGCACCAATATTTCAAACTCCAATTCCATAATTTTCGCCATTGAAACTGTTCACATCTGTGCATTGCCTTGATGAAAGGGAATTTTTTTTCTTTGCCAAATGACTTTTTTCTTAATTTCTCCGCTCAACTGGAGCAATAATGATGCATAATGCTGTCCATTTATTGTTTGTCCTTTTTGCAAGTAATCGATGAAGATATTTCTGCATTCATCCCAAAAAACATTTTTTTGATTTCATTGTCTTTGCCTTCTGAGCCAGATCTGGATGGCTTCTTCCATAATTCTATCCCAGTATCTCTGAAATCAGCAGAGGAGATTTGTTTTTTCTGAGTGAATTGTGTGACTTTCTTTGATGCTCTGCTCGGCTACTGCTGACTTGTTCAGTTGACCCAGTTGGAGGTATCTGTGATGTTCCTTAATCTCGTCTTGTTTATTTGGCCCATTTCACCAATGTAGAATTCACCACATTCACAGGGTATGGCATAGACCCCTGGTGTTTGAAGTTCAATTGGGTATTTTGCTTTCACCAATTAATACCTCAATTTTCATGGCAGCTGATGGATAGTTTGCAAAATTGAGAGATTCTAAAATAAATTTACTTTTTAAAGACAGGTATGTCCAGCAGTTTTAATCAAGAACTGAAGTTGATAAAAGATATAGCAGTGAAAAATGGGTACAAAGATTTAATATAAAAAATACTACACAAAAAACATTCCCTTAGAACAAACAATCTTTTTCTTAAATCAGTTAATATTAACGTAAAAGATTACCCATGGAGTAGACTCCCTTTTATGGATTGATTTCACAAAAGATAGCCAACCTCTTCTCTAGGGAACAATTTTGGATAAATGCCTTCTTTACACAATCAGATATTAGATTTTATGTACTAAAGAAGATAAAGAACCACACATCAGGGTTAACAGATGGCAATGAATAATTATAATCAACCTATCATTAACTTATTTTTACCCAAATACCCAAAGTTTTGTGGATAAGACAATTTTACATCCTACCAGGGAATAAGGCTATCACTGACAATGCACTCAGATGAAGAATTGCAGCAAAACCTCCAAACTTCATAGTAGGCTACCAGAGATATGGAAGGGCTGCCTTTGACATATGCCATCTCTGGAGAGAGTGGCAAAGTTAATCACTAAGTCAGCGTCAAATACGTAGTATGTGGCCGAATATCATGCAGAGGTTTCATTCAGGCTATTATCATATAAAGTCATTTACTGCCCAAATTCAAAACAAAATTCAGCTTCAGGATATCGTGAGACAAGAGCAAATGAAGAGATTGCAGTGGCTGGTTGAGTATAAACCTAATTTCAGGAACATTTCCAAAGTTAACTTGGAATTCTATAGTTATTACATAGGTTTCAGTCCTCCAGTCCAGTATTCTATAATATTAGGCAAAAAATCTCATTTCTTCATGAGGGAAATGAAAACTCTACTACTGCATGATGACTTTCCAGAATTATAGTTCATTTAAAAATGTCATTGAACTTAAAATTTAGTGGCTGGTGCTGAACTTGAAAATTATTCTTGATTTAAAAATAATTTTTTCCTCCTCATGCTCATCTTAAATTGAGGAAACCCAGTGGGTTTAATAACTGGATGGTGACATGAGATCCTGGATTAGACTTTGATATGCCTTTGAAAGTTCTTCACAAAAAACAACGCGTGACTTTCTATATAACCTAGCTGCTAACTGCAGGTGGCACAGGGAAAGGAACTGGACTATTACCTTGAATGTGAATTTCACATTCTGTAAGGCCTCTTGCAAACTTAACCCAAATCATCATACCGTTGCACTTATTAGTCAAAACCATTATTTGAAGCAAATAAATCCAAGGGCCACTCATGGGGACTACATATTTAATTAATTTTTGGAATAAAATTAGGTCTAATTCACAAGGTTAGCAGCCAATTTCAAGAATAATGTTTAATCCATAATAAAAGTCACTCGAACAACTTGAGACAAAAATGGGCATAACTTTAATAATTTTTTGATCATGCTTAATGCATCTCAATTTTTTAAATAACTTTTCCCTGGAATAGGGATTGATGACTATCATTTATCACCACCACAAATCTGTGATTCAAAAATTTCAGAGCTGTGGTAACAGGGAGCAAATTTTACAGCAGATCAAGCACCACTTTTAAGTTCTATGCAGCATAGTTGGTTAGCTTATGCCAAGATATCACCAAATGAATGATAGGCTATGATAACAATGTTTCATCCACAGACTAAGCACTTGTTGGGCCATGCAAATTAAGAATTCTTCCATGGTAATGAACCAATTAAGCACGATTTACTTCATCGAACTTGGGAGTGAAAATTGAGCGCCAAATTTTGAAAATTGTTCTTTCAAGGTAATGAAGCTATAGGTTTAAGCATGTTTCACAGTTGAATGATGGCAAAAGATGTAGGCATGTATAGAAGGCTGGCAGGAGACTTTTGGATATTCAATTCCTTACAAGCTCAAGCAAAGAATGGATTTGCATACCGAAATTTTAATCAGGAAAAAGGAAGAGGATATGCCCAAGAAGCAAAGGATAAGTAGTGGGATAGCCAGGGATGAAATTCTCAAAAATGATTGCCTTGCTAGCTTCCAGTAGTGGCACAAGAAATGGAAAGGGTACATCATAGCCGAGGGAAATTCTCTTAAGGAGCATGTACATGTAGGTACAGGTGATTATATCCCACTATTAACAGCTACCTCATCTCTGGAACTAGATGAATATACATCTAATAGGCATTAAATTAGTGTTTCGATTAGGGTAGCACTTAACCTCCACAGCTGACTGAAAATTATGGATTTTCAATGATCAGTCAAGATCAAAGGTGGTGTGAAGTATACCCTTTCAGGATAAAGGTCATTGAAGTTTAGGAGAATATTTTGGCTTAAGGGTTAGCTTTTTGCACTAGGTAAGGAGAAAGATAAATGACAACTTTCAAAAGTCATCACACTCCTCAGTCATAGCACCAACCTTTGGAACTGTGAATATTTGGTAATTATTGTACACAAATAGTTTAGAGTAATTTGCCCTAACTTATTTTCAACCACATCATATAATGAATTATTTCAGATGGTTTCTGATTCTGAATCATGGAAATATGGGTGGACTCAACTAGTGGACATTTTTTTAATCACTAATTTCATAACCTCCGAATCCAATTTCCACAAATTGTCAACTATCAAGTCATCAATTCAAATCAAGCTCATATTCTTAGTTCTCAGTCATTTTGCAACTCACACATTGTACTGAAAGATCAAGACTATGAAAAAATCCAGGGACAATTAGTGAATTTAATTATAAGCCACTCTTGAATGATTTCATACAAAAATTTCCAAAGCTATTTTAAAATTAAAAGATAAGAATTAATTCCCATTCAAGAAAAGGAAAAGCCGCTGTAATGACTACAGAACAAAAGTTTGATTCCACACAAAGCTAATAGACCTAATGATAAAGAAGGCATAGGCTTATTTAGACAATGAACAATATAAGTTCAGAAATAGGAGAGGTATAGCAGTAAGTTAGTCACACATAAAAAGAAATACAGAATACAACCAGGATGGACATTTTTGCTTTGCAGATTTCAAGAAGGCATTTGACGGACTAAATTGGATAGAATCAATTAAATGAATTGCAGAATATGGGACTAGACTTGAGAAATGGGTGATACAGAAAGGTATTCATAATTCAAAAACCATTTTAGCACATTCCACAAAATAAGCATCCTCTAACAATGCATGTTCTCACTCATAGAGCTTTCACACACAAATTCTCCGGTATAACACATACAAACTGAGAGGAACACAGTATATATATAGAAAGGCATCAAAATTAATTCAATCAGCTATTTCAAAATCCTGTGCTTTGCCCTTGTCACAACCCCCTCAATGCAAAGAGTGCAAATTACAATTTGGAGGTCCACTGCAATAGAGATTGGCTAAGAAGTTTCTCAAGGACAAATATAGGGTTTTATTATGACTGCAAATCCTTAGGTAAATTGTTGTGCAAAAATAAGGATAAGATTAAGCCCCTGGCCCATTCAATTATTTATCAAGTGTAATGTGATTCCTGTGCTAAGTGTTGTATTGGCCAGATGGGAGGAAAATTTATGACAAGAATAAAAAAGCATAAGAAGTGTTTGGAAACCAATGATGTCTTATTCTTCTCGGCCAAACACCTCACTGCATAATCATATCTGTACAACTTTGAGGTGAACATTCTTCACCTTGAGAGGAAAGGCCCAAGAGTTGACATTTTTGAACTTTTGTAGATTGTACAGCATGACCCTTGCTCGCTACTAAATGGGGGATCGAGATGGTGTGGGGGCTATTGTACTGGCTTCCCACCCAGAGGGCGTGGGTTCAAATCCCGACGGTGTTGAATATTATTCAGAGGTATCTCGATCCCTACTTGAGGTGCTTTGTGGAGGGCACTTTGAGTGAGTACACCGTCCGTTGGATGGGACGTTAAACTGCAGACCCCTTGGCGCCTTTCGTAAAGAGTAGGCTAATGCCGACGCCAGGTTTCTCTCCACCCTTCCATCCTTTCCTGTCCATCCCCTTTGGAGCAAATGACCTCAGTTGTCGGTCGCTTCCCCTAAAAACTACTCATTACTAAATGGACAAGTTTTTGTGAACCATTCTTCCCTTGCCATTCCTTCCCTGAACACTAATCCTATATAATCCCACCCCTTCCTCTTTACACTTTCCTTTCATTCCTAATGTTTACATGCTCTCTTGGCAAAATAAAGTGACACTCATTGCAGTTGTACACCCCAATATCCATACCTGCAGACACCCTGCACTCCCCTTCATCCTTCATCCCCTCCCAACCCTATCTACTCCCTGCTTCACCCCCTGCTAACCCCTTCATTTTCTGTTGATATATATGGAATTCCACTCTATTTGTAAGTCTTGTACATCGACTCTGGGAGTCAAAGTGCGCATTATATTGCTTATTTAATTGTACTTTGGGGACGAGTGCTCAAATTCTTTTAAATCAACATTAGAGAGTAAACACTGAAGCAGTTCACCTATCTAGGAAGTGTTCCGAACTAAAATAGTAAAGCTCATGAAGGGGCCATTAGTAAAGATGTAAAGAAAAGACAGTAGGAAAAGTCTTTCATAAGATGCAAAGTGTTGCACAGTACATCAATTTGATTGTTGAGGCAAGAGGGTAAGCATACACCAGAGCTTTCCTGACGTGGGAATTAAAAGAATGAAAAAGTGAAATGGAGAAAAAGAAAAAGCAACTAAGGGAGTACTTGAAATGACAGGAGAGGAGAGAGGACTGCTGGGAGATATTCAAAGGAGATGGGAAAGATGAATGCAGAGTATTTTGATTGACAATGGGATGCCAAAGACTGTGATAGAGAGGAGAACATTGGGCAAACAAGGAAAGTATAGGAATAGGATAGGCATGTTGGAAAGAATGAAGGAAGGTAGGTAGTATGCAGAATTGAAGCTTATTGTAGTGATGGATGTCGGGTTGTGTTTTATGGCAGAGGCAAAGGTCAATAATTTTATTTTCTTACATTAAATTTCCTATTCTGCATGAAAAAAAGCCCAACCAAGTTGCATTTGCCTAGAAGCAAATGTCTATAACAACCAGTTCTGGAACAATGCCACATGAAATGCATTGCATTACAATATTCGAGTAAAATCCTGATGGCAATTTAATCAAAATACAACTTGCCGAATAATTTATAAATATAAAACTAAAGATGAATTGCATTAGAACTTACAATAAGAACTACTGGAATGGATGAAATGAGTAACTTTGTAATTCTTCACACACATTATTTAGAACACAACCCAGGTTTCGACTACTTTGAGGTTCTGCTCTCTTCAGTCACACTGTCATTAAAAATGTATTTTTTGGTTACGATAAGTAGACAATGTCTTCGGTAGGTGGATTGGTTCCAAAGGCAACTAGAAAAGTTTCTTGCACATTTAAAGTCTCTCAACTCTAATATACAATTCATGTGCAAAAAAGAAGAAATATATTCCCTAAATTTCCTTGACCTATCCATTTCTAAAGGCAAAGATGGGTACATGGATGGGAAGACAGTACTCCATTTTTCAGAAGGAAATGTATACGAACCAAATAATTAATTCTAGTTCAAGGCACAGCTTCGCCCCAAAGATTTTGGCATTTCATGCAATGAACCACTTGATGCAATTAAAAGGATAACAATAAACTATGGTTATCCAGAAGAACTAATAAATGAACTTATAAACTTCACCAGAAGAATCTTACTAAAATAGACATTAACAACATTTACAACCCTGAGTATATAAAAGATCCCACTGCGAAAATGACAACAAATTCTCTATCTAGGGAATATTTCTCAAAAAGTATTCAAGAATTTATCAAACAAAAATATTAAATTTGCCTTTTACAATAATTCAAGCCTTAAAAACCTGATATCACAGGCTAAAGTCAAAGTTCCCAAAGACGAGTGGCGTGTATGAATTGAAGTGCTCAGAGTGTTCCACTAAATATATTGGGCAAACAGGATGGAAATTTAAAGAAAGAATAAAGGAGCACAAAACATGTACAGAATAGGAACATAGCATCCCTCTTTGCAAAGCACGTTATCGAACGTAACCACAAGAGTGACTTTGAGACTGAATTCACCATTTCAAAAATAAAAGCCATAGACTTGATGCACTGGAGCAAATAAGAATGGTTTGAATGTGTCCACTGCAAGGATGAACTTGCATTTTGTATCCCTACGATTCCCCCATCCTAGATCTACCACTCTTTCACCTCCAATGCTCACCGCAGGGGGTATTCCCCTTCTAAACAAACCCCGATTCAAAGCCAACAATTGACACCAAAAGCTGTACTACCCTTACATCTGCATAGTACCCTGCCAGTCGCCGCAATGGCATGTGGCGGGAGGTGTAAGGTCGTCACCCGTACTAGAGATTAAAACTTCATACAAAACCCACAAGTTCATGCCAATCTACAAACACAAAATCATATATAGTCATGCAAAAACCTTTATAACTTACACACATGCACCTACAAATATACCTCATGTCTATGCAACGCTTAATCTTGTCCTGACTTGTAAATTAAATGTCTATAATATTTCGCTGGGGACTTTGGTTTCTCACTATTGTGATGCTTGATTGTCCAGGGAAAGAATGAGTATTTGTATCTATCTGCACTGGAATCTATCTCCCTTACCTTATCTATGCGGAGTAATCTACTTTAATAGAGTGAGACCATAATAATTACTTTAGTGTCATTGTTAAACTCACTAGTTCTGAACCTTGCTTAAAGTCTCAGTCTTGCTTATTCTCTTCGCATCTCAAGTGGCTCCCAGCCTTATTCCCCTAAAAGGGTTGTCAGACTCATCGTCTTATTATAATAATTTTTCACAAACCTGGCAGATTTTCTCTGGACTTTATCTAACTCTTTTTGCCAAATTTTCTCCCAAGGATCCCAAATACTTGCGGCATATTCCAAACGAGGTCTAACTACACCAAAATAACACCTCTCTTTTACTTTCTCATTACATTTCCCCAACAACTGTTCAATGAAGTGGAGTTCATTTACAGCAGATCTGCATATTGTCCTGGTATGTGCTCCCAATGAAAGGCATGACATTAGAACTACCCCCAAATATTTAACTTGATCAGCCATAGATAGCACTTAACCCTCTATTTCATAAGTTATGTCCTGTTTAACACTTCCTTAGTTCCAAAATTTCATTTTCTTGCACTCAGCACTAATCTCCATTCCTTCCACCAATCCGATATTGTGTAGAATTCTCTGGAGAGTAGCTCGCAATCTGAAGGGCCCCTTATTTCCCTGTATACCACTGTGTGGTCTGAAAATAATCCATGATTGCTACTTATGTAGGAGCTCCTATTCTTGATATACATTATTGTATATTAAGAATAGAAGTGGCCCTATTGCACTTCCCTGGGGGACACCTGCAGTCACATCTATATCAGTTAAAAGCAATCCATCGATGACTACCATTTGTTTGCAATTTGACAAGAAGTCTCTCATCCAATTTATTATTTTTTCATTAATACTGTAGCATTTAAGTTCGTGTAACAATTTATTGTGCGGGACCTTATCGAAAGCTTTCTTGGAATCCAATAATACTGCATCATGTTGTGTGTTGTTTTCTCCTAACTCCGTGCTGGTTGTGGCTTACTATTGCCCTACTTTCAAGAAATCTCATAGCGTTACTGACAATTATGCATTCCAATATTTTACAGAAGATCGATGATAAAGAAATGGGTTGTTAATTGTCAGGTTTATCCTTATCGCCGCCTTTATAGATGGGGAGTTATAGGGGCTAGCTTCTAGTCATGAGGTACTGAGCCTTCTTCTATGGATAAAAAAAAGCACTTTCTAAAAACAGTGCAATATCTTAAGCTAATTCCTTTAATATTTTAGCAAGTAATTCTTCTGGACCTGGTCCTTTGTTGGGCTGATGTTACGGAGATGATATTCTATTCCTTTCTTGACCAGTGCTATGTTGCTCATGTGTTCCCCGGGTAAGTGTGGAAGCTGGTTTGGTGCATTAGGGTCTTTATTGCAAACGCTCTGGAAAAACTTGCATGCAATATTTCCTTTTTTCTCGCTGTCTGTAATTATTTTGCCATTTTCCATCTTCAAACAATGTGAAGTTGGACATTTACCCTGCATTTCTCTAATATACGACCAGAAGGGCTTTGGATTTTCCTCAAAATATTCGCACAGAATTTTTGATTTGAAGCTTTGCGAATGATTTCCCTCCCATCTGAATTTAACCTTTAAAACCCTCCTTTAAAGCCCCTTCCCTTCCCACTCATTAAGTCATTTCAGATAATAGTCATTTGTGACAAATTAATATACTACTGATTCCTTCAGCAATATTTGAATCCAAAACCTAATAGAAGCCAACAAGAAGACACCCAAGTAATTTGGATAGAGTTGTTCACCTAATATCAAGCGTTAATAAGTTTTAAAAATGTCTCAGAACACTTATAGATCAAAATTAGTCACATATAGATAAAATACAAACACATGCTTTCAAACAGTGCTTGCATGTACATGCATAAATTTGGTCTGCATTCAAAGCTGTTTCAATGATTCAATGACTCATGAAAATGACACATGGATACCTATTAACACAGAAGCTTGTATTGTTTCATGCACACGATTCAAAGAGACAAGTGGAAATCAAGGTGAATCGAGCACCAACCATTTAAAACTACTACGAATTATGAAAAAGCCAAGGACAGTATGGATCGAAAAATCAGATTAATGATGCAATCAGCAGACAACAAGGAGTAAAGAAAAAAACAAACAACTTCATTCAATTTGTCCATGAGAAGCAGCTATTTGAGATTTCAATCAGCAGAGACATTTCACTCATTCAAAATCACAAATGTTCTAATGTCAGAGTATAAGAGGTCTTTAACCTGTGTCTTATGGGATAATTGTGGAAAATAGTGAAATTTTCTTAAAGAGCCATATGTTCAAAAACTCAAAAGATTTTCAGTACAATTAAACACAAAAACTGATTCCATGTGAATAAAATTGAAGACTATAGCAGTAGCCAGTTCGATAAACAACCCTCAAACTGACCATGAACTAAAGAAAAAAAGCACAACATCAAAAGCACTTGGTTCACAGAAATATTTTTAATGAACTGATGAATTTTTAAATGAAACAAAGGATTGCAAAATTATCTGTTTTACATGCTATAATAATTAATGGACACTGCTCAAAAAATACATTTGTGCAACCTTGATATTATGATGAGCACAATACAAGTCTCATGACACACATTCAATTAAAATTTCAGAACTGAGATTTAACCATGATAATTCAAATATTTTAATAGGCAAAAGACCATTGTCACACTGTATTGCGTACACTGAAAGCCTTTCTAAAATTGTGATACAAAAGGAGAACATACAGATGATCTGAACATACAATTCTTGTCAAAAATGCATGTCCACAATTTTGCTAAACAAACTCACCATCTTTAACGTTTCCTCTGGCCGTAACAGATAGAACATAGATCGGAGATGACGTTGGATGTCAGAGGACATGCCAGCTGTGCCCCTACGCCCTGCAGCTGGCACTCCACCCCCAACAATGGGCGTCACCACCTCCTCCTTTTTAAAGGACCTCCCCACCAACACCACCTCTTCCTCCTCCCCGGCCTTCCACTCCCGCCCTCCCCCTTCCCTCCGTCCCCCCCTTCGTCCTCCCCCTGCAACCAACCCCTGCAATGACCTACCCCTCCCACCCCCATTTAGAGGCCCTATGTCCACAGTTACATGCTTAGGAGGTGGTGCACTGATGGACAGGTGACATGGCAGAGATGAAGCTGATGAACTCCCCTTTGCTGCAAAATAGCATTCACCAAGGCTGCGCAATGGAGAGGGAGAGAGAAAGAAAGAAGATGCCTCTTAACAAAAGGAAAAATGCACTCTGAACGTGTGATGACTCGTTAACAATGTCGCCAAAAACATCATGTGAAGGACAAAAATAACTGAGGCAAGAAGGGAATTCAGATTTTCAACTTGATGAAGGGAGTGTAAACTTCTAAAATCCATGTGTAAATTATAACAGTTCACACTTTATTAGGTCAGGAGAGTTGAAAGGAATTCTCAAAAAAGAATTTATTACGGTGATAACATTCAATGAAATTATTGCACATGAGCAGAAGGAAGGAGTTAGAGGTTACTCAAACACAACAAAGCATATCAGCGAGCAAGCAAACATCAAAGTCAATGTATACCAAATATTTAGCGGTACCAGAATATTGAAAAGCATAGTAAACCAACACAAACAAACTAGAAAAAACAGAATGATGTTCAGACAACTAATATCCCAATATAAGTATACAGAGAAAAAATAACATCACTGGAAAATGATTATGGTGAAGATAAATGACCAAACATTTAAACCCAACAAAAAAAATGAAATAAAAGAAAGCTTTTCTCTTGGCAAGATAATAAAATAGCACAATGACTTTAATATTTGCCCTAAATATATTATAGTATTAACAAAATAGGATAAACAACATAAAAATATGACTTTCTGGGTGAATATTTTAGAAGATAAAAATAGAAATAACAGGACATGTAAAGACCCCTAGTACATCAAAATGTCCAAAAACTAAAAAAACTAATACCATGACAATCCAGTCCAGAGAAAATGCAGGAGATACGCAACAGTAACTTTCAATAGAGTCATCTGCTAATGAGCATTACAATAGAACAATTTCTGAATGTAAAAATAACTCGCCTTGACCAGGATTTGAACCCTGATCGGGATACTTTATAGCATAACCGGGGATCTGGGTTCTAGTCTTGATCAAGGCAAACGATTGTTACACACTGAACTTATTGCATTGCAATAACAATATTTCTAACACTTAATTTTGAAGGGAACAGAAAATGTAGAGTAGCTGAGGATGTATTTTTCCAAGACCCTGGACACTCATTTCCATGAAAGGTTTGGAAAATATTGAAATATTAAATAGGATTCACTGACTAACCTTCTCCCAGGTGAACGACTAGGAGGCGTGGTTTCCTCTTCATCCACAGATGCTCCAGCTCCAGAATCCTGCAAAGAAAATTCATCTTCAAAATCGTTTCCAGAATTTCATTCATTCCTCACTCATTCTATCTTCTTCCACAAATATACCAAACATGATTCGATTGAAAACATTGTAGCAGAGAATTACAGCAATTTCTCAACCAAATACCTATTGGTTACCTAGCCGATGACAACACCACTCACTAAGATAACTGGGTTGGTACTTTCAGGGCTTTCTATTGGTGTAAGTAGTGAGCAAAAAGTAATTCTACTATTAAGAATTTCAGATGCTAGAATTACAGTAGAAATAAATGTTTTGTTTAAGTTCACAAATGAAGGAACATATCATGCCCAAATGAAACAGCAAGAACGTAAGATGATATGCCAATGCAACAACTCAATGAACATTAAGAAAAAAACTGAAGGCATCAACATTTCCTAATTACTCAATATTACATATATTTCACTAGAAAGTGTTTATCGGCTGCAGTTTACCACATTGTTGGAGATTTATAGACACAATAAGAGTAGAGGAGTAAGAAATGACGACCAAGTATTTATTGCATCACCTACTTTCATAAAAGAATTGAATTCCCAACGTAACAAAAGTTTACATTTGTACTTAAACAATTCTCAAGATCAAGTTCACAGGAGACAGAATATGGAAATCAAACATAATAACCATAACCTGGATATTTTAGCGAAACAAATAAAAACAAACCCAGGTTGAACATGTTGATTTCTGTGTATTCAATTATTTCAGGCTCAACTTTGTGGAAGTTCATGTTCATTAAATGTAGAACAAAATGCATATTTCCACTGTTCTTATTTTTGTACAATATTTATTTTCATAAATTTAATTTTGCTAAATGGACAGGCACTGAAAGGCAGTTGGAAAATTTTACGAACACCCTAAATTCCCAATGTGAAAAAATCAGTTTCACTTGTGAGAAAGAACAAAATAATGAACTAAATTTTCTAGATATCACAGTGTCGAGAAAGGGGCGGGGCTTTGAAATTGCAATTTTCCAGAAAAGTACCACCACAGACATCATCCCCTTCAACTACCGCCATCACATATTTCACAAGCTTTCCACTTATCATTTCCTACTAAACAGACTGTTGGCCATTTCTCTTTCCAAAAATAATTTTTTCAAGGACTTAAAACGATTAAAGATTTAGCAATGAAAAATGGCTATAAAGAAGATTTAATTGAAAAAATACTTCAAAGAAAATGTTCCTTTAAAGCAAACGATCTTTTGTATAAACCAGTTAATGTGGATGGAAAAGGTTACAAATGGTGTAAACTCCCTTGTTATGGATTGATTTCACAAAAGATAGCCAACCTCTTTCCAAGGGAAAAATTTTGTAGAGCTTTTTACAATACGAATAACTAAAAATCATTCTTGAATATTACAAAAGACAAAATAGGTACACAAAATAAAAGAGGCATTTATAAGTAAACTTGTAAGGACTACATATGCCAAAGGCCACACATAGGCCAAATGGGGAGATCATTAAAAACACGGGTTGAGGAACATAGATGCTGTTTCAGAAATTGCGACCTCAAGCAATCTCACTTCGCCGAGCATCTATGGGAAGAAACCCATGGGAGTCATTTCAACCCAGACCTCATACACCAGATGGACCAAGGAATGAGGTGGACAAGCGGGAGGTGCTAAATATCATAAAGAATTTAAAAATGCGTCATTTGGTTAACTATTTATTGTTTAAATACCTCTCCCCGATCCTGGAAGTATCCCTTTCCTTCACAGAAAAACCCACACAACCCTGCCCCACTGTGAACCCACCAATCACCTTTCCTGACGCTCAACACCCCTCTCTCCCTTCCCATTTATACCGATCGCAACCCCACCTTTTTCTCCTCTATTCCCCCTCTCCCTCATGAATGGTAATAAATGGACCACAACTTGATTAATTTGTACCTGATAATGATGCCTAAGCGTAGAAACTAGTTATATGAACAAATTGGGTAGCTTCAGGCATGATGCAGAGGAATTCAAACATAATGAATAACTGATCGTAGCACTTTTCCACTTGATAACATTTTTATTTTACGCCCGGGTTTTGATCTATTGCATCATCATCTGGACCTGATGATATTTTGATGAAAATTTTATCAAGTGGAAAAGTGCTATGATCAGTTATTCATTAGTAGTACGAAAATAAAGAACAGTGGAAACATACATTGTGTTCTTCATTTAACGATGTTGATTTTTGTTCAACAAATGTAGAGATGATATATTTGTTATTACAGCAAGCAAGCAAAAAAAATTTTTTTTCTTTTAATCCTGAGAGGTCTGGTAGCTAAGTGGATAGATGGTTCAGCTACTGATCAGTTGCCTTACATTCAAATCTGAATGACTGTGGACACACTAATTCAAGTTTTCTGACTTTTTGGGTATCTTATCTTCCTGGAAGAGCATAGGGAAAACTGACCATGAGCAAATTTCACAGGGTAAACCTGCAGTTCATGGAACAGGATTGGCTCCACTTTCATCAATCAACACTGCCTTCAGATGGATTAGGGTGGATTTTTAATCCCAATATGAACATTTATCATGAGGCACAACAGAATAGTATAAAGAGGATTTGGAGAAGCTTAAAAGGTGTCCCCAAGTTCAAATTTAGGGAACAAATCTAGGCACTATCTGCTTTACACAAGCTGTTGGGTTTTCAGGAAACTAAAATTTCCATAGATAATGTAAACAGCAAAGGGAAAGAAATTGACTTCAACAAACGGTATGCTTTTATAGCATGGATTAGTAAAATGGTATTAGTGCAAGGTGCTTTTTAACATACGAAAGAATAAATTTGCTAGATTAAATGAATTTATTAAAGGAAAAAGGAGTATAATGCAGGGATAGATGACTTAGCTCTCATGTCTAAGATTGCTCAGGTGCATGTGGTGGATGAAGAGTTAGGATGAGCCAAGTTAAGAAAAAAAGTAAGACTGTGTAGTCCAATACCATGTATGTTTCTCAAAATATATATTCAGAGGAATTAATTTAATTGGCAAGGGAAGAGCTGGATATAGGAATGACAGTCTGTGGGGAATTCATTAAATCATTTAGATTTGCATATAATCAAGGTTTAGTTAGCCAATTATCTAAGGGATCACAATCATTGTTAAGCACATTATAAAATCAAGTGGATAGGCATGATAGAGGAATGACAGAGCTGGATATAGGAATGACAGTCTGTGGGGAATTCATTAAATCATTTAGATTTGCATATAATCAAGGTTTAGTTAGCCAATTATCTAAGGGATCACAATCATTGTTAAGCACATTATAAAATCAAGTGGATAGGCATAGGATAAGATTAATGCTAACAAAACAAAGGTCGTGAGGTTCTAGTGAAAGAGGAAGGAAAAGTTAAACATTAACATTGGAAGGCGTAATCTAGAGCAGGTTGAGCAGTTTACATCTTTTGGAAGTGTTTTGTACAAAAAAGTCAGAGTGGTTGGGACAAAATAAAAAGAAATGTGAAGAAGCTTACACAAAAAGAGGGTTGACGATAGGAGCACTGGATGAGGATACTAAGAAAAGATAAGCAAAAACTGATGTGGAGTTAGATAGATAGATAGATAGATAGTTTTATTCGCCATAGAACAATACATAATTGTATGGGCTTCGTCAAAAATTCAATTACATCAATTGTATACAGGTTCTTAGGAATAATAATGTACATGACATATATGAGTATTAAGGATTTAAAAAAGTTGAATTTCCTACATTGGCTCTTTCTGTGTACTCTTGGACGCTATAAAAAACATTATTTAAAAAGAAATGTTTTAACATTTTTTTAAATTTATTTTCTTGGGGGAGTATTCGTTTTAACTCTTCAGGAAGCCGATTAAACAGTAGTCTTCCTGAAACTTCTGGGGTTTTTTTTAGTACTGCTACAATGGCCATTATGAAGATTTTCCTTGCCCCTGGTGTCGCACTTTTGAACGTCCCTATTTCTGATCAGTGAAGGTGTTTTCGTGCAGGCATACAATATCACATTATACATATATATACTGGGAATGGTCATGATTTTGTGACATTTGAAATACTCCCTGCAGGATTTTCTTGCATTTAGTTTAAATATAACCCTTAACGCACGTTTTTGAAGTGTGAGTATTCTATTGATGTTTCCATTTGCTGAACTTCCCCAGCAGACAATGCCATATCGAGCTATGGACTCAAATATACCATGATATACTGGGATTAATACTTCTGTATTACAATAGAGTGCAGGATTGTATTGGGGGAAAACTTGATTGTTAAAGCAAGATGACAGCCATAAAAGGAGGTTTTTCATACGTGGGTGTGGGGAAGGATTGAGAATGTAAAATGGATGGAAGGAAAAAAAACAAAGAACCAGGCATGATGAAGGATGTGAGAGCGTTGCCAGTATATATACCCTTTGCGTACCCTTTTCTTGCCTCTTTTGGATATATCCAAAGGGTACGCAGAGCAGTTCTCTTGGGGATGGAAAGATGAAAATTGTGATAGAAGGGAGAATGCTAGGCAGGCGACGTAGGAGCAGGAAAAATAGCCATGTTGGATGAAATGAGATAGGGATAAAATATGAGGAATTGAAGAAGAGTTTGCAATACTAAATTAAAGCATTTTGTACCAATGACCAATATCAAAACTAGCTTAGACGATAATCTTTTACAACAGTTTCAGGCCTTTATTTCTTCATAGTATCTATCATTCTATGTACTATACATAATTTCATTGATCTCTCTGGGGTCACTTTCTTGGTCATTGATTTCTAAGGAGAAAAGACAGGGACAAATGCAAATAGAAGGAATCTTGAAGTGAAAGAGGAAAGTCAAGGCTGAAAGGCCAGATGCAGAATCAATCTCTTCATTACACCTCCATCAAAATGAACAAATCATAAACACCCTCTTCATCAATAACAACATCAACAACTAATTACTGAGGCCATTCATTTTCAATGAATGGTGTTGGTTTACTTAAATGTTTCAGGGAATGCTGCTTTACTACTCTGTTATTGTTCTGGTATCAGGAACTGATAATTATGATAGGCATCAGCTGAGTATAGTAAATTTTAGTCCCTTAAAACTCAGTCACCAGAGTAGATCTGTTTAGAAATCCCTCACAACAGAAACACTTGTACAATGCAGCAATTTTGGAGCATTAAAATCATTTGCCTTGACCGGAATGCAGATTACTTTGTCAGCAAATGACACAGTCAAAAGTTACTGCAGCGGTATCTCCTGCAGTTTCTTGGAAACACTTCGTTTTTCACAAATTATTTTCTCATCTACTTGTTATATCTTGTTCCACTAAAACTCAATTAAATATTTTCCGTTTTATCCACCCCATTTCAAAACCTCAAATGCGTTTTGAAAGGAACCTCCATTTTTTTTACTCAAACTGCTCAGCTTAAAAATATAATAAACATATTGGTGGAGAATCACTATGACGAACAATGACCATTAACTTTGCAAACAACCATAACGAACAGTCTCTTTCCCTAATAACAACAGCAATATTATTAGCTAGTATAATCACATTTAATAGCTCATTTGCACAATGACATACAATGCACTGCTTAGTTATTTTCCAGGTCATCAAAATTAAAATTTCGAAGCTGGAGAATTTATCAGAGTCATAAAATTCCTCCGATTGTTTTGGGAGGAGTAAATTACACTGCAAGAATAAATTAAATAATAATGCCAACCATATTTATTTGAAGCATTATATTTTCCCAACCATATAACTAGCTTGTGCCTTCATTATGTATCCTCATCCAACTGTCATCGCTAATGAATGTTTGGCAGAGATTCTTTATTCCCACCAACTACATTATCAAATGTGGAACACTAAACCATAGCCACTATTCTTCAACTCTTTCTAACCAATATGAAACTATCCAAACACAGTTTTAGAGTTTCAGTGATCAGTGTGTACACCAATTAGAGAGTTTTACTTCAAACACTATGACTTTCTTCTCTATTTGGAGGATAAAAATAGCTCTCGTACACAAACATTTCTTTGATTCCACTATTTAATTACCCTAAATGTTAAAGCAGTGTTTAAAGAATGCAGAATCATCTATGTTCATATTTTCGAGTCATTATTCTTATGCGATTGTAAAAATAATTTAATTTAATGGTTTAAAGGAAGAGGAAAATGGAGGTTTCAATCATCCATCTGGAGTGTAAATAATAACACATATCAATTTGCCTTTGGTTTGAACAGATAGTAGTATATACCAAAGCATTGGAAGAATTCATTCAAACCACTGGATGCTGGTCATGTTGTTTTTGGCACTTAAAGGCACTGACAATCAGCTAGATAATCTAGCATCACTCAGCATTAATACATATACAAATAATATACACAAAGAGAAACTTACTCTTTAGCACATGTGCACCCTTTTTGAATGTGTTTAATAATTGTCCACACAGTCTTTCTGCATGGTGGAGGTGTTTTTTTTTTAAATTTGGACGGATAACCAGTAAACTAAGGAATGGATTATTAAAGGGACTTTTTTTAAAACTAAAACGGTACTTCCTGCATATACACGCACAAGTAACTCCTATATTTACTCTACATTGTTTTGATGCCAAAATGTATTCAAATAGTGGGTATTTCTGAGTGCCCTCCTCCAATCCCAATTTGTAATCATTTGGCAAAATCGACCCATTAACACTTTTCATGCTATCCTTTACAGCTAGAGGTCGTGAATATTGTAAACACAAAGTATACAGACCATGAATGCACTAATAAACTCTATAATATATACTCAGAGTGGAGTCCCATGGAGCAGTGCCGTAACAAGACATAAAACACTTACTCCTTCAGCTAAACGGTATCATTGCTGATATTATAAATCAAAGATAAAAAATGAAAATATACGTAAGGACTTCGGCAAATGATCACAATAATGCATTTGTGCATATTTGGCTTGTTTGTGTTTAAACAAAATAATGTTAAAACAAACAATCTGATATTAAACTGAACATACAGTATCATGCGTACATCCCTGCCTTCAATAACCATAGGTAACACTGTTATGACAAATATTGTTAGTTGAATGGCATATAATGTTGTCTTTTCGATAAATTATAAACAAATGAAGCATAACTAGGACATTACGAAGTGTTAATTTCCAAAATAAATCAAAATAGAAACTTATAGGGATTACATAGAATAGAAGCAAGCAGAAAACCGATACTGAATGTTAGAATGGATTCATAGTCGTTAATTTGCCCTTACTAGGGCACGGATTCAATACATCCCAGAGAGTACTTCTCTCTCAAAAAGCGTTTGTTTACTATTCCACATACGTTTTAATTCACCAATGAATGGAAATTACAACTAAAATATGATCTAAAATTAATAATATAGTAAAACAGTTGACTGTTTCACTTACAGAACTACTGGTGCTTGGTGACCTTTGCACAGTAACGAGGGCCATAACTATCCCTTCCAGCAATATAAAACGGGAAACGAAAGAAGACACATCGTCCATTTACACTATTGACGCATCCTAACTGCCACATGATAAAAATAATACTTCTCTCGAGGATGAAATCCACACAGAATAATGCATGAAACCATTGCCAATTTCCTTTTCCATTCGTAAACAACTGCGTCTCGTTAAGCGGCAAGAATAATATATGTATGACAATTACTCAAGCCAAACTACTATTCAGTTTTGATAATACTTTCAAATAACGCGTCTTTATCCTTTAAAGTATAATACTAAATATCACGTATTATTTTTTACAATACAATTTGAGTTTTTGCAAATAAAGTAACATCAAATTTTCAAATTTGGGTTAAATGCGTAAGTTGTATGCCCACTATTCGCATGATACCTGGAGCTTCACAACATTAAGGTTATTTTTGTGTTCGATTTCCAAATTAAGGCAAGATATGGAGTGGAACTTCACAAATGGCTCGCCACTTCCGCCTCGTTGCGAAAAAAATTATATCGAAGTGACATTCATGATCATACATATAACTTATAGCAATGGTCGGGATATCATTTTTTCATCACGTTATTTGTTTTTTATTGATTAGTTGGTTATAAAAGTTAAATATTATTGTTACCATAGAGATAAAGATTTAATTAGGCCTTGAAATGTTTTCAAGTTGGAAGGAACGATGTCATCGTATTGTCACGAAGGGACATATTTACTTAAGTTTCAAGTTTATTTCCGTCCTTGATTGATGAAATTGTGGAGGGTTGAGCTCCATATTTGTATTCCCAGGAGTCATTGCACATAGGGCATAGTATCCTACCATTTCCTGTTGCAACATTCTAATCTTACTAATGTAAATGACTCGTACTTAATTTGTCACATATATGCGTAATACAGTAGAAAAGGTGAGAGCATGCTGATTCGTGTTTTTTTAAGGTTATTTTCGATGGCAATGTAGCTCAACAAAATCCTCTCAGGCCACAGAAATATTACGTGATTTCAGTTATTTTGAGTGAGAAGTGGAAAAGTTCGTTAACAGTATTTGAATTTGGAAATATGTGCATGGTAGGATTCAAATTGCAATTATTATATTATACGCCGGATAGAATTTATCTTAGACCAAGAGGGAAAATATTTTAGCAACGTTTCTTAAGGCTCAAAGTTTAACTAATTATGAGATGCCTGAATGTCCACTGCAAAACAGGTATTTTTTTCATATGTCTATTTCTGGGACATTGCAATTCTTGAATAACGTTTCATTGAAGGTAGAATGGGAACAAAGTTGAAGTCATGAAGTGGCTTCGAGCCAACTTAAAAATATTGGCCTAGTCAAAATATTTTTTATTGGGAGCCCTTAAGTCTAACAGAAATAATTATATGGAAGAATGACCTTATATCTATTCTCGTACGTGAAATAGTAGTGTTATTTTTATTCTTGTTTTACTTTCTATGTATCTGAAGAAATACTTAGTCGCAGCTAAAATGAATAAACTTTTAGTTCCACGAACTCAATATGTAAAGAGTTCAAGTAACCATTTATACTGAAAAGATATTTCATTTACCCTGCTCTTGTAAGCTGTCTAATAATCCTTGGGCCACATAATTATTAATTAAGAACAATAAATGTCAGTGGATAGGGAAACACTCAAGGGCTAGTTGACAAACTGTACAAACTATGCCAATCATGCTGTGCTACATGTCCCTCCTGATTGCTTGCATTAAACACTCCCGTGACCATTTTCTCTCTATATCTGTTCCTCCTGATGAAGTAAGAACTTGGAGAGTCTGGTCAGGCATAGATCTTCATTGTATAGTCGCTAACATGCATTCACACCCTTAGGTGGAAGTCTCTGCTAATAATTATAAACTACTGTTAGCCCTGAATGCATTAAGTGTCAAAATTCTCCCTCCAGAGTAAGTGACTCCAGGTGGAATGAGGTTCTATCCTCCCATGTTAAAAAGTTGCAGTGCTTGCTTTGATTTATGCTTAGGCATGTTGCTATTGAAAACAATTATACTTTACTTCTTTTAAAAATCCATGAAAATAATGGTTTGGTCTCTGCAAGGACATGAACTAGTCTAATAAATTACCTTTTAATCCCAAACTCAACAAAATAAAAGTATTACTTGAAGCCTCAGTCCCATAGTTGCAAAAAAAATCACCAATATATTAATGTAGTTTTTATGAAATGTCTTCTGCAAATGAGTGAGGAAATAATGGCAGGAAAGGGAGAAAATTTGAAGGGTTCATCCATGCCAGACATTGTGGAGTTATCATCACAATCCAAGAAAACCAGCTTCCCTTTAAGCCCCTTTTGTGAATCCACCTCGCTATTAATAATGAAAAATAGGTAGTTATAGTTACACTGCTGGATATCAATCTTAAATGGATTGTAAAATAAAATTGCATATAATAATTTTCTTTTGTGGGAAAAGCGTAGAAAAGAAAAAGAACTTGGTTTGAAACTTAATATTGCAATCATATGTGGATTGGATGTTGTAATATGTTCTTTCTGACTTTTATGTAAGATTCACTCCAGGGCCAAAAACTTCGCCCGTTATGCAATTTAACCTCTCTAAGGGAATAAATTATTGTTTCATTTGAAATGCCATGATTTATCAGTTTCCTACTTGAGTGGCCATTCATTGTGTTGAACTTTGTTAATTTTTGATGTGATTAGCTCTAACAAAAGAATTTGACTTTTTAAGCTGCATATTACCAGTAATACAGTAAGTGGTACATCATTTCCTTGGTTTGTAGCAGATTTTAGACAATATGTAATTGTGTTGAGTGCAACTCTTACTCAAATTTGCACTCGCAGCATTTAATTAATAAGGCAGGTCAACTAGAAATCTCCAACTAACTAAGAAATCATCATAAAAATGTGACATACTTAATTAAAAAGTTATTTTTGTGGCCATAAAAACATCTTCCTAAAACATAATGAGAACAATATGAAATAAATACATGTAAAAGAACATGCATTTGATTGTTTCTGGCTCAACTTCGTGGAAGTTCTTGTTCATTAAATGAAGAACACAATGTATATTTTCACTTCTTTATTTTGGTACTACTAATTTCAGCACTTAGGCGTCATCATCAGCTACCTCCCCATCAGGTGTTCATTTAATGTACAAAGACATCCTCAAACAAGCCCTGATTCCTCAAATCAATGCCAGCTATACTACTAACGGAACTTGGAGATGACATCTTACTAAAAGAGCTTCTATTGTGCTTCAGAAGGATCAATACCATGCAATCCAAGTTAGCTCACTTCACATCTAACTATCAAAGTAACAAAAAGATAAACATAGATTATATTACTACAAAATAAGTCTAATAACAGACCTGTATCAATATCTTAAAAAATCTTGGCATATTATTTTTAATGACAAGTGATCTATTCCGATAAAGAAGAACATGCTAAGTCAGAGACAGATTTAGAATTGAAGGACAAAATCTGATTCATATTGAGTTTTTTTAAAAGAAAAACCCAAGGAAAAGGGCTTTGGGGGAGGTAGTAAGATCATGATTCTCAGAAGAATTTCAGGTCATCTGTCCCAGTAAAATCACTTGACTTTTTGAACTCAACAAATGTCACACTAATAGGTGGTGGTTTTTATAAGAGGGATGACTTAGCAACACAAATATGTAGCAAAGGATGGCACCTTGAAAAACTTAACTTATAACATACCTTAACGAGTTTAATTCATTTCCTGATACACATTGATCACATGAAACCCCCGAAAGTGAGCAGTAATATTTGACTCTGCTTTCAGAATAGTGTTCAAAGAGATGAGCCCATTGGATGATTGATAATACTGCTATTTAAATTAAATTTCAGATGTAAAGAAAATGATTAGAAATAAACCATAATAAACTTTCAAGAGTAAAATAAATCAAATAAGGCATTACATGTCACATAGAATAGGTTAAGTGAACTATTGAGCTCATACAAAGGTTGCCATTTATATTTTGAACCATGACAACACAGTGCTTTAGGCATCATCTGATGTTTCCATATTAAAGTTGGACCCTTTCAATGCTAACTTTCTTCAGAACATTTTGTTGTTTGATCATAATTTCTGTTTTTTACGGCAACTCGAAAGTTTTGTCACAGCAAAAAAATTGAGTTAACTCGTGAACACTTTCATGCGATGATTTGTTGACTTTCGACGAGAATTATCAAGCCAAGAGTGCATCGATCAACTTACTTCCACTTTGGGAGATGAAGCCTTTGCCACTGTGAAATGCTGGTATAATGAATTCCATTAAGGCCACTATTTGCTTGGCGACAAAAGTCGTGAAGGCCATCTAAAATCCTAAAAATTGTGCCAGACTACATTTATGCTGTGCAAGAACTAGTAATGGAAGATCATCATGTGACTCATCAAGAGATTGAGGCATCCCTGGAGATTAGTATGACGAGCATCAATAAGATGCATGAACATTTAGCTGTGAAAATAACTTGTTCGCATTGGATCCTGCACAATTTGACAAAAGCACAATAAGATTGACAATTGCTGCTAAGAAATGCTCAACAAATACAACCACGGCACATCAAAAGCTGTTTATAACATCTACACAGGTGACGAATCTTGGATCTATGCGTATGAACCCAAAACAAAACAGCAATCCACTGTATTTTCCAAGACGAGCTAAATCCAACGGAAGTGATGTGCATGAAGCAAATGATCACCTGTTTCTTTGGAATAAGTGGACATGTGGACACCGTAACATTACAGCAACATAGAACCGTGAATTTTCAATGGCACCTGAGCATTTATTTGCTAGAAGTGTTCGGTGAAATACGGAAAAAGAAGCAGCAATGAAGGATCATTCTTCATCATGAAAATACAGGCTCTCACAGATCAGCTGAAACAACTGCCTATTTGACTGGCCAGAATGTCGAATTGATGGGTTATCCTCCGTACAGCCCTGATTTAGCAACAAACGACTTCTTTTCATTCCTGTTTATCAAGAAAAAATTGCGTGCCAACATTTTTCGGTGCATGAAGAACCTGTTGATGCATTCAAAAACTATTTTTTGGAGGTACCTCAATCGGAGTGGATAAGTGTCATGAAAATTGGTTCGAGCACATGCAAAAGTGTATTGATTATCATTAAGAATACTACGAAAAGCAATAAAGCCTTTTTCAACCATAAATTACTGTCTTTTCATTATTAGGCTGAAAATATAAAAAGCAACCCTCATAATTAGAAAATACTTGGCAGAACCTCTGGGTGTAAAAAGACAACATGACTGGATTGAGTTGAACTATAAGGAAGGCACTTCTTTTCAGGGGTATTTTAAATTCTGCTCATTCATACTTCACAAAAGGGTGCATCGTTAGGAAAATAAAATGAGCATGTTATAAATGAAATTTCGACATAAACAGTGGGTTTTGTTGGCATTTCACTTGCTTCAAATGAAATAAGTTCTGAATTAAGAGATTGCTTTATTGCCATTGTACATGAGTAAACGCAGAATATGGAGATATTTTTCCTCAAAAACTTGTGAAAAGGTTCCACTTATAATGTGGTAGACTTGAATTTAAATAAGTTAAGGAGCACTTTAAACACTGAGGGAGTATTCTGAAGTGAAAACAAGAAAGTTTAGGGTATAACAACATGAACTTGATATACTAAATAAAATTCTTCTCAAGAATGAGCTTGAGATCAAGGTGATAGGAAATTTTGGCTATAGCACAAACAACAAATAAAAAAAGTACAAACAAAAAATTGTTTAAAAGCAACCAAAATAAGTACATTGAATGCATACATTATTACATGCATATTGAAAACCTTATTATAGCTGTTTTCTTCTAGTTGGAATCATATTCAATCAGATTCCAACTAAGATCACCCATAATTTTTTTCTTTTTTGAACCATTTTTTTCTTTCCAGCTATACACCAGATTCCCTGGTCCCCCCAATAACTTTACAAAACTTTCACAGAGCCAACAACATAGAATACTAAAAGTATTCATAAAACGGAGCAGCACAATGCATACCATTGATAGTGTATTTATTAATAAATTTTGTATAAATAGACAACATATGAGCATGTTGGTAGACACACTCAGATGAATTCATTAAGGGGGCTTTATTACAATTATATCGCAAAAATTATAAAATTTCAAACAAAGTAGCGCAAATTAATCGTGATCAACACAAAATATGGCTTTGAGGTGAAGTACTCTGCAAATATTTCAGGCCATAAAAAAACAATAAAAATTCTAGCTGTGGCAGGTGATATATAAGTTTAACAATTTTGCATGTAAGTATATGAACACCATAAAATAATATGAAAATATTTATACATTCAAAACAAATTTTGTTCATACCAAATGCAGTTTATTCTTTTGTAGTTTCATACTGTAAAAACACAAAAAAATAAAAATGTAGGGCTAATAAATATTCTTATTTCCTGCTTCCTATTTGAATACCAAGGAAAGTGGAGATAATTAGTTATAGAATAACATTGCAACATATAAACAATGGAAAATTACTGGACATTACGTATTTACCAAACCACAGCCTATCATTAAACAATGGCTCTAAATCAAGCACTTGCAAGAGTGTGTGCTAGGTACTTATCTATTATTTATTTTACAAGTCTTAATACTGATGTATTAACCTTTCCACTACTATACAAATGTATCTGCGGCCACACTATGTAGATAAATATAGTCTGTGGTAGTCATTGGCACCAAAAGCAGCATTACACTTGGGGCACTTTCTCTGACGGGTTTCATATCTAGTTCGTAAACAATCATAACAAAACACATGAAAACATTTACTGAGCACGGCATCCTTCCTTTTAACTTTACATGACGGGCACGTCAATGTCTCTTTGTATTCCCTTATTTCCTCTGCCATCACTTCATCTGCAGTACCAGCCATTTCTATCTTCTTCATACGCTCCACTTTTCTCCTTAGCTGAGCTATTTCCTCCTGTATCAGTAAAAAATACCATTGTTTAGTCCAGCTTTCAATAATAACCAAAAGATGTAGGTGATTAATCAATAAAGCATCACACTTTTCACTTTTATTTATTGGTTTCAGTAGAAAATTTTCCAAAAATGGGAAGCCATAAGCATGAAAAACTATTCTCCTAAAGTAAGTCATTAACAAATGGGAAGTCTTGTCCATCACACCAAATGAACAGGAAAAGTATCAAGAAATTCGTACTAGATACATACATATCATAAATCAAGGACTAAAGAGTGATAATATAAAATACACTCAAAATATTGATAAATATAAATTCTACGTTAATAAATATTTTACTTAACCTCTTATTCATTGCAAACAAAGTTATCAAAACTAGAAATGATCAAGGGACTTCTATGTGAATACATTCTGTGAACAGAAATAGTGATACCAAAGGTGAAATGAATGAAGAAAGGATCGCTAATAATAATAAAAGTAGTTGTAACTTTAATCTCACCAATCAGAGTGCCTTAAAGTTGTTAAATTTAAAAGTTTAGTGTATACAATCTAAAATAAATGTTCTTGAACATTCATTTAAAATTGTTGTTGATCAATCACCAGCCTGAAGTTTTTTGCATTTCTGAACACTAAAATGTAATGCAATTATTTACTTTGTAATTCCTCACTTCATTTAAAACAAAACACATCATCAGGACATGATGATGACGTTCGTCAAGGCTGGGTTGTGTTTTAAATAATGCGTGTGGAATTACAAAGCCAATAATTTCATTTCAATATGTTATACAAATTCCATAAGATTATGCTTGAGACATCTAAATTTCTGAACACTAACTTAACCTATTTGTAAACCATAATCCACCACCTCATCACCATCTCTTCATTTGCTTAATGCTGCATTCCAATCCTCCATCACTATCAAATGTTTCCCTGAGAGAACAAACCCTATTATATCCTATAACTGATCATATACCCTATCAATTTCTTCCTTCTTATGATTGCTTGGTGGCATGTATACCTGGACAATCACCAAGGTCATTGGTTTTGCTGTTACTACTACAAGTAATATTCTATCTGTAGCTTGCTCAATGTTAACTATGCTTCTTCCTATCTCTTCATTCAATATTACTGCAATCCCTCATAGGCTGTCGTCCCCTCCACTTTATATTAATCTGTAACTATCACTCCAGTAATCCCCACTATCCTTCCATCTCACCTTGCATAGGACTAAAACATTTACATTTCCTCTTTCCATCTTTATCTGTATACTCTTAATTTTCCTGATTTCAACATTGTTCTAACATTCCAAATCCCTATTCTAATTAATTCAGTCCTTTTATGCATCTTCTGGGCAGCTGATATGAGTTCTGCTTTGCAAGGGTTTAGTGAGATGACAACCGCAGAAGCCTTACCTCTGCAGCTACCAGGCACAATGCACTTCTGAGTGGGCCAAGTCCCGTAGTTGCTAGGACTCATTTCCTCTATACAGGCAATCATAGAAATCTTTGGAATAATAATTGAGGTGGCTTTCCATTGCCTTCTTCAAGTGTTTTTAAAGTGACAGCATCACTCAATGGCTGCCCCACTGGGCTCAGATGCCTTTGCAGCAACCTCACTGAGGAACAGACACAATGCAGACTCCTTTCACCTGGCTCCTACCCATTGACCTATCTGACATGGGAGACCTTGCCAGAAGCAATAATCATTGCTCCCGCCCGCAGAGCTCTAGGCATCATCAGAATGTACAAGACCTTCTAACGTGTCGAGGTTGTAGTTCATGGGAGGGGATTCACATGTAAAGAGTGAAATAACTTATCTAATTTGTAGATATCAATTTCAATTTTTTCCACTTAAAAAATGTCAAACAGCTATAAAAATAATAATTTTAGAAGCTTACTATAGGCATACATTTCTTGAACTTAATTCCACCAATTTCTGTTGAACTTAACTGGCCAGTCTCCAGAAGTAAGCCAACCAAAAATACAATCATTTTAAGTACATTTTTTGAAGTGGCTGCAAAGAAACTATTTCATGAAATTTTTTTTTTACTTTTTAAGTTTGTATGCGATAGGCCTTCAAGGACTACTCAGCACACAGATTTCCAAGATGGGCTAATTTTGATAACTAAGCAAAAATTACATTGCCATTCTGCTTTCATTTCAAAGGCACATGAAAAATTTTGAATTATTTACAATCATTAGCTGAAATATTTTATTAAATACTATGTATATTTTAAAAATGAAAGAATATATGAGTGAAGTAAGAACTTTTTTTTTGGGTCTCCTAAAACCTACTTCTCACTTGTTATACATAACTTGTACAATGATTAAAGGTATAAAAAAAGTACAGGATAAAGTTAGTATATAGTTTACAGGTACATTTTTTTCATTTGCCCTGAATGCACAGTTAATGTTGATAAATTTCAGAAATTTTGCCGCATACAATGTTAACTTTATAAAAATACGATAGTCTGAAAACAGTCTTGCCATGAATATAATTCCATCCACAGTGTTTCTAGTAACTAATATTTTGATAATGGTAACTATTGGTATGGTATGAAGACCAATTTAGACCACTACAGTGCCTTTTATTCTAACAGATATTTTAAGATAAATTATGTTGAAATATGTATGATAGAAACAAGATTGAAAACAAAAATTAGCTTTTACTTGAATCTTACTAACAATGCTTAGAAATAGATTTAAACATACAAATGAACAATAACTGCAATTCTATTCATTAGCTGAGAAGTAGCTTCATTCATACAAACCTGCAATCTTTTTGTTTTATATGCTTCTGCTTCAAGTGCACTTGTTTTTTCCGCAACAACACATTGAGCTTCTTTCATTTGAGCATGATATTTTTCTGAAAATGAAAGAAAAAATCATGACAAGAGGAGCTTACAAGTAAGCAATGAAAATGTACTCTTTATTGTTTCAATGTAACAATTTCTGGGTGCAAAAATCATTTGCCATAACGGGGATAAAACCCAGTCAAGACGAAAGATTTTTACACTGAAATTGTTGCATTGACATGCATATTAGTGGACGACTCCGTCAAAAGTTACTGCTGCGGCATCTCCTGCAGTTTCTTGGAATTGCCCTTAAGTGGTTTAGTTGGATTAGATCCATTGGACTCTAAGATTCATTTGCTTATGATTTGGTCTCGAAAACTGACCCAAATAGAAAATAAAAGTTAAATTCTGCCTGCAAAAAATGCAATTACATGCCTACTAACTAAAAAACAAAGAAACTTCATTAAGCATGATTAATAATCTACTATAAACTGACACATGAATATCTTCAAATGATCATTGCCATTGTTTTTTGAGCTTGTTCTGATCAATTTTTTGATTTATCAGCATTTATTCAGGTCCAGGTCAGATTCCTGGTTCTGAAAAAAGAGGGCATATGTTTCACTAGGCCATTGGGTAAAATTACCTAGCAACATTTCATCAAAATTTCACATGCAACTACCAGCATTTTCAAACTCTTAAGCTTTCCATTATCTCTTAAAAGAGTCACCTTTTGGCTTTCTTACTCTTGGATATCTCTTATAACTTATTTTATTTCTTTAATTGTTTTCTTTAGTCAACTTGGATACTTCCATTCGCCTAGTAATAATGAGTGATATCAAATGAAGGGCTTCCAACATTAGCTTATATCAAATGTAATAATCTTTGACAAGGCATCCGAAAGCTAGCAATGAAGTATAAATTTCCCAGCCTGTAAGATGCACCGGCACTTAAGATTCACCCTAATTTCTCGGAGCAGAATTAATGAAAAATACTTGGATCAGACAGAAAATATCAAATTATTTTTATGTTAACAATTAATATGAGGAAAGTTGAATCATTACATTAAAAAATTAGCAGCCACACATACATATTGTTGCCTTGTACGTCAATGTTAATACATCGTAGAATCCCAAAAATTTGACATCACTGGGCCAAAATGCCTTTAAGCTGGATTTTTTCAATTTTCTAAAGCACAATTCACGAATTTAAGTTTAAATGCAATACCGTACAAGTAATAAAATCTCCCTTCTTCAGATTCCAAGAGATTATAATTATTTTTGCTTTTGATGAAATGTTTATGCTATTATTTTGATATTATCAAAATTTGGATTAAAAGCAACCACTTTCTGTCTTTATGACATTCATATTACTAAAGGCTGAATGTCAGCAAAAATACAACTTGATGATGTGGACTAATTAATGATGTGCCTAATCGATCAGCCATGCTCACAATGTTCCAGATTTTCAATAACTTTACTTTTCATTTCTACTGTTATTTTCATTCTTTTGAAGTTTGTTTTCTTATGGATTTTTCTTCAGGGTCATTTAAGAAATGATGCACATTTTATTGTTAAACTTGGCACTAAAGAATCACTAATGATAAGCCTGAATATAAGATTGGAAAAATGTGTGATCACTAGACAAACTAAGGCTAGCATAATGAGCGCTAACACAAGCTGAAGTAGCAGGTACACACTCATTCAGGGAATTTCCCTCTTCTCGTTACTCACTTTGCAAAAAGTTACTTGCTAAGCATGTCATTTCCATGGCGAACAATTTTGCTCATAATGCCAATCACTCCCTATATGAGAAGCATGTTAAGCGAGGTTCCACTGTATTTAAAATGTAAACCAAATTTGAAATCATGCCTTAAATAGTTAACTGTTGCTTTAGGAACCATTATAAAATAAAAGAATAAAATGCATCCAGTTATAAATAAATTATCTCACCCAAATGCAATTTTAGATCTGCAGCAGACTGTGCACTCTCAATTGCTTTTCTTTTGTGCACCTCCATAGCCTGCTGCCTTAATGCAAGCTCTTTTTCAACAGTGGCAACAGAATTTTGTAGAATTCTTTCTTTTTCTTCAAGCTTGCGAACAACTTGATTCTGAGCTTCAACTTGAGTAGCTAGGGTCACAACCTAGAGCAAAAGACATTTTTAAAGCATTACATAATAGTACTTTAAACAGCACAGCATCAAGTGTCAGTTCATTGTTGCCTCCAAAGTAAAACTGGCAAAACTCAAGAATTAATTTTCTTTTAAAGATCAACATGTCTGTTTACAAAGTAAATTACCATTGCCAAGACACAACTGAAGATATACTTTTCTTAACAAATAACATAATTTGGATTAAAAAAATAATTACTCAAAAATGCATATTTTTTTCAGTAATAGGTTATTTTTCACAATTGATGACAAAGTGTTATTTTACATATTCATTAAATTGAAAACAAATACATAATTTTATTTTCAATTGAGTCAATTCATAGTTTTTGATTTTCAAAAATAACAGCATACTCACTTAAAAATATAGCACTGGAAAATATACCACAGCTATTTAGTACATACATTCATGGAGAATAATAATAGATAGGAATGGTTTGTGAGCACTAAAGTGCCACCACCATTCCCAGATCTCATTCGGCTTATGAAAAAATCTAATCCCACAACTAACTTCATCTACAACCCTTCCACCATTATGAAAAACTTTGAGCAAGTTTTTTCAATAAACATATTCTAAAATGTTTTTCATGTTTCCTTAAGAAATTTTGGTTCTGATCAAACGATTTATTGGCATCTTACATACATCTCAAAATCCCAGATATTTCTCAAACATTACTTCTACCAATTCCGAGACAAGCAAAATGTGGAATTACACACATTATATATGGGTCAAATCATTTCACTGTGCTGTTTTCTCAAACAAATACAGTATCCAGAGTTTAATGATTTGATTCAAATGTGGGTGGCACTAAACATCTTAGAATACTTTATATAAAACTGTTTTGTATCATAGCAGCAGACAGTATTTTTGATGAAGTGACAAAAAAAATTTAAATGAAGTAGCATAAGAACCTTAATAGGATAATAAGTTTGTGAAAAAGTCGTCCTTAGGTAAATTAAAACTGCATAATGAAGAAAAAGCCATTGACTACATAGCTTCAATTGGTTGAACGTTATATAATTTATTAGTCTTGCAAAATCAAAGTTTCCAAAGCTACAAATTTACTAAAAAATTAAAACTATGTGATCTTTAACATTATTTGAACCAAATATGCTAAGTTTGATACCATAATTTTTCTTTTACTGAATTTACCAAAGAAATTAATTTATAGAGCTTTGTTATTCAAATATTTTTATACAATAAATTAATTAGCTACCTATGTTAAGAGTACATCAAACCTACCGAGTAATATCTAGTTACATATGTACAAGTGCATTGCTTTGCTGGTGCATTGCCAAGATACCATCAAGTGTTAGTGTTCAAAACCATTAACCCCTTGAGAGTATCATAAAGTAGTGTTAGATTCTTTAAGTGTAAGAATGGCTAATACGTGCTAATAAATCCATAAACATAAATATTTCACTTTGTGATAACCACACCACGATTGCTAACAGTCATCCAACAGTCCAATCCATGGTTTGCAGTAACACAAGGTACATTGACTAAAGTAACAGCATACTGCTGGATATTTGGTGTGATGACAGTAGAAAAATGAAAACTTTATCGTGTTTTAAATGTTTATCACTCAGAGAATGGAGTTTTAAAAAGTTTTTACATAAAACATTCCCCATAGAACTAGGCATAACTTTTAAGTTTTATTTCTCCCGTAGGACTAGGTATAACATGCATAAAAAACAAAACTATGGATATTTAAAAAAAATTAAGTAATACATTTTCATAGTATTGAAATTTAAACATCTAGTATCACAGAACTGTCAATTACTCCTGCTAATGCAAAAATCGTGAGACATAAGGTGTGTTCAAATAAACACCAGGCTTTTTCAAGAGTTTGCCAACCAGTACAAAGAGCATGATGCAAAAGTGTCCACAACAGAAAACGGTGGCAATAAACTGCTTGCCATTTGAACCATTTCACTATTATCACAAGTCTTAGAGCCTTACCTACTGAAGTAATAATGAGAACATATAGTCCATTGGAATATTGACCTGAGTGAAAAAGAAATTCTTCAAATGACAATAACCATAGGTATTTAAAAATTTCCTTAAAACTTAGTAAAACCTTCCACATCTGCAGAGGAGCTTGCCATCCACTTTTGACATGCATTTAATGACTGATATAATTTGACACTATTCCGATAGACAACCAGCAAATGTTCTTGCTCCACCATATAAAACTCAAAGATTAATTATCACATGGCAGTTTGTCATGAAATGTATTCAATGGTCAAAGTATATTCTTAGTTAAAGTTGTTGCAAAATCAAAATATTTAGTCTCTTTGAACACATCTTATTAATACAAATTCAAAGTTATGGAGGTATATTTGGCATTTCCTTAATTTCATTAATTTAATGAGGTAAAAATCACCAAGAAGCTTTTAAAATCTTCAACCACCAATTTTTCTGGGTGTGTAGTAACTTGGTTGTATGTAAACGAAGTAAAATCTCCAAAAATAGGGTTAACTGAGGCCCTGCCTTGTTCATCTATATGATTATTAGTATTTTGCATTTTCCTTTTAAATTTAATATCTACTGTAAATATAATTTTTTGGATTTCAGGCAGTATCTTCCAGTTTGTGTGAAAAACAATTGGTAAGTGCCGTAAGATTTTCCCTGAAATGCTAATTAAACAACTGCTACCTAAACAAAAAAATTCATTTCATTTATTTTAATATTCATATTTTCCTGAAAAATTATTCTGCCGTTTAAGTTGAAATTTTATGATGAATGATGTTCACCCTCAGTTGAAAATTTAACTGCTAAAATAAGCACAAGACAAAATAAGTAGTGAGAAAGGCCTAATAATGGCTTATATTTAAAGTTACAAGAAATACCTGCTCATTCAAAACTTCCTTTTCTTCTCTTGCCAACTTATGCAGTTGATTCGATTTTATTCTCTCTGACATCAGCTTAAAATTAGCATCATCCTTCTCTCGAAGCTGCTGTATTAGCCGAGAATTTTGCTCCTGCATGTCTTCAAATGCTTGGCCAGTGACTTCCATTTCATTCAAGAGGGCTTCCTCTTCCTGGAAGGATATAAATATTGGAGGATTATTTTAAGGCATGAATTCAATCACCATATGCTTCTGGAAAACTCCGGAAGAACAAGGCTAAAATAAAAGTTAATTAGCTCGAGAGAGTGTGGTATTAAAATCACTAAAAAATATTTATTTAAAGCAAAACTTAAGCAAAAAAACTATTCAAGCATTAAAAACTTAATGAAAACACCATAATTAGTGATTCTGGAACAGTAAACCCACAGCTGATTATTTCTGTAACCACATGCACTGTTATTGTATAAACCCACAACCATGTCTATGCATCAAATAAACAGAAAGTATTTAAAAGCATAATATAAAAACCACATCCATTAGTGTAGTGACATGACAGTGAAATGAATAAAACATATTTTAAAAAGCCATAAATAAAATGAAACCCACTTCTTAAAAAAATGAACCAATTTCCTTTCATTGCAATGTTTTAAATTTAGTTTTCACTTCGCTACAAGCCAATGGTGGCAAATTCAAACAAACAGAAGCCACAAGCTGAAGGGTCTGAACAGTCCTCAACAAAAGCATCATATCATCATGAGCAAGGTGTTAGCAATCCAAATGAACCATTTCTTAAGAGAGCAGTTTCATGATGATATGACAGTGCAGTCTCAAAATATTCTAACAGAAGGATGGGTGGAAGGATAAGAAAGGTGAAAGCAGAGGTAGTAAGAGAAAGAATCTTTAATTAACAGCGATGAAATCTAAAGTATATTCATTAGATGTGGATAATTACAATAAAAATCCTTACACTCTTACTTGTGCACAAGTTCTATAAACCTTTGAACAAAAGGATATCCTCGACCATGTCAAGTAAGCTCATATAGCTACCCCTCTACATATCATCCAGCAGGATGAAACTCCTTTTTGGGCAAAAACAAAGCCTAAGCTTGTTCCATTAGCATTAACCATGTGTATTCACACACACATTATTACTTGAATGAAATTATGTCAAAATGGATTTCTGATAAATTAGCCCCAAACCTTGGAAGTAGGTTGCTTCTGGTGGCAAGCAGCTTTTGTCTTGGACTGATCATAGAAAAATTTTTCCAGCCACATGTAATTGTGAAAAAATAACTTTTGCTTATGAAATACCCATACTATTTGATTTTTCCAGAACACACATGTTCACAACAAATACATGGATATTTATGTGGAAAAAAACACTCATCAAACACAAATCCTCTTAACTGATAACTCACACAATAGTTACTTTCACATTATTTTAAGTTTGGCATCAAAATTGGTGAAGTGCCCACATTAGTTCAAAACCAAAGAAAAACTTTTAACTGCGTTAAGCAGCAATCTGATTGCTGTCACATTGTATGTATTAATTATGGCTACCCTAGCATACCTACCAAAGTTAACCCAAAAGTCAGTTTGATAGATGATGTAAGAGCTCACCCAATGCCAAGTCTAATAGTGGGCGAAATTTACAAAGCATGGTCTAGTGTCCAGTTCTTTTCTCTGTACCACCTTGTTTCCTAGGATTATCTAGTAACTGAAAAATCACACAGCTTGGGTGAAGCTGAGGGTGCCCAGAAGCATCCCTGGGAATCAAACCTTGACCTTCCAGTCAGAAGCCTAAGGTTATACCACTTCAAAAATTTATCATTTGGATAAAAATTTCTTAATCTCTGAATTATTACCACTTACTTTGCATTAAAATGAAATGGGCTTTACATCCTGTTTCTAAACAAAATAAATGAAAATTATAAGCATACGAAATACAAATATTTTTTATGCACCCAAATGTTTGCATTAATCTTAAAACAATTTAGGTGATGATTGAAATTGAAAAAAATGGTGATTTCTGACAATAAATTGATACAACAAAGAAAATGAGTAGTAGCAGCATCAGCTTCAAAGTCCCTAATGTCTAACTTTCAGTTAGAAAGTTCACTAGTTCACCAAGGAGACCACGAAAAGGCAGTACGAGGTCTGTCCAAAAAGTATCGGGAATTGTGTGTTTTTTCAAAAATTATTTATTTATTCATTTTTATCTATTTTGTCCCCTTCAAAGTAATCCCCATTAGATATTATACACTTGTACCAACGTTTTTTCCAATCCTTGAAGCACTTCAAAAAATTATTTTTTTTGATCTTGTTCAGCTCCTTCGATGCAGCCTTTATCTCTTCAACTGTAGCGTAGCGTCGTCCTTTCTTGGGTATCTTCAGTTTTGGGAACTTGAAAAAGTCACTGGGGGCCAGATCTGGGGAATATGGTGGCTGCGGCATCGTCAGAGTGTTGTTTTTGGCCACGCACAAGTGATGATGCAAAAGCCAATTTTTGTTCTTCCACAACTGCGGGTGTTTGTGGCTGACTGCTTCGTGCATATTGCACATAACTTGTAGGTAATATTCCTTATTTACCGTTCTACCCTGTGGCAAGAACTCATGATGCACCACCACCCTGCAATCAAAGAAAACTGCAAGCAAAACTTTCACATTCGACCGAACTTGGCGTGCTTTTTTCACTCTTGGCTCATGCTGCAGCTTCCATTAGGACTAAGGGAGTTTCCACGTCTTAACCATAAACCCATGATTTGTCACCAGTTATGACCCTCTGGAGCAAATTTGGTCGTCGTGGAGAGTCATTAGCAATGTTAATGTGTTGCTGTTTTTGATCAAAATAGAGCAACTTTGGTATGAAATGCACGGCGTTCCATGTCATGCCCAAATCGTTGGTAAAAATTGAATGACACAAGCCAATTGATTTGTTTAGTTCCTCAGCAACTTCTCTAACAGTGATTTGACCAATGGCCATTACTATTTTCTTCACTTCATCAACATTTTCATCTGTTGTTGACTGGCTCGGGCATCCGGCACGCTCTTCGTCATTCACATCTTCTTGGCCCTCGCAGAACATTTTGTACCACCGATAAGTCCAAGGTAGCTTCTCCATTTGCCATGGTCAACATTCAGAATGCATCCGCGCACTTAATTTTGTTTTTCACGCAAAATTTAATACAGATTCTTTGATCCAATTGATGAATTCTCAAAAAATGATTCTTTTTTGGAACAGGCAAAAATTGATGACAGACCAAAACACATCCAAACAAAACAGCTGTCAAAAATTAACTGAACATTCAAAATGGCAGAACTTTTCGGCATTAGTGAGAGACACAAGTACCAACATAATGCCACAAAAATACCCAAAATCAAATATATGTAACCAGGATTCAAAATTTGCAATACTTTTTGAACAGACCTAGTAAATCACCTAAGCCTGGATAGGATTTAATCTGATAAAACTGTAGCATGAGAAAAAAAATAATCTCAAAAAAGGTGATAAATATAGTGCTCATAAAAATATTTCGCATTAACAATTTCAGCATCCATTAGGGAATAAGATAATAAGCTGAGAAAATAGAAAAAATCATAAGGGGATCTCGATCTCCAAAAATTAATTGAGGCATAATGAATTAAATCCAGTTGAGGCCACAAGTCCATTTAAAAGCCTGTCATTTGCGTTCCATAAATTCCAATAAATCTTTTGTTTAGATAATTAATAGTATTACCTTAAAAGTAGGGTGCCTTGTAACTAATTTTTTAAAATTAATATTCCGGTAAATTTTCATCACAATCTGAGAGACTGTTTACAGAAACTTCTCTTGTAACCTTAAATTTAAACACCACTCCTCAATGAATTTTTTAATATGGGAAACCAAATGGTGGAAAAAGACATTTTTATCATTATGTAATAATTTAAAAATGTCATTTATTTCCATGTCAATTAACTATTGCACTTATCCCCAATTGTCATTGACAGTATGTCAGATGAAATCTTTCCTTTACTGAACCCAGGCAAATGTGTGTATTTATATGTACTAGCATTAAACAAGTTCTCATGTTATAAAAACAAGTGGCCCCCATCAAAGCTCACAGGAATTTTTAAGATCAGATATACAAGTAGGAACTTTTTACGAGGTAATAAGGAAGAAAGGAACCTTTTCAGGAAGTTCCTCCTTGTATATCTGATCTTCAAACTAAGGGTTTGATGTGGAAAATCTAAATTTGGCACTTGAATAGATCTTTGGTCATAAGCAAGAGTAACCATGAGATTGTTCCATTTTTTTTACTACTTAAATAAATAGTGTACAAGGAAATCTTCAAAATAAATACACAAAGTTGAATGCAAATGATTTTTACACTCTGAAATTGTTGCATTGAAATGCATATTAGTGGATTACTCAATTAAAAGTCACAGTTGCGGCATCTCCCGCAGTTTCTTCGAAATTTAATAATTCCCGTTCATAGGTATTTTAATGTTCAAATATTTTTTTTAATAATTGAGTTTTTGTGTCCCTATTTCCCCATCATACTCTAAGGCATGCACTAATTGCTTTCAAAATTCCCACAGTAATGTTTGAGGTAATGAAGTCTGGAGTAGCAAAAATCTTTGCATCCTCAAATCAGTTGCTATTTCTTCTTCATTTATGAATAGCTTGATATTCTAGATAAATTGTTCTATCCCAATATTCACCAATTATGTTGCCAATGTTTAAATTAACAATCCAAAGTTGATCAATTAATAGAGCAGAAGATTATTCTTTATCAGTCACAAAATGCTCATTGAAGGCTATCTTAGTCTCCAATGAGCATTTTTTTCTATGTACCAGTAAGCAGATGCATGTAAATTGATTTACTAATTTATATGTCTCAATTTCCCAAGGCAATATGGACAGGGATTACTTCAAATAACAAGGAAGTTACGAACGAACATAAATTGTGACAAACAAGATATTTCCAAGCACTACCACTATATGGTAAACAAAATATTTCTCTTTCCTTTTAATAAGAAAATATAGGGTTCGGCACCATAACTTCCTTTTTTAAAAAGGTTTTGCATAAAAAAGGAAGTTAATATCAATGTTGCTGTACCCTGTATGCCCAGTGTTTTCGCAGCTCCCACTTCTTTTCTTCAATATTCTAAAAAATCAAGGCAGCAACAAAAAAACCACAGGAATGTTATCCTTTCTACAATCAGTATAATTCAATAGAAATTTAATTTTTAAAAACCTCATAACGCATTCAGCATTTAATTACACAAGATTTATAACTGGTTACCATAGTGACAATCTAACTTTCAAACTCACTTTATAATGCTTCTTTTAAACTTTATCGAAAGGCTCGCGTCGTTTGTTGAGCTCCATTTTCTCACTCTGCAGCTACATTCCATATGTACTTGAGCAGCCTAAGTCAGGCATGGCATCTTCCTGCTCTTCAACATATTGGAGAGTAATTTCCATAGCATGTTACCTTTACTTCAGCCTCTACACACCATTCAATCATTCTGTGACCACTTTTACCTTTTCATTCACTCAATAATTTTATTATTGTGCCATCATTCATTTCCTTCAGTTCATTAACACTCATTCAAAATAGCCATGACATAAGGTGCTGCAGAACAGTAAAGGTTTTGGTTAATTCATGAAGAATTTCCTTGGCTGCTTCACTTTGGCTCATAAAATCCTTCTTGCTGATTTCATCTTGGGAGCAGAAAATAATGATACAGCATAATTGGAGTACTTAGTGATTACAATATTATACCGTGCTTCCACCATCCAGTTAATAAAACCTTGTTTATTTTTTAAGCACTGTTAGCAACATTGGGCCATCTTTGAGGTCTTAAAGGAGACTTCTTTGGAAGTTGTAGTCCATAGCCACATTAGGCAGCTAATACATGACAGGGGGCCTGATGTCCCTAAAAACCAGTTTTTTGTCAGAATGGGATGAAAAATTCTATAGTATAAGAAGTGCACTAAGCTTTTTCTCACTCAAAACTTCCACTGAACTGAATGGTCCTTATGAAACTATTTTTAAACATGAATAAGTTCCTGTGATTCACAGGTTTCAACAGAAGACAACTTATTATTTTAACTCACACACTCCAATTCTCTTGACTTCCTTTGATTTTTTTTAAGACTGCCAATTTAATGCCTATCTGATGACATTGTGCGGACCAAAACCATACATTCTTGCCTTGTTCTAACTCAGGAACAGATTTTTCTTCTTGCTCCAAGTGTATTGGTTGGAAACATTTGATAATTTGTCACTATTTCATTAAAGCCACCATACAGTGACATTTAGTAACACTTGACACTCTTGGGAAGTCCAATACATCCTTGGCAATGCATTCATCTTAATGAAGTTTCAATAAGTCAGGCATCACAAAACTTGGGAGGCCCTTGAGCCCAAGTCACTTTTGGTGGAAGGATCAGTTGTCTGAAAACTTACTTAATACAGGGGAGAAAGGGAGTAGCTGTGTCCAACAGAGTTTTTGTGATCATGCTTCTTCAATGTCAACTTTAAAATTTCCTTTCTCTCCTTCACTGAACTATTATTTCAAAATGGTATACACGTACTATAAATGGCAATGTAACTGAATAATTTAGAATAATTACATCAAAGCAGTACCCGCAGAGTACTACTAGTAGAAATAAAATACTGTTATGAAAAATTTCTGTACAGCAAGTCTCTCTTCTGTAAATCATATTACAGTCAAATTCTTCACAGAGCCACTTCATAACAGATGAATATTTGAATTCCCATTCACAGCATTCTCACTTATGATTCTTTAGGTTCCTTTATATTGGAAATGATAAACAGCATATGGTAGAAATACTCTCATTTCATCCTTCATATGGTTTGTTTCAAATGTGAAAAAGCAGCATGATGGGAAATAATACTTTCAATAAATAATATGATAATCACAATCACTACCTATATTACTAACATTTTCATAATCTATTTTCGCCTCTATCCATACTTTGGAATCAGATGTGTTGCTGATTGCTAAGTGCTATTAACATTTTAAGAGAGGATTTTTTCACCATACTTAAAAATTTTAATTACTGATCTTAATATATCTATGTCAAGTACCAGAAGAGGACAGATTAAAAACTCAAAAGAAGAAGAACTAGCAAAAGGAATAAATTTGATATGCTTTCAGGGACATATAATAAGTTTCGAAACTTGCAAATAAAAATACACAGTAAAACTTTCATGAGTTATAATTAGAGTTAATATAATGCTATGATTTATGGATATTAAAGCTGCCCTATCACAAAAATAGGTAATGAGGGAAATAATGAAAAAATATGACAGCATGTGCATTTATGCAAAAGCATAGCATGTCACCATTTGCAAAAACTTTATCACCAGCCAGGATAATAGCAACTCCACACGCAGGCCTCCATCAGGGTAAATTCAATTGAAAAAACTGATGAATTCCAGTCTTTTTTAACATACTGAGTGTCTTTCATTTCTTGAAACCATTTTCTGTAATAAATATTATATACCTCATATCAAAATTTACCTTATAAAGAAACCACCCAACTATTACCATTGCCTGCTTTACTTTTACTTCACTAAAAATTAATTTATTGGGAGTTGAAATGCTCGTTAAGATCTCAAACTAGGGGTTCAGAGAAAGTACACCAATTATGGCGGGTTGATGATACATAAGCTGCCTATACTCTTTACGGTCACTTGGTTTTTACCTACTGTGATAGCAATGGAATATAAAAGTACAGCCAGCTCAACGTTTGAAATAACTGTATCAGTAACAGGCAACTGATGTGAAAATTAATAACCTAAGTTAAAAAACTGAATGCCTTGATCGGAAAATTAGGGGAGGAGAATTAAACAGATCCACTACTATCAGCTATGGTTACTGGCCAACTCCAGATGTAGGAATATAGGTGGTAAGACAGGGAATCCCTCCTCCCAAACCAGCAATTTAGATCTTCCTTGATCCACATCTTGGTAGTCCCAATGACAGAAAAACGCAGCCTTGGAAGAGGTCTTAGTTGAAATTCTGCTGACATACATATGTTAGGATTCATACCCAATTTCATGCATTTTTGTTGAAGATGTTAACACTAGCTGCTTAATGCTTAATCAGCCTCCTAAAGAAATCAGCCAGTTCTGCCATGCACACTGTACAATTGTTGCGAGGCCTTCACACCTTTACTCAATGGAATGGTTGATGTTGGTCTGGGGGCCTTCAACAGAATCACCATGCACTTAGACCTCTTGGTCTATTATGGCAACCTATGCTTAG
The DNA here is from genome assembly GCF_022747635.1 of Hetaerina americana. Classification (NCBI taxonomy): domain Eukaryota; kingdom Metazoa; phylum Arthropoda; class Insecta; order Odonata; family Calopterygidae; genus Hetaerina; species Hetaerina americana. Next base: position 51,336,758 of record NW_027286985.1, on the reverse strand, counting down.
CCTGCCTACCACATGGAGGCAGGGGACAGAAGCACCACAGTAAAGGTATGGAGGCCACCAATTCAACCATTATCACCACCAACATTGCTTAACTTCGGTAACCTAATGGGACATGGTGCATCAATGTGGCTAGGGCCTTTCCCAACTTTATGGAATAATGACATTACGAAATAAAAACAAACTTTGTAACATTCCACATAACCTGAGCGGATGTAAGTTGATGTTAAAGAAATTCAGTCCAAGATTATAATGAAAAAAAGTCAACATATAATTTGTGTGTGATGCATCTTCATACTCAATGTTACATAATAAATTATTAAAAACAGGAATAGCTGGTTAATATACATATTATTTGTTTACATAAACACTGCTTGAAACCTAGGCAAGTTAATTTCATAACACTGCCAGGCTATTATATCACTGATGCTTTATGTCATCAAGATGTTAAAATAGTGGAGTTATAATTTACGTTTAAAGTTTATGACCCAAAGGAGGAAATTGCTGGGGAAGTAGTCACAGGCTCATTTACACTGTCTCTATTGATGCAAACACAGGAGTGAGAACTATATTGTGGTAGAGTGATGCCATGACAGTTAAAAACTTCCTTAACACAATGAAAGAATCATTATGGTGATATTAGCAACAAAACTCACAGATGCTAGTGGTACAACTGTACATGTTGACAACAGACTAAAATGGTGATGAAGGGAAGGAGAAGTAGGATGAAATGGCCACAGTAATACATAGAAAAATGTAAAGGGAAAAAATATTCGATTATGCCTGGACACTGGAATGCAAATGTTGGAAGAGACCAAGAAGGAAAGCCTTAGGATGGTACAGTTAGGGAAGTGAAATTAAAGAGACTTTAGCAATTCTTTGAACAGTGCAAATTAGTGGTGGCAAACACCCGTGGACCATCCACCATACATGTGGAAGAGTCCAGAAAGAGCATGCAGTCAATTTGATGACTACATACTTGTGAAGCTGAATAATAGAAATCAAATAAAGCCCCGCAAAAATGTTATTGAAGGTCAACAGCAACCACAATCAAGTGCTATTTAAGTGCCATCTCATATTTGAGAAGTTAAAGATTTAAAGCCACTGAAGCCTCTATGACAGACTGAAAGAAACTGAATCAACTATGAACTTTAAATGGAAACTGTCACAGAAAATTGAAAAAGTAACAATACAGTATAGATTGAAGAAAGACGGTAAGAAATGAAGCTGGAATTTAACGAGCCATAAAAAATTACACTTGGATCAACGGAAAGAATTACAAGACGACCAAGGATCGACTAAGAGTAGCGGATAATGGAAAATGATGCTAGGTGCTAGGAGAAAATGTATGTAGACTGTGGCAGGGAATAAGATAGTTTGGAGAGTTGCTACATATTAATCCCTGGATTGGTAACCCATGAAAATGAAGTGAAATTTGGGGGTCAATTCAGTTAACTTGCCCTCTAAATACCTGAGGAAGGCAACCTCTTTGAGTCATCAGTATTATGTATTTCTAACAGCAGTTTAATATTTCTGAAGGTACCAATTTAGAGACTTCCACTCACTAAATTAAATGTTTTCTGGGTAAATTTTCCCAGCTTAAAAAACTTACTTTAGCAACCATTGCTTAAACTCAGAAGAGAGTTTATCAATAATCTAATTATTTAATATTTATGTTACTAATTCTTAACCCAAGAAATTGTAGGAGATGCCACAACATTAACTTTTAACAAGTCATCCACTAAATTGCTGCATTGCAATTCTGAACCCACTAAAATGATTCAGAATACCCACTCACTTCACAGCTTAGTAATAAAAAATACTAATTTCACATTAAGTTAATAGCATCTTCATCTGTGACATCTCAGACCTCTTCCCTGCACATAATTACATCTAAAGCTATTAAAGCTATTCATGGTAACAAAATCTTTCTTAAGAAATTCTATCTATAGTTCACAAATAAATGATCCTGAGGATAATTTCTATAAAGCTAAATCATCCAATTGCCAGTTTTAACATTTTCATTTTAAATTTCAATGTCATTTTAATCTTGTTTCTTGTATAATGACAAGAAAAACACATAATAAACAGTGATACATGCTCAGGGCAACAAATAAATTAGGATATTTTCTTCAGTTCTAAAAAAATTGGCTTTACCAGTCAAATCATACAGCGGCCAAGTCTGATGCTACATCTAAAGATCTATAAAACATCTCCATTTACTGTTTAGTAATAAATACAAATGATGATAAATCTCTTCAGGTAATAATTAAACAAAAATTGGGAAATCATTGTAATGATTTGGGGAATTCTATAATTGTAGATTCAATTAGCAATGCTCCCACTAGTCACTTATCCATAGCCTTCATCATTTTTATTTATTCTCTGTGAGGGAGAAGATATGAAACCACATTTTCTGAACTCAGTCAATATTGGTTTGAATGACAAATGCTGGTAAAATAATATCGCTAGGTTATGACCTCAAAGAAGCCTCCTCTCTTTGCTTTTGATTAATGAGTCACTAATCAATGGTATTTTTTCAGTATTTAGATGTAGAAAATGTCTAAAATAAACCCATACACTAACAATAGCTGTCCTGATGATTTAAATAACTATAGGCCTACTGCAGTGCAAAACATATTTCCAAAATCATGTATACAAAACTCTTATAACATGAGTAATGCGCAAGATACAATGTGCTTTGCACCAATCAATATGGTTACCAGAGTCGAATGTTTACCATTTATGCAAGTTATTATTCAAGTCCTGTATTATTTTAATTATATCCTCTGAGCAACAGGCAAAAAGACAATGGGATTGTTGAACCATCTACACCTTTCGGCCATGTAAATAAATACTTTGTTCACTAAATGTGAAACAATTAAAATAAGAGACATCCAACATACTTAAATACACCCAACCACTATCATATGGTCATCAGCATTCTCCATGGATGCACTTAGGTTCACTTTTATTTTTACAATTCATAAAAATAAAAAGGAGTAGGTTAGGCATGATGTATAGAATGGTTAAAAATGACAAAGCGTGGGAAGATTTATGGAAAGAGAGAGAAAAACCAAACTTAAAGGGAAAAAAACGACCACAGTTTTAAAATAAAAATAAGAATGCAAAAAACAAATAAGAAAAAATAATCTTTTTTTAAACAGAACTATTGTTGATTGGAACCAGCTGCCTGGAGGTTTCATTGAGCCCTTTCCATTTAATTTTGTGAGTTTTCAGAATAAGTGCAAAGCTGTAAAGTGTATCACTGGGTGATAAACTTCAATGATCAGTGATTATTATACAATTGTACTTTTCAAAATATAGTTTATATGTGATGAGGACGGCATTACAATTTGTATTGCAAAAGTGAATGGTGTGTGATTTTGAATGGCATATGAAATTGAGGAATGTGTGATTATGGACAGAGTGTGGCAATAGACAGTGTGTATTATGTATTCGTATGGTGTGAACCTAGCCCATAGGTAATGGTAATGGTGCAGTTGGTAATCTATAAGTGTCATTGTATGTAAGAATTTTTCTCCTGTCTGTTTTTCTTGTACGTGTATGAATGTATGTTCATTGTAAGAGTGATAATTGATCAGGCTTGAGTATTGCCACCAGGACAATTACCTTATTGCAACGATAAATTCTTAAATAATAATAATAATAAAATAAATGGCCTTCCAATCTTACATTCTAATAGATAAAACCTCTTAATCTTACATTCGAATAGATAAAAAGCACGGATTCCTTCGGAAGGATAATATAAATGTAATTCTATTATCATCCTGGCATAATTTATTAATTCAAACCCCAGACCAGTTACAACCAATATTAATTATTGGTGTAAGGAAAACCAAATTACATCAAATGCAAACAAGAGTGTCTAATTATCTCATAAATCAGATGCCTAATTTACCATATTAGAAAAAAAATCAATTCTGCAGGTACCAAGCTACAAATTTAATCAGTCCACTGAAGCATGAATCTGCACAGTAGCAATGAGGACAATAAATCAATCTTCTCCGTCACAGATAGTAGCATGTACGATATGCCACATACTTGAGTTGTTGTAATACACAACCTATCTGTCCAACATAAGTTCTGTGGAAAAATTACCATGGGGAATTTTGTCAACTATTTATACAGAAGTAGGTCTTTTTGAATCATCAGATATCTCACTTAAAATATTTAAAACACCAAAAAGAGCCATTTGGATTGCTATTAGAAAATACCATGGACTGCCTTTTTATTCACTTTGCACAGGCTGCTCTTTTCTCATTTTTATACTAACTAAATTTGAACTACAAGGGCTATTCACAATTTAGTGATCATAACATTTTTATTTGCATGATTTATCATGCAAAAAATTAACTATTGTTGGTTTAATGTGACATTTATAATTGGGGCAAGATTCATTAATTTTACCAATTTATTGTGCCAGCAGCAGCTGTACCAAGTTGAAACATGTTCAGTTTACCTAAAACTGCTTCTGGTAATATATAACTTTCCACAAAGATGTTTTTCACATTGGGGAACAAGGAAAAGGCCCATGGGGCATAATTGCACGTAAGATAATAAAGCAATATGAAATGAGCACTACACTGCAGTGAAATTTTCCTTTTACCTGCACAATCATCAGCTAATTTCTATGTAACATTACAATAGGCTTATTCAGAGCCCATACTTCCCTCTGACACAGCTATTAGTTGGCTTAATTTGTTTACAGAGGGGAGATAATAAATTTTAAAGGAAGGTGGGCTTGGAGCTACAGTCCCTGGTTTTAAGGAAATAAATATTAACACTGATGTGACCATTGAAAAGGAAATTGGTGAATAACTTTAAGAATGTAAGAAATATTGAAAATTTCATTGATGCCACCCACATGGTAAAAATATTGCACATGAGAAGTGCTTGCAAGGAATGAGTTCTGAGATTGCTTACACCTGTACAATGGAACATTTGCAAGTTTGGCTGCAAGAGCACTTAAAAGTTACAGGAAGATGAGGACTTTATTTGAAGGTTATCACTGCAGATGAGACTTGCTAGATAATTTTTATCCTGAGAGCTAACTGCAAAGCCCTGAGTCAAATTATCTGTTTTCACCTACACCACAAAAAGCCAATGTGATGCTGTCTGCTAAGAAAGTTATAGTCATATCATTTATGGAATATAAGCATGTCATACAATCACACAAGCTTTTAAATGAAGCATACTATAGGGATATACTGAAAATTTTCCAAGGTCTTATAGATCACAAAATACCACATTTCAAGGTAAAATTATGGATACAACCCCAAAAATCCAAGGCCGTACACCACTAAAGTTGTTTCCCTTTCCTAAAAAATCAAAGCTAAGTGTGTGCCTCATATTCCCTAAGCACAGCACAGACCTAGCCTCAAGCGAATATTTTCTGCCTCTTACTGTTAAGAAACACCTTTGTCGGTAGCATATTTTTACCAGCAGAAGCAGTATTGAATGTTACTGTGGTGACTTTGAAGGACCTACCAAAAACTGGTTTCCACTATGTCTTTCAAGACTGGAAAAAAGTGGCACAAGTGTAATATGGACCATTAAAAATTTGTAGAAGAGTATATATGCATATCATCAAACAAGATCACTCTTATCGAGGAGCCCTAATATTCTGCTGGAAATATAAAGTCTAATTTGAAAGTGTTCTCCATTAATTCTCATGCATACAGTAAAGATGCCAAGAATAGAAAAAAATTGAAAATCTACACTTAAACCAGAACCCAGGTTAAAATCAGAGCCTAAGAAATGGGTTCCTCTTGACGAAATTACCAGGAAATCTAAAACATTAGTTGCATGATTCATTATTCTGCGAGTCCTTAGAAGAGTAACTATAAATGCTATTCCTTTATTATTTTTGCAATATTATTTAATCAGTTATCAAATTACTCTCTGATCTATGTTATTTACATTTATTAACTCAATGTATTTCTTAAGAAGTTCCTTTTTCAGTTAAAATATTTTATTTATCAAAAGACTAACAGATACTGACACATATGTCATTATAAATATTTAACATGATAAAAGGCATCAAAATAAGCTTTTTCACTGCACACATTTTTGCAGCCTAATTTATCAACTAATTTTGCCAGAAAAGAAAATTTGAGGTTTAGTTATGTTGACCATTTTCTATTCCCTTTCAGTCCTTATATGCAATTTAAATAACTGGCCATTAAAACATATACATTAATCTCATCCTATGCTTGTCTCTTTTGTTCCTTATTCATTTTTACTGATTTGAAAAAATTATATTGCCCTATAGTTATTTTTTTAAATTATCTTTAATGAACCTAATGATGTTATTGGCTATCTCACTTGGTCATCTCAATCTCGTCTCCAGATTTCATCCCTTTACAGTTTAGATAGAAGCTAAAAATCATTGAAATATTCAAGCTTAACCAGACCAAGCTCATTTTAAGTATGCAATTGCAAGAGACAAAACTTGTCTGTTGTAAAACTTGTTGTAAAGAAGGTCTTTCTCATTTTTAAGGCCCTGGGATAGACCAATTTGAACAAATTTGCAGTGCCTGAAACCCATTCATCATGCAGTGGGCAAAAATATTCTCAAAGCTTCTCCTCCACTGTATGTACTCCTTTAGTTCCCTACATTTTAACTTCTTGCAAGTTACATGGATTTTACTTTTAGATGCCTCCAAAAACTGTGCATGGCACAGCTTGTTATTGAAAATTAAAAATTTCATTGCAACAAAAAAACTTAAAAGCAACCCAAAATGAAAAATTAAACAACACGAATCACACCTGTATGAAGCCAGCACTTTAGCCAGTAGGCAAATATTTCTATGGGATTTTTTTTCTAAACTTAAGAAAAGCAAAAGTTATAATTACCTGTTTATATAATGTAATAGACTAGAAGGAAATTTTACAAAATAATATGCATTTCTAGTCTGGCATACTACTGTAGCATAAAATTTCTACAATACAACATGTTTGAAAACCTGAGATTAAAAATTATTTTTCCACTGAGAGATAATAAAAGAAAAACATTTCAATGTTAAAGAAAATATAACCATAGAGTAAGTCATCACGGGTTTTACAAAATAATGTATACCAATTAACAGGCATGTGGAGGTTAAGTGATAGTTATTTCAGTTCAACTGTGGGTAATACTTACGATTTAAATACAGAAATGTTAAAGAACAAAAAAGTTCTAAGCTCATACCCTTATGCCTTCCCCCATTGCAGATCAAAATATATAGGTACATATAACAATTTCCAGAAGGCATGAGTCCAGGTTCTACTATAAGTGAAGGTATTCAAGCTTTTAAGAATATACATATTAACAGAGAACAAAAAATGAGCTTGCTCAGGCATTACTATAAAGCAATCTCTCTCCTTCTTAATTCTTTTGGTTTGCTCTTAAATATTTAAATGAACAAATAAATGCAACTACTATCTCTAAATTCTAACAACTCAGTAGCAACACCAAATCAATCATCTTTTTTTAGATCTCAAAAATCCACAAAAAACATGCAAAACCAAAGTGGTTAGTGAACGGGAGGTTGTAAGTGGTCTAATCATAAAACCCCAGGGGGACACTTCTATTGTGGGCCTACCTACATTCTAAAGCTAATGCGAATAATTCACCTGCATTCTTACCATTCCATTTTCTTTCTTTTTTTTTTCAAATATTTTCTTTCACAATAAAAACATCATTCTGAATCGTTTTAAACATAATCCTTGTCATCAGCCCTGCCAACGAAAGGACAGCAACAAAGGGAGTGGGAGTAAATAGAAGCTGGGTGGGTAAGGCAACAACAGATGGGAGGGTGAAAGAGAGGGCCAGATTCACTGAGGGCAAGGGTTGGTGGTACTCTTGTCAATGTTGTCCCCCCAGAGAGAGAACCACTTACGAAAGGTCTCATGAGGTTAGAGTTGCAGAGTGAGGACGTCCAACAGCCCACATCTACCTGTTTCTGGGCAGCCACCTGTCTCTGTAGCTGGTATGCCTGCTCCTCCAACTGCTTTATCTTTCGGAGGGCATCGTCATCTGCCAAACGCTTACGCTCCTCTCTTTTGTTCTCCTGAAATAACCCAAGAAAAAGATACACAGAAAAATTAGATATGAACAACTTGCACTACTATGTTATTAACAAAAAAGGAATATGATGATTATTAAAATCATAGTAAGATTTACAGTTGCATGTGCAGTACAGCCATATATAAAAATGTTTGCAATACCATGAGCAATTAAAGGTAAGTATATAATAACTATAAAAGAAAAATATACAATGAATAAGTTTAGCTCAACTGTTACCAGTTCAATAGTAAAATAGTGAATGCATTATACATTTACTGATACATATTTTATACTTTGTGTGTGTTCCTTGGCCTCCTTGATCTAGTTATACACAAAACATTCTATTAAAACAGTTGTGTGATAATTGTTTCCAAAGCTTTAGATGGCTATTTGAAAAAGGAAAGTTGCAAGAATATGAATGATATCAATATTTTAAGATGCGCGTTTAACTGTTCATGGAACAAAGGGTCTGAACTTTATGATATGGGAGTGATAAGTGAATTTGGAACGTAAAATGAAAAGCAAGCACCTGAAATATTTTTACCGTAATTCAAAAGTCTGCCCCATTTTATAGTTCAAATAATCATTCACTGATGTGAGCATCGGTACAATGCATTTTATGCTAAGTCTTTTATTTAATAAATCTATGCTACTTTGATTTACGCATGGGTGAAATATGTTAAATTATAGAGACGCCTATAGCAGTTTTCTAAAACAGATAAGTTTCCTTCATGCATATCTCCCATTATATATTTACTTTTCTTTATGTTTAACTATATCAGCATAAGTTCAATTGGATCTAATATTGTTAATAACATTTTTTGCTCGTTAATAATGGTAACATTTTTCATACTTTCTTAAATTGTATCCGAGGACACTGGTCATTGTTGTCGACAAAATATTGACAACAATGATAATGAAGCAACACCTAGTTGCAAACCGTTTTATAGTGAATTATAAATTTTTATCATTAAGACAATCCTATTTTCCAGTCATTAACACAAAAATCTCCCACAGGTCTTTGAATTTGTGTAAGGTAAACATGTGTTTAAATAGCTGGCTTTAAACTCGTGGACTGTGTCGCAGCATGCATTACTATGAATACTTGCAACATTATATATATACAATTTTGTCATAATATTTTTTTCCTTGAAAGACCCCAAAATTTTGGAGTGTAAGAGGACACCTTGGTAGCGTAACATCATTAACATCTTAGGTTTAGGCATCTGTGTTCAAATTTTGGCTAATGCGAATGGTTTTTACACTTGCTACATTGCCACACAGAGTGAAGTTTGCTCTGCAGTTTGTCTCCAGCAATCGTTCCACCAGCACCTCAACATCGTTAGTGATTGCACTTTTACCCAAACATATAATTAGTGATGCAAATAAATAGAAGTAAAATAAATAGTTCCTTTTTATGCCAAGTTAAACAATGAAAATCAGAAACAAGTTGTGAGCGTGGCTGATCTATTATGCATATCAACAATCAGTAGATCAAAATTTCTACACATAACAAGAGAAGAGAATGCATCGCCTGAACAAAAGGCAATGAAAGGCCGTTTCATGCTACTATTTTCCACAAATGCATCTAAAACAGCAGGTTAAATGAGACATGGAGGTCACGGGAAACTTTTGCATCATACCATAAGTACGAGAGTTTGCCTTAATAAGACAGTGGCGATGACTGCCATAAATTTATTTAATGATCATTCTGAGTCGCACTTATTCCAAATTTTGAAGCATCGGTGAAAATAAATGTGTCCAAACAGATTTATAGTAAAAAGGAATTAGGTACATAGAAATTATTAACAATTTACTTTTATTCATTTTTTTGCTTTGACAATCACATTTGCATTCCGTTTCATTCCATGATAGAAGGTAAGGTGAGCATAATCCACAATTCTAAAGAATGTACAAATAATGCCCTCTGAATGAACCTTGCACATTATTTATTTATTTTATCATGGATTGCATTATTGCATTTTACATTCATATATATGCAAAAAGTTGTCACCTGAAACAAGTATTTTGCTTCACGAGAAATATTGTGGAATGGATTATGCTCGTATTATGAGGTTCCTCAGTATATTTTGGGCTTTTAATTATGTAAAAATGCAAAAATACATCTTCAAGTAAAGAAATAATTCTAAGTTTTCATGAAATGCAACTATTTGCTCAAAATGAAAATTATATACTGTAAATAATTTATACAAGTTTACAAATTTTTTGATATTCACATTGGAATCGCATTACTTGGATGAAAATCTATATTAAAAGACAGTCATATATGTGAACCAACTACATCACCTTTTTCAACACATTTAACAGGGTTTTAATGCAAACTGGATGACACTTTATTTCCTAGGGAATGAAATACATTTAAAAATATATGATTCCTGAAAATCCAACATTCCCAAGATGAACCCTTGATTGTATGTAGAGCATGGCTTAAGTAATAATTGATATGATACATCAAGTGACAATGTTATATAATGGTACATGGCAACATTGATTCCCTAGACCATCAAGTTTGCATTAATCCACCTTGAAATATCTATTTTATAGAAAGCCCATGGAAATTCAGTACAAAGTAGAATAACTTATTGGTGTGATTCATGAACACTTAAGATCAACAATAGTTTTATTTAGGTTTAAACCACACAATCAATCAAGCTAAATTATTATTTAGGCCACTTTCGACAAGATTGTTTTAACATACACTGATGCTAATCAAAGTACGATTCTGATCTGGTATTCTCCTTGGAATTATTTCTTAACATGCACATAAAATTCACCATAAAATACTTAACTAAGTTGCACAGTACACTTACCAGTTTTATAAAATCATTTTTTTCTCAATGGTGGCCCAAAAAACATTCCATAATCATCTTAAATTCATTCAATACAAGACTGCACCTCATTTAAGCCATTCTTTTTCTAACTTAAAATATGGATTTTGAATAAATTGATAACTAATTTGTTCCTTTTCACGGTATAACATGAAAAGCTGTATACCGTTCATCTACATTACCTTTAGGACAACTGGATCAAATTTTGAAGCAGGAAAATATATCACTAGAAATACTAGCCTGTAACTCACGTTTTTTTCACAATAGATATATTAGTTATTGCTACTTCCATGCTATACTCTTGAGAATGTAACAATAGCACTTAATGTAAGATTGGAGAAATTCTTAATATTCTAGTGTAGTGAACACTGTCCACCTAAGTTTGATGCTCAGTGTGGTAGAAATATATATTAAATATATATTTAATATTTTCACATACTATCTTATCAGTTGTAGGTCAAAATAATCTGAATACCATGGCATTTATATAATAGTGCTGGAACAATTTCAACGTATGTATGCTAATCAATCTTATTGACACTTATCATAAATCATATAAGCTAATATGAAATGTAAAAATTAAATTCACAATTATGCCATCAAATTCCTGAATTACAACATTTCAAGTCAATGAAATACGAACTACAAAATTACACAAAAAATACTGCAGGACCAAATTGTACTAAGCACACAGGCACAACACAAGCTTTCACAAAGAAAATGAAAATGTTTTAAAGATATTTTTTTGGATACAGAACTAAGAGTTTACAACATGATACATACCTACATGATGATTTGGATTTTTTTTCTGGCTGGGATACAACAGACAGTAAAATGAAACATTCAAGAAAGATAAGCATAAGCCACCAATTGTAACAATATGATTATTGCCCATAAATGATATTTCCTGAAATCATTAATGAAGTAACTCTTTTTAACTCAAATGCTTTTTTGAATTCTTTTCATTCCAGACTTAAAAAGCTGACATTTTTTTCCACAACATTTTAGAAGATTAAATAAAAAATCAAATAAAGATTTTTATGCGAGCCAGTTTTTGGCCGGATGAAGTTTTCAGACAAATTTCCCATATATATTTTTTCAACAGATTTTTCATGGACTACTTTCAGTTCTAACACATAAAAGCCTGTGCTGTTCATGATGATTATTAGTTTTGTGATAAATTTTAATATGTCTAAACACAATTTTGACAGCAAGGATTCTAAAACCACTACACTGACCAGTTGAGTTTTCAATACAGGCCAAGCTTACTTGCACACACACATATATATATATATACATATTTTATATGTATATATATATATATATATATATATATATATATATATATATATATATATATATATATATATATATTTTCATCTAGAACATAGAAGGATTTTGAACACTTTAAATTCATGGCATATAAAGATTTCATTGTTTGAGTAGCGGGAATGATAGTAAAAATAAAAGGTTTACACTATGCCATTTGTGAAGTTAGTTAGGTAAAGTATTTTCAGCATCAAATACTGAATCATTCATTTTTTCAGTTGTGGGGCACAAATATTTTGAAATTAGCTTATTGAACTGATTTTTTTACTAACTGCCATTGATGGCATGTAGCTTTCAAGTGGGCAAGGTGGGCTAACATAAATATCTTCAATGAAGGGTGATTCAAAGAAAAAAGCGAGGTTCTTAATACCTAACTACAGAGCATTATTAAAAAACGATACTATTAAGTTACTGTTGTAACTCACCAGACACCCACATATGCATAAAAGAATGGATTCCTCTAATTTAGGCACTTTACTCTGTGAGGATACAAGTTTCATTTGAACAAATTTCATGACCTATGTTTGGACATTGAACTGAAACCAGTTGAATTACATTATCTATCAGTATGATAAATAAGACATTTTGATTAAGAAATTTAACCATGTTATTAATCCTATGCTTGGTCAGTGTTACACCTGAAACCCTTAAGTATAAACTTTCTTAAGAACATTGCCTCCGCTAAATTGGGTGACCAACTACACAAGAACTACCACCACGAAATGATTTGATTTGGAACATTGAGTAACTTCATCACAGAATGACTTCCATAATTGACTTAGCAACGATATTACTAACACGAGTATGAGTACCAGCACCAATATTTGGGTCAAACCAGAAGCAGAACTTACCCTTTACTAATTTTATTAAAAATTTATTTCCCTGCCATATCCTGTGAATTCCATTCCAGAGACAGTTCCATTTTCATTATGATGGAGACATAACAAAATAATGTACAAATAAAACGTTGCCACACACAGCTTAGCTTCTTCCAACTCATATTTTCATAAGTAGCCACATCTGTCAAAAGCTTCACCAACCACACAATATGATTCACTTTCACCCAGCTTCCTCAATTTGTCATTTCTTATTTTCTCCAGAAATCATTGGAACATAGAAATTTGCACTAAGATAACACACAGTATTTTGCAATATCTGTTGACATCCATTGAAAAATCATTCAGCAGACTTTACTATTTTTAAGCTCGACCTGGAGATGGGGTTTCTTTCTTTATGTGAGAATTAACATTACTAAAATCTTTAAAAAGATGCCAAATTCTAATTGCCAACCTCTTAAACCCATAGATATTACCAATGGAAATACCTGCTAAGAAGCTTTAACACAGATAAAACTTTGGCATTGCCAAGACTGAACTAAGAAGTAACAAGATGAATTCTCAATTATCAGCAGCCAACATGATACCCTGTGTGTTAACCCACTTCTACGTAAAATCATCAAGAAAAGAAAGATAAACCCATTATTCCCAAAGATACTCTTACTTTTCACCTCACTTCTTCACTATGATGGGAAGGAGAATGCTGTGAAGAATGAGTTGCCTTGGCTGTAATTTATAGTACAGAATAAGAAAGTGCATTGTCTCTCCTGTGATACAAAGGGCTTCAAATTATTAGTTCTACTCCATTATCATTATCAAAAAGGGACCATAAACACTAAGTGGAAGTGATACAGAAGACCTTTCAAGAAAAATAGGAAGATGCTGGTTATGCGAGTTGGGTTTATCGAATAAACTCCAAGAAGGAATATCTGCAGCTACATTACCCTCTCGATACAGTGACACTATTATTAACACAAAACAATCATCATTTATGAGAATTTAAAATCAATAGAAAGATATGAAAAACAAAAAGGCTCAGATTTTAAAACCAGCACAGAGAATGGTATGATAATTTATGGTTTCAACTTTTAGAGCGAGGAGAAACAGTAATTTCCACATGCATTCAATTAACTCAGTAAGCTGAAAATTACTACCCCAAGGAAGTATTAAATGCCAAGGACCTATTTACTCTAGATGCCTACGGTAGTAGCTACAATGGTGATCTCAAAAGTTAGGTCTCCTTAGCATTGGGGACAGAGAAACTTCAAGAGGCTGAAGGCCACATTGTTGTGATTGCTGCTTCCCACACTACCAAACAAGCATGTGTGTGCCTCACTGGGATACTCATTCTTGGCTTGGCAGCCATTGATTATGGAGCTACTGTTGCACGCTACCATCAAGCGCATAGCTCACTTAGTTATTCGGTTTTTGATTGCATAAGGCATTGAACCGATCGAAATTTATCAGCAATTACTAGAAGTGTATGGAGAGAGTCGTGCTTGGATGTCAAAAATGTTCACAAGTGGTTAAAGCTGATCAGTTTACAACAATCATGTGGGTGATTGTATTCCTCTTTGGTCAAGCCATGAAAATTCAAACAAACACCCTGTGCCAGTTAAGTCAAGGTCACTGTGTTTTGAGATAGAAAGGGGGTATACTTTTCATCAACTCTATGCCTGGTGGGACCATAGTGATTGCTGACAGTTACTTTGAAACACTGGAAAAACTCATAAGGAAAATTATTGAGGATGAATGCTGAGCAAGAGCGTAAGCATTCTCCACCATAAAGCTCACACAAATGTCGCCAGTCAGAACATCATTCTCCTTCAACAGATTGAATAAAGTATCATCACCCACCCAACCTAGAGTCTGTACTTGGCACCCAGTGACTAACCCGTTCCCAAAAGTTGAAAGAACATTTGGCCGGAAGGTAATTCAGCTCCAAAGACAAGGTGAAAGATAAGGTTCAATGCTTTCTCAAGGACATGGTTGCAAGCTGGTATGACATGGGCATACAAAAGCTGTCTTTTATCGACAAAAATGCATCAACTGAAATGTGTGGTTGAATTGTATTACAGTGGAACCTCACTTAACAAGTATATTGCACGAGGAGTAATTTGCAAATCAAGCAAAAATATTGGTCTTGAAAATAACTCGCTTAACAAGCAACTTTTTGCTAAATTAGTGACAAGGAGAGGGGAATTCCCTGATTCATAGCATGCCTGATATTGCAGTTTGTCTCTAGCACTCGTTCTGCTAGCATCTCAGCATTGTTAGCGATTGCAATTCTCTAAACATATAATTAGTGATCTTTTTATTCAAAGGTTAACAATATGTAGTGTATAGTTCTTAAATTGATCCTGAAGAAATCTGTAAGAGAGCCATAAGAAAATAAAAAAAAAAATTTAAACTGGAAATGAAAAGTAAAATCAATGAAAATCGGGAACAAGGTGTGAGCATGGCTGATCTATAATGCATATCAACAATCAGTAGATATCAACGATTGACCTTTTCCGCAAGGACACATGGTCTCCTGTAGACTAAGGAGACTGAAGTCTCAAATACAGTGACATGAGTATCTACGCAACAGTTCTTCAAGTATTCTCAACGATGTCAAAAGGTTGCTTCTCATATGCATAAACAAAAAGCAATTGCAATGTGTCACCATTAATGAAAATAATTTGTGAGAAGGGGAAAGTGATTTTCGCCAACATCATTAATAAGATGTCAGGTTCATCAACAGCTGAACAAGTATTTTAGGGGAGCAGTGCATGGTTCGAGAAGTTATAAAGAAGAACCATCATCCAGGGCATTGTGAGTTATGGTGAAGCAGCAAGCTCTGAGTCAAAGGTAGCAGAGAACTTCATTGGTGACTTCAAAAAGCTCATAGATATCATGTGTTACCTGCCACAACATGTTTTCAATTGTGATGAGATGGTTCTCTTCAGGAAGAAGATGCTGAAGAATTTCTATACATAACAAGAGAAGAGAATGCATTGCTTGACCACAAGGTAATAAAAGGCCGTTCCAAGCTACTATTTCCCACAAATGCATTAGGAGTTTTAGGGAAACTTTTGCATCATACTACGAGCATGGGACTTAGCCCTACTGAGGCCGTGGCGTTACCCACCATACATTTATTTAATGATCATTCTGAGTCGCACTTATACCAAATTTTGAAGCATCTGTGAAAACAAATGTGTCCAAACAGATTTCTAGTAAAAAGGAATTGAGTATGTATTATAAATTATTAACAATTTACTTTGGTTTTTTACCTTGACAATCACATCCTCATTCCAGCTTGTTTCATTTCATGATAGAAGGTAAGGCAAGTGTAATCCACGATCCTAAACAATGTGCAAATAATTTTCTTTGAATGAACCTTGCACATAATTTATTTTTTTTTTACCATGGAACGCATTATCATATTTTACATTCATTTATATGCAAAAAGTTGTTTCACTAAACTAGTGTTTTGCGAGAAATATTATTAAATGGATTATGCTTGTATTATGAGGTTCCACTGTATTTTTAAAAACTGACAAATGTTTGACCTTTAGAATTTTGTAAATATTATAGAAATAAATGGATTTCTTTAATAATTAAAAATAGGCGACATTTTTGGATTTACCCTCGTATTGCAACTTCATCATTCTGTCATAGATTTCATTAATGATTCCCGAGCAGTGACCTCAACAGGACATCTAAATCATTTAGTGACACTTGCACTCATATAGCCATTCCAAAAATTAGAAACCACTTCTACCACATTCTAATTGATGGCTTCATCCAAGTTAGTGTTTAGTCGACTAAGGTGATTTGCCATTCATGAAATAATGCTCGATTAGCACATGAGATTCTCTTCGAGAATATTTTGGAAATAACCTGACTTGCTTCAATCAAACTAACTCTAACCAAAGAAAAATAGACCAATCCTGTCAAAACATATCAAGTGTTCCATCATGAGATACTACAAACAGAAAATAATTTAGATACATGATAGTGGTGTCATCTCAGTGCGTCTCCAATGACTTTTCAAACTATCGTCATAGAGGAGGATAAAACTGAAGTTGACAAAAGGGCAAAACCAAATGTTTGCTCCCTGGATTAAGCATAAGTAACAGGAAAGCTTAAGGATTGACAAGACTTTTCGTAGAGTAGTCTGAATACTGCTTTATTTACCTTATGCAAAACACCATATATTATAAACCCAGAGAGAAAAATCTTCCATTTAGGGTGGTCCTTGCAGTGGATAAGGCACCAAGTAATTATTTTCCTTTGCTGAAGCTTATATTGAAATTTGAGTTCTTACCATCTAATACAACTTCACTTCAGCAGCCTTTGGACCAGATGATATTGCAGCCATTAAATTGTATTTCAACTGTAGAGGTTTTGCTAACCTTTTTCCATGATGGAGGCAAGTCCACCCCTAGGAGTAAGTGACTGCTGGAAAAAAATTTATATTTCAAAGTCTAATGAAATAATAACGGAATCCTGGGATGAAGTGAGAGGTGAAATGGTGAACTATCGCTGAAAAACATTTTAGTCTGATACTTTTCAAGACTTCGGAGGTTTTCACGAATACTGAGGAAATACACTTAATATTGCTTAGACACACTGTGGTTAAGACTTTCCAGACAAGGACAAATTGAAGTGGCATAATTTTCCATGGTGCAGCCAATACTGAATAAGATTTGGAGGCACAATCTTTGAGTGAAAGCAAAAGCAAAGTGGGCAATGCAGAGTATGAAAAACCAAAGTAAACGTAAAAATTTAGAGTTATTTGAAGCAGGAAGAATAAAAAGAAACACAACTGGAACTTGATCCTTCCATTAGTGTCAGGTGGTCAAGAACAGTCTAAAATCAACTTAACCTCTTTACTTTTTAAGGAAATCCAAAAAGTCAGTTGTCTTTCTTAAATCCTTCGCATCTGCCAGCAACAACATTAAAGGTCTGAGCACATCCAAATCACAGGATTAGGACCAGACAATTTTAATTAAGGCAAGTTTCAACCTTAACTTTCAGGAATGTATTCTTGTCAAACCTTATGATGTTACTTGAAGTTTGTTATGAAATTAAAATAAATTCTAATGCTGAATTATTAATACTCACATGGGAGCGTACTCACGTGAAAATCAAGAGGGTAGGTGCATATGCAGTTGAAATGTTACAAACCTGCATCTTCCTCAGCTGAAGTCTTAACTCCTCAAGCTCGGCTCTTATCTTCTTCTCAGCAGCCATCAACTGCACTTTATCTCTTTGTTCCTTACTAACACCCTTGTACATGTCCAATAAAAGCTTCATCTCCTTCTGGTCATTTAAGGCTTTCCTGAATATTGAAAAATATGGGTTCATAAGACAATGTATAAAATCATATACATTAACCATGGCTTAAAAGTAATAAGAAGCAGAGGGAAGTAATGAGTTACTTTGACATTTTGGCAAGGAGAAACAATTTGAACATAAAGGGAAGAAATTAAATATTAGTCAAGCCATGTTTAGTTTAAGTTTATCACAATTTTGCTAGTGGAGGGTTTTTGGGTTTGGTATTGGGAAGTAATTGGGCTTCACCTTGAGGGTAAATATACTCTTAACACACACAACAATAAACATACTCTATGCTACTTGTTTACAAAAGGTTTTGCTACATGGAATGGCTTTATTTTAATTTTATTCATTTTGTTCAGAAAATCTGTAATACAATAAAGACAAAAAGATAAGATGAAAGACCGCTGATATTGTTTTTTGTCTTTCACTTGCATCATCCAAAAGCTGTCAATGGATGCGGCATGGTAGCAGAAGATTTGTATCCCCCAGAATAGTTCAATTTTGTGGGGCAGGTTTGAGTAAAAACATGGCTGATAAAAGGAAGGCATGCAAAGTCCATGAACCTGAAAACCATCAAAATTTCCAAATAAAAGTTTAAGTCTAAAAAATAAACAAAGCGATACAGTGCTTAGAAAACATAAAGAGTGTAACAGTGACAATGCACATAAATACAGCTTTACAACATCAACTGTATGAACTATTATTTTGAACACAGAAAAAACTCACTCTATCACATGTTGTTACTAGGACAAATGAAAATATTACATTGATCGATATAAGTAAATTGATATACCACTTAAACTTATTGCCCACTTTTGGAAGTCTATGAGCATTATGACAGTCAGAAACTGAATGGCATGCCTGGGAGGCTGTTACAGCTTACTACTTGAGCTGTGACTAGCAATTAATGTAGCTGTAAGCAGTTTGCATATTTGAAGGATTCATTGAGGACATTATGCAAGACAGAATCAATATCAATAGCAGAAGTCGATGAAGAATACACACAGAAGTTACTAACAACCATGGAAATAAGTTGTTTGATGAAGGTCAGACCCAAAAAGAGATACAGATGATTGAAATATTAGACAGTATGTCCCTTAAATAACGTAATGCATAGCTTTCTGCATTAGGACAATATTGCAAAGCTTTTATATTTTTAAAGAAGTTGTTTATGATTCATAACAACCATTGTATTATTATTATTAATATGTATGCTAAAGTGATTATTTATTTTCTGAGATATTTTTATAATCAACATGATTTTTGCTCTTTCATTACACATATTAGCAAGAAATCTATGATGGATACTTTGAATAAATGGTTTCATGTACTGATGCACGATGCCTGAAATGGAAACACATTCTAGTGCCACTATGATATAAAATGGAACTACTTCCAGAGGTAATTTTAATTATTATTATTTATTATTATAAAGTAATCTACCGGTTAGGGTAGGTTTTGGATGGACACAATTAACAAATAAATATTTCGTTACTTTAACAAAACACTTCCCCTACTCTTTGTAAAGTCCTTCATCTCTGTGTACTTCCTTCCTCCTTCCATCCCGTCCAACATCCCTATTTTGTTCTTGCCCTTTCCTCGTTTGCCTAACATTCTCTCCTCTGTTAATCTTCAACATCCCACTACCGATCAATTTGCCCTTCATCTATTTATCCTGGCTCCTTAGGATTTCTCCCAACAAACCCCTCTCCTCAACCACCATACTTAGTACTTCATTTGTTTTCCTTTTGGCCCAACTAATCTTCTCCATCCTTCTCCACACCCAATTTCAAAAGCCCCCAATCTACGCCTATCCTCCTGCACCAGTGGCCATTTTTCTGCCCCGTTTATAACTACTCTCCATATCAAAGTTTTGATGAGTCTTTTCTTAACATCGTTACTCAACATCCCTGTCACCAACTCCCTTCTCCTTGTGAAAGTCTCTTTGCCTTGTGTAATTTTCTCCTTTTGTCCCTGCTACTTTGACCATGTTGGTCGAAAACACTTCCTAGATGCGTAAACTGTTCCACCTGCTCTAGTTTTCGCCCTCCTATTTTAATGCTTAGCTCAGCCTTTGTCTTTCTAGAAAATCACAGAACCTTTGTTTTATTATAATTGATTCTCATCCCATACCTGTCACACTGAATTTCCAATGCACTCAGCAATGCTTGCAACCCCTTGGCTGACTGACAAACTAAAGCTTGGTCATCAGCAAACCTAACTGATTTTACGAATTCCCTGCCCACTTTCATTCCGACCTCCAGTTCTTCCCATGCCTCTTTAATCATTTCCTCCACATATACGTTGAACAGCACCGGTGATAATGGGCAACCCTGCCTTATACATCTTCCTAACACTGCCCATCCGGACTTTCCATCGCCCACCCGCACCTGAGCAGTCTTAGAGATATACAGGTTGCGGATTAGCCACATGCTCCTATAATCTATTCCTATTTTCTGCAATATACTCAAGTTTTTTTCCCAATTCACTCTATAAAACGCCTTTTCAAAATTGACGAAACAGGCAAATACGTACAGATTGTGCTCTATATTCCTCTCCATTAGTGATCCCATTGCTGCAATGGCATCATGCGTGCCTCTCTCTTTCCTAAACCCAAACTGATCATCCCATTAGTAATCATTTGCCTTGCTCTCCATCCTTTAGTTGATGAAACCAAGAACCACTTTAGCTGCAGTCCTCACATTATGTATCTTTTATCTTTTTCGGAATAGGAACTAACACTCATCCTACCAAGTCTTCCGGCCAAATTCCTTCCTCATAGATGCTACGAATCAATCCATATAGTCTATTCCTACCACATTTGCCTAAACCTTTTAGTAGTTCCGCAGGAATGTTGTCCAGCCCCATGGTCTTAGTTAATTTTATCTCCCTCAATACCCTTTCTATCTCATCGTCAAGTATGCATGGACCTAGGCTCTCCTCTTCTAGGGTCCCATCTCACCAAGTCTTCCGGCCGGATTCCTTCCTTTATCTTCCTCTACGTCATGTTCTCTTTCTATGTCTAACCTTGTTGGCCTAAGTTCATTACCATACAGCTCTTCTATATATTCCTTCCATCTCTCTTGGATATTTTCTGCATCAACTATTATCTTACCTGACTTATCTCAACTCCTGCAAATTCCAGGAGAGAAATAGAAAAACTCGCAAAAGAATGTTGCCATATGGAGTGCGAAAGTGAAATTAAAAATTTCTGTGAATAAGACTAAGTATGTCGTATTCGGGAAAAAATTGTCACGAAACCCAACTATAAAAATCTATGGTCAAAAAATCACAAGATCCTCCACATTCAGATATCTGGGCATTGAATTCGACGACAGACTAACATTCCAAGAACACGCAAATTACACAGCAGGCAAGGTCAAGAAAATATTTAACTGCTTAAGAAGGCTGTGCAGAAACAGATTTGGCATCACGACAAATCGCTTAAGAACTATATACAACGGAGTCACCATCCCAATATTGGCATACGGCTGTGAGGTGCGGGGAGAGAGACTCAATTACAGCAGAATCCGGAGAAAACTGGAGGAGGCCCAAAGATCTTGCCTAATTGCAATATCCGGGAGCTACAATAGTCTGTAATGAAGCTCTACAAATAATAACTGGGATATGGCCGATAACGTTCTCAATAGAGGAAAGAAGAATCAAGGCACGGATGAAGCAGATGGAAGAGGCTACTCTGGGAGATGTAGCTTTGTCTCCAACTGAGAAATGGAGCAGGAACAGGAATTTTATAAGAGCGTATTTCCTGGATATGTGGGAATGGGAAACCTTAGATAAGGGGAAAACAACCAGACAATTTTTACCTAGCGTGAAGGAAAGAATGAAGATCAACTTTAAAACATACAAAGGTATTATGCAAATTTTAACGGGGCACGGGGAGTTTAGATCATACCTCAAGAAAATAGGGAAAAAAAGGAGGGGACGTGTGAATGCATGATGGAGGAAGATACGGCAATACACAGGGTCCTTTACTGCCAAATTTATGCCGGGGAAAAACGCGAACTGGAGGCTATCCTTGGATATTTGCATAACGTCCAACAAATTGGGAAATATCAACACGAGGGACCGATTAGGAAAATATTGGAAAGATTTATCAACAAAAGATAAAGTAAGAACGGAAAGAAATGGCATGTAACTCATATTTTGTATTTTGCAAAATTAACAAAATTGTATTGGGGGTTTAAACATAAGGCAACCCAAAAAAAATGAAATCGAAACAATAAATTGCCTGATTCTGTTCGAACGGGCCTAATTATTATTATTATCTCAACTGTTAGCACAGATCTTTTCTTCTTACTTCCCGATAGTCATATTTATATAACCTTGCTGCATAGCACACCAATTTCAGCCTTCCACAGCAAACTTTCCATATCCTTGCACTCTCAACATGCCTCTTTTGCTTTATTTGTTGCCTGTTTCAATTTATCATTCAAGTAATTTTAATATAATGCAACTAATAAGCACTGGGATAATAATTAAGGGGTTATATTTATTAAATCTATTAAATAATTTAGGGTATATATCTTGCCTATGGAAATTCATCATATCCTCCCCGTGGATATCAAAAGAAACATTAAAAATGAGAAGAGATATGCTTAATGGTGTGAAAGTCAACTCACTTCAGCTGAGCCCTGAGATCACGCACTAGCTCTGATTCACCTCCCTTGGCCTCCTTAATACTAGGACACTTGTGACCTGGCTCCCTGTGACCACCGTCACTCCCTCTGGGTTCCTTCTTTACTACTGCCTCCCTCTTAGGCTCCTTCTTAATTGGTGATCCCTTGCTGTCATTTCCATCACGCTCGACCAGCTCTTCACTCTAAATAGTAAACAATGAGTTGAAATAAATCAATAATGAGAGACAAATTTAAAAACTTACATATGGGTCATGAATTTATCAATTGGTCAAAAGTATAACATTGTTCTACTTTCCTGACAACAAAATATTGTGGTTTCACCAAAAGCCATATAAATGAACAATCAAAAGTCATCTAAAATATAAGTGTAATCAAATATACGAGAATTCTTAATGAGAAATTGTAAATTGGATAAAACATTTTGGTTTGGTTATTTTAGGTAGCCATCATCTTGTACTATACTAGCCAAATATTTATCTCTAATACTGCTAGAAACGCTATCTTTATACATTCTTAATAATAATAATAATAATAATTTTTATTTGTCCAGAGACTGCATCATACAAAAAATTGTACACATAGTATAGGACACGTCAATATATACAATAATACACAATGTAATACATATACCTATTCTAAGTTTCATGTTTTCCTAATAGAATAGAACAAATTCCTTTGAAGAAAAGCTCTCAATTTCCTTTTAAATAGACAAATGTTTGTGCTGGATTTCAGGTCCTCATTTACCTTATTAAACATAAGGAGACCCATAGATTTAGGGCCTAGTGCGGTGGTTCTAGTTCTTACGTAAGTTCGGTGCAGATCATTTTTAGACCTGGTCCCATAGTGGTGAATACCACAATTTGTTTCATACATTGAAAGGTTTACAAAGGTGCACACCAGTAATACATAGATATAAATACATGGCAAAGGTAGAATGTTCAATTTATGGAATAATGGACGACAAGGAGCATTATGCTCTGCTTTGACAATTAGCCGTACGGCTCGCTTTTGAATTTTAAATATTGTGTCTGCAAGCGGAGAAGAACCCCAGAAAAGGATACTATACAGGAGTAGATATTTGCATAATATATTGACATGAGGACATCCATTGTTACGGTAAACCTGATGCTTCTAATAAGGAAGCAAATGGTATTCAGTTTTTTGCCCAGGTGACATATATGCTCCCACCAGGACAACCACCCATCTAGAACTATTCCTAGGAATTTTGCATGGGGCGCTTGGGGAAATAGTTTTCCACTTGATTCAATTGCAAAAGTGGCCATGTTTTTGTTTTTATTTGCAAAGTAAAGTAGTTGGGACTTTTCCACATTTAAATTCAGCTGATTCCTGCTACACCATGAGTTCAGATGTTGAACGGTTTGTTTAGCATTGTTTGTTAAAACTTTGGACTGTAGAGGCAGTGAGTATGATACTGGTATCGTCTGCAAATAAGAGTGGATCATCCCTTTCGTTGGTTCTTATATTCTCAGGTAGGTCATTAATGTAGAGGAGAAACAGGATAGGACCCAGAACTGAACCCTGTGGGACACCTTGGCATACAACTTTACCAGGAGAGATGAATTTTTTTACATCATTGAGCAAAACCACGTGCTGCTGACGGCCCTGAAGATATGAGACTAACCAGTCATGTGCAAAGCCCCTAATGCCATATTTATGCATTTTTTGCAATAGTAAATTGTGATTTACTGAGCCAAATGCGCCACAAAAATCGAAGAACATTCCTACAGATTCTAACTTGCAATCAAGAGCTGTCAATATATTATCTATTGCCTGATAAGTAGCAGATTTGGTGGACCTATTCTGCCGAAAACCATGCTGAAATTTTGACAGAATCTTCTCAGATTCAACATATGGGATGAGGCGATTGAGAAACACTTTCTCAAATATTTTGCTAAACTGATTTAGGAGAGATATTGGGCGATAAGAATTCATTTCGTGGGGGCTACTTTTCTTTTTATATAGCGGGATAACTTTTGCAACTTTCAAAGGAGGTGGGAATATTCCTTGCAGCAGGGATTCATTTATAATATGTAATAGAGGTGTCCTGATCAGATGAAATGAGCGTTTAAGAACTGGGCTGGGAATCTCATCCAACCCTGAACTAAATTTATTTCGTAGATTCTGAAAAATATTTTTCCATTCTATGTCTGTGCAGGGGTAAAGAAATAAGGATTTGCAAGAGCTGGTAAAGCTTGGCTCCAATGGGTGAGCTGGATTTAGGGGGGCACTTGTTTTGGAGAAAAATTCATTGAAACTATTTGCTAGGATGCTGTAGTTGGAGATAGGATGGCCTTTGGGGTCATTGATTTTGAGTTTGACTCTTTGTTTTCCTGCTCCCTTGGCTTCATTAATTATTTCCCATATGGCCTTAGTCTTATTTTCTGCCTGATCAAGTCTATAGTTGTTACACGACTTTTTAGCATCATTAAGCATTTTGCGGTATAATTTTTTCAAGATTTTAAATTGAACTACAGTTTCTATGCACATCGAGCATTTACAGACCACAGCCATTTCTTTAAGATGAATCGACATCAGACGAATTTCATCAGTGATCCATTTTTTACGTATTGGCTTTGGCTTGACTTTAATTTGCAGATTAGGATAGGCTATATCAAAGTAAAATAGAAATTTGCAGTAGAATGCATCAAATTTGGTTTCTACAGTTTTTGCAGAAAAAACTGTATCCCAGGTTTCTGTATCTAACATTTGTGAGAAATTAATATTATTCATCTCTGAGAAGGAGCGGCAAGTAACTGTATAACATGGAAAAGAGAGGCCTATTTCTAGGCTTGTTAGTATGGGATCATAATTGTAGTATCATATAGAATCTTAATTATAGTAACCTCACGGAAACTTGTTCTATTGGACACATTAAAACAAAATTAAATTGACAAACTGCATTTTCATACAATTTACCAAACCTAGCACTCCAAGTGCATTCGCCCCAAGCTTGGTTGATTTTTTCCTTAGAACTTCATTTACTACATTTTAATTGTTTAATGCTTTCTGTATTATCTTCCAACTCTACAGATTTCCTGGACAATCCTTTTTCTTAGGGTTTGGAAATTAATTGGTATTTTTTATGGATCATCCTGTCAACACTTCACAGATCATCAGTAACACCTAAGTCAGTCCCACTATAGTTTTGCTTTCTGTCAGGTCCTGGACACATGTCACCGATCTAGCCAATAAAAGGAATATTTCTTGCTTGAGGAATGCCGAAGTCCCATTTAATATTTCAAAATCTTGAAAAAAATCTTTTTTTCCACATTCATTCCTGAATTTTGAAGAAACTGAATAGTTCCCAACTTTTCCTTAGGGAGTGGCCACCATGCAGAGGTGTCTGTTGACAAGCCAAAAATATTTACGTGGACTCCATTCCAACTTCATGGGATATTGATTTAAGGCCAAAATGGACCTCCTTCAGAAGCATCTAGATTCAAACTCCCTCCCCTATCTGAGCTGATTTGGCAACAATTTCTTTGATGAAATCAATTAACAGTTAGCATTGATGTTGATGAGATGCTTTCAGTGGTTATTAACTTTGTAATCTCAGTATCATCAGTAGAACCTTCATATGTTCTATCCTGGCTATTATTCATGGGAATGGTCGCTGACTTGCATGCAGTTACAGAAAGCCTGCTGTTTTCTCTTCCCCAAGTGTTGTCTATTTCATTATTTCCAAAAGTCTTGTCTAGATTTTTTTCATAACTAGCCTACACAAAAGTGACAGCATTTTTAATTTACCAAGTTTTAATATGAAAATGAAGACAAAATCTGCCACAATGCTTAAATACAAGAATTTTAGTAAATTTTATCAAAATGACAAGATCAGACTGCAGCATCGTAAACCCTTCTACATTGAAGCCTCTTAATTGTTTTCACCTTAAATCTATATTAGTAGTGGTTTCGTTCCAGAAAATGTTTTATTTTTCACATTATGACACAACTCATCGGAAACCACTCCTTCCAGTATATATCATTTCAGGTTTCAAATAAGTCTTACACACTACATTATAACAACTATATTGAACAATATTTTAACAAATACAAATCATACTGTTAAAAGAAAAAGTATTAAAAAGCAAGGCTATAATATTGACCTCTTCATAAGATGGATAATATATACATATCTATTTGTAACAATATGCCACATTTTTCTACATCATTTGCCATGCATTGGGCTACAAATATCTCTGAGAAATACCTCTTAACTACAAGTTTATTGATTTACTAAAAAAATTACATAAAAGGGGATCAGGATGGTGCGGTAGCTAACAATACTGGCTTCCCACCAAGAGGGTCTAGGTTTGAATCCTGGAGATGGCAATATATTTTTCAGAGGCATCCTGATCCCTACTCGAGTTGCTTTGTAGAGAGCACTTTAAAAGAGTACACCATCCGCTGGATGGGCCATTATACTTCGGACCCCTTGATGCCTATCATTATGAGTAGGCTAATGCAGATGCTGAGTTTCTCACCACCCTTCCCATCCATCCCATAAGTTGCAAATGATCTTAGCTGTTGGTCGCCTTCCCTAAAACTACAACTAAAAATAACACATGACAAGGTGCTGTAAATGTAAAAAATCACTCTGTCTGGATGACAAAATTCATGAAGCTGGTGACACCAGTCCCTACAAGTACATTCAGAATTAGCTTGACTCCTAAATTATATCTTGCGAGATGCTTATCTTGATATTTGTCATCACTCTCATAATGATGGAAAAAACATTGAAAGACCTGATATTTTTAAGTCCATCACTGAAACACATCAATATTAGATAAGAACAAACATTACCTCCATATCCTCATCTCCTTCTTTCTTGATGACAACACCTGGTTCTTCTTTTGTTTGGCACTGCATTATTGTGGCATTTGAGCTGCTGCTACCCACTCCACCACTTGCACTATCCTCTTCCCTGCACAAAGACTCAGATGATGAGCCCTCTTTGCCTTCAGCAGTCATTGCTATTTGCCTTGCTGCTAGCTCCTCGTATTCTTTCTTTAGCTGAAATTATAAAACAAATACTATTTAACTCAATTACTGCTACATAACAATAATAAATATAATACAAAATCAATGTACAATTTAAATAAGCTTTGGGCTGTTACAGTTTGTCAGTTGGGGCCCAGGTTTGGTATGAAGGGTATGAAAACTAGGTACTGATATTTATGAATATATATATCGGTACCTAGTATAGTACCAATTAATATGAATCATAACCTAGTTTTCTTATTCCAGGGACCAAACCCTGAACCCAACCAAAAACCCCTTTCACCCAATTCACATTTAAATTGTGCACTTACTGCCTTGAATTCAACAAATTGCTGGAAAGGGGAGATGACATTCCAGGAGAATACTCTGATGAACATGTGATGGGACTAGACCTGCCCAAAGCAACCATTTAGGAAGCTTAGTTGACAATTAAACATGCCAACACCACATAGCTTATTACTGACCAAACAGGTAGTCAGAATTGGTCACCAAATGTTAGAATAGATAACTGCCCATGCTGATGAAACACAGAACTTCATAACTCATGGGTGCCTTTTGTCCATGGTATGCTAATAATGGCATCTGGTTTCTGTTCTCCCTTTTATTTCAACCCTCGAAAATCTACAACTTACCAGTTAGTGCTAACATAACTATCTCACAGCCAAGCAATTATCATAATATGAAAAAAAAGGGAAAAATAGCAGAACTCACCCGAGGTATCTCTGAATTAGCATCCTTGTATTTTCGCTTGTAACGGTGCACCTCTCCCTTCAACTGTTGGTTATGGTTCTGGAGGGAAGTTATGAGGTGACGCATCTCCCTGTTGATTGGCCCTGTCTGCTCATTTGCAGCCAAGTTTTGCTCAAATTCAATCCGCAGCATTTCATACTCTTTTCTCACTTGTGCCAGAACATCTTCCAATCGGATCACCTCCGATCTCAATTTTTTTTGCGCCATAAGTTCATCACTCTGAAATGATTGCATTAGAAATAGAATTTCAAAAATACCAAAACAACACTAAGGGTATCAACAGAGTGGTATGATAGAGTGGGAAAAGTCTTTGATGAAATAGTCACGGTCAATAAAACTTGTGTAGTATGAAAGACCTATATGGGCAGTACAGTAAAAAAATAGCTTCATTTAACTGTGATTATGTCGTAGACTTGCTTGGAAGGAGGTCATAATATCAGATTGATGGAAAAATAGTTCAGTACTTTATCAAACTATACCAAGACCGTGCATGCATTAAGTTTTAATAATAAAAGATATACCTTTAACTCAAATACAATAACTGTAACTCAGGGGCCAGTTTGGGATAACCAGGTACCTGGTAACTGAGTGCAGCCAGTTTGGGATAACCAGGTTGATGATCGAGCCTACTGTGCATAAGCGTTTACTTTAGTTCAGACAAATAAGAAAATAACATTTACTCTGAGGACACCTGTGCAAACAATAATCCACAGGGAAAACATTAAAAAGGAAGGTTAGACTAGGTGAGCTCAGTTTCATCATCTTGACCTAAGCAGGTAAGCTGGTTCACATTTGCTTCAATTTATTTATTTTACATTAGTCCAAAAACAGCACTTCAACCTTTACATCAGACTTTGAACATTCATATTATGACAATTACATGCGCCCAAGTCGTAGGTGGAGAAAAAACCAAATAGGTTGGAGTCCAACCCACGACCTCTGGGTTGGCAGACGAGGACATTAATCCAGTGCCACCGGGGCCTACAAAATGCAGTTTAGAATTATATTTACCAGCTAAGAGCCAAAGTTTCAGAAGCTTCCCCTTAATAGGCTTTACCAAGTCACACCGATATCACTATAAATCATTATATTCTGATTTTTCCTAATCACCAACACTTAATTAGGTATGCACTACCCAATGCAGGGACTCTCCTGTGTGTGATCATTCATTCACACTGCTTCAAATGAAAAGCTTACAAAACGATTGAAATGGGAGAGATGTCATGTTGTGAAAAAATGACTCATGAAGGTTAATGAAAATCAACAGAAGAGAAAAAAAAATTACTAGGTGCACAGTCAGAAAAACTCACCTCCATTTGCTCAATGTGCCGGAGGTGGGTGTTTTTGCTAGTCTGGAGCTGCTGACGGGTCTCATCAAGCTGTGTTTTCAGTTGCATTGATTCATTGTACAGTACAGAGAACTGAGATTGCAAACATTTGTACTCTGTCGTCTCCACAATGACAGATTCTGGCAGCTGACGAATCTATGATGTATTAGAGAAGAAGGCATTAGATTATGCTTGACTTAAAATATCTATACCACACAAAAGTCATACGAAACCTGCAGGCAGAAGCCTATTTTTCATGGGGAATACAAAGAACAATATGCAGATCTGCTTTAATCCTCCATTAGGCATGCATGAATTAGAACACATATAGACCCAAATATAACCATTTTTACTTTTTTCTAATATTATAAATGCCTATATAAAAGTAATATACCATCTAATTTTTTTTTGCATATTTGGTACAAAAATAACTGCACACCAAAAGAATTTATTTTTCAACAAAGTATGAAATGCATAGTATATGAAAAATCAATAAATTTTAATTTATACAGTAAATTATGTCTTCATCAAATTATTTTCGTTGAGTAGTTCTCTAGCTGACAGTAGTACTTGCTCAAACTTATTCAAACAAGGACTTGTTCAAGCATAAAGATAAATTGCACTTCTCCCAACTATACATATATTTCATGCAAATTATATTCTGATATTCATTTAATATGTACACCACTTCCTCTTCTAGCTATCATTTCCCGGCTATTCTCACAGAGTGCATGCACAACACACACAATTCAACACCCCCAACTCCTTCATTTTTAATTTGAACATCAGCTTATTTTGCCATTACATCATTATTCCTTTGAGGAAATAAATTATTCAAGCACTAGATTTTTAGACTTCATTTGCTCTGTATTATTCTCTTGGTTTTTGTAAATCAAGCATTATGCTACAATAATTCACATTAGACAACCCGGGAAGACAAGGCCACATATAGGAAACAAATAAAATTTGCAAAAACTATGGAAATAAATTCAAATGCGTAAGTAAGCAAATGAAGTCTTGCTCGGTCTGGCAGGACAAGTTAGAACCACCAAACAAAGAATTGTCCAATGTAAATTGCATTCTCAACTGAACTAACGCATCACAGAAGGAATTGGCAGTGATATAGATAGGGATATTCTTTAAATATTAGTCCACAGGCCTGTGAAGGAGTAATTCACATAAAAACAGATTACGTTCAAGCATGGGTCTCTTGCACCGAAAATTAAATATACCTAATTTGAATTATGTGGTTGTTTTGATAATCTATTGAACCAAGTTCTGACAGTGGGAACTAAAATAGATACCCCTCCTGAAACAACAAAGAATGAGAATTTCAAAGGGATACAGTATGCCTCAGTCCCTGATATTGTCAAGACCTCATATTATTTCAGCAGATTAGATCACCCACATAAAACAAAGAATCTATTTTACATCTGAAAGGCAAGATGTTGTCCTCATCACTTCTCTCCAAGGTTGCACCGGTAGATAAGTCAGTGGAAATGGTCATCACTTACATCCATTTTGAGTTTCTCCACCTCTTTTAAGCAATCTCGATGCTGTTGGTGAATTCGATCCAATTCTAGAAGCCGGTTGTGTGCTAGTTCCCTTTGTTCCTCAAGTTCCTTCTGCAATTCTTCCATCTAAGAATAAAGAGGACATGTACATTATTATAACCAGGCCGTGAAGATTAAATAAATATCTTTTGGACACATTGTTACTTGGAAGATTATTTCATTATTTCTAACACAAAATAAAAGAACTAGTCCATGAATTGGATACAACAAGTTTGTTCATGTTACATGAAGTTACAACAAGTTAGTTCAGGAATGAGTGTACATTTTATGTTACATTCCCTTATGACAAGACACATGGTATATAAATCTTCATTTTCTTTAACAGGTTTTAAAATATTCTAGTATTCTGTACGCAGATGTATTTATTGACATTTTTTGGGGTCATCTTAGATAGCCTATCGCAAAGGTAAAATAAACTTGTTCACTGATGACATGTATTGTGCCATAATGACATTCATATATTGTGTGGATGGTTTAACAATGCAATCCTATATTGGCTTTTGAACAGGGTTCCACTCAAATATTATTATTAGGTAATATACTAGTTGAGGAAGTTTTATGATGGACACAACCACCAAATTATTCTTTTGTCTCCCAAAACAAAACACAACCCAACATCCTACTCTACAACAAGCCCCTCTTCATCTCCGTATACTTCCTCTCTTCATTCCATCCAACATCCCTATTCTAGTCCTGCCGCTTCCTCGCTTGCCTAACATGCTCCCCCTATCACAGTCTCCAACATCCCACTACTGATTAATATGCTTTTCATTCATCTTTCCTCTCTCCCTATGATTTCTCATTACAATTCTCTCTTCTCCCTTACCATAACCAACACCTTCTCAATTGTTTTCCTCTCTGTCTACTTCGCCTTCTCCAAACTCACATTTAAAAAGCCATGAATCTACACCTATCATCCCGCTTCAATCACTGTTTCCACACCTTACAAAACCACACTTCATATAAATGTTTTGACGAGCCTTTTCTTAACCACCTTACTTAATGTTCCTGTCATCAATTCCCTCATTCTTATGAAAGCTTCTTTGCCGAACATGATTATTCTCCATATGTCCCAACTTCTTTGACCATTTTGGTCCAAAGCCACTAATATACGAAAAAGAAATCCTGGCATTTTCCCAAATGTAAAGAATGCCATATAATGCAATCGGACTCGTTTCAAACATCAAATACATGGAATATATATATATATATATATTAAGCAATACAAATGAATGATTTAGTTAATTTATTGCTAGTTACCGAGTAACAGACATCTAAAACTGAATGTGACAGTCATCAATTCAACATTTTCAAAGGGTAAAAATCATTCACCTTGATGAGGATAAAAACCCATATCCCTCAAAAGCCAGCAGAGTGCTTTAGCCAGTTAAGCTACCAAGGCATCCTGTTACACACTGAAATTCAAGGGACTATAAAGGAACAAGATATTATGAAATACCATACATACAATGTCATTGGTATTTGTAATAATGTGTGTTACAACGCATTATATAATGTTAAGCCACTGTTTAAACACAAGGGTGTTTGCCTTTAACCTTTTTATCGTGTTCCCATTTCCCTGGAATGCTACTCCTTGATGTCTTGTATCTAGGAGGAAATTGTCCCAACATCTCTTACTAAAGAAGTGGCACTAATGGAGTATGTACACAGATCTAATTTTTCATTGGCCTAAAAAATGATTAACAGAAATGTCCATGATAAACCAGTGCCTTCCAATTACAGTTTAATTCACAGACTTCCTTTCTTAAACATGGATAATTTCAAACTTTTTGGTTAAATCTTAAATCTTTGAGTATTCTGCAATGTGCACCTTTGAAATTGCATGAGATTACTTCCTGCCTGTGAAAGAGGTCAATGCTAGCAGACAAAATGTGCTCAATAGGTGAAATGATGATGTAAATAAAGTATCTTTTGCATTAAAAAGGACGCCCTTACGAATCAAACTGCTTTAATGGAATTTGTTTAATACCCTCATATCCTATACATAAGACTGTGGACTGGTTGAGGCTATCCAGGGCTAGAAAAGGAGGGCCCGTTCATGCCCAGAAGTTGCAGACGAGATCCTTGTCCACTCACCACCCACACTCAAAAAGACTCTTGATAACAAAAAGATATCTAAAATCCAAAATTTTACCTAAAACAGATATATTTATGCTCATTGTAATTTTTAATAAATTTAACCTTAATCTTCACATTATTCTATTGACTATCAGCATCAAAGCCTTATATATTCCTGACCAATAAGTTCATACTCCTAGTTAATAGCAATGGTCATGGTCCGATTCATGCAGGTGATCAATGATTTTTCTGAATTGATATTTTATGTGCATGTTACAGCCAATGTTCATGAGTTTGTGCCAAACATTATGTAACTGTGATCATCATTTCTTTTATGTATCTTAATTGAGCCTGTCTTTGCTCCTTTTTGACGTGCCTTATATCATGTACATACACCACCCACCTGGTATTTTTGTATTGTGATCCCTGGGCCAATAAAAAGTAATAATAATAATATATTAAGGCAGCTCTAAAATCACCAACTGCATAGTAATATATTCTTGTGAGACCTGTACATGGGTGCATTGTGCATGAAGAATGAAGTCTGTCAGAAAGTGAAATCCATTGACACAACCAGAGACTAGCATTCCACTAAGCATCATAATTATCAATTTTAATTAATTAAAAAAGAAACACTCATTGGAAATATTAAAAACTTCTTGAATGCCCAATTCTTACAGCTGAAAAATGAGCAATTTTATTATTGTTTGCATATAACTTCAAAAATGGAAGTGTGATGCAAGATTACAAACTCTCAAAAATATTAAATAATACAAATTCCTAGGGAATGTGTAAACTTTGCCTTTTATGGATAATATAAATTCATGGCATAAGCACTTCAAAATGCACAAATAATAGAAGTAATAGCAGAGATATCTCATTATTATAGATAGATTGATTTAGAAAAAAACATTGAATTATATCTTGTATACGAACTCTTCTTGTTATATGTTGCTTCTGAGACAAATGAACCAAGTTAAGATCAAGTTTGTGTAATGCTGAGCATGTAAACTATGAGTTAAAGGAATGTATGAGTAAGTGGGTGATCACACAGCATACTCAATTCCTCATGGCATATAATGGATTCAATTTGCTGCAAAGTAGGCTTGGTGAATTTAACACTCATTTTTTAGCTATTACCATTTGAAACTACTATGATGTGAAAACAAGGCCACATGCTCTTTCACATGCATAGAGCTATGTAAAAAAGAAGCAGGTTCATTATGTAGACGTTTACTTAGGTAATGAATTGTAAATACAAGCAATCCAAATTCATTCTCAGCATTCTATCATATGTGAGGACAGAAAACATTTTTTATTTGCGTGATCGAAAGCTATAAAAACTCTCACAATGTGTACCTGCCTAGAACGAACTGAAACAGTTCGGGATTTAATTTGGCAGAAAGGAGATGAGTCACAAAGAGGCAGCAGGAATTATACATCAAAAAGCAACGAATAAAAGTACCAATAAATCATGCAAACATATTGTAAGTTATTGGCATTATTAGAAAACATGAAGAATAAGGGGACAATTGAAAAGTGATACTCATTAGATTGTTTGACAATTGGCTATCCCAATAAGCTACTCATAGTGACTATATGGACCATTTATAATCACATTAAGACTTGATCTTTCAAGATTTTATGTGCATAATTATTGGATGGTTTATTTGTTACGTGGATTTCAAGGCATTTGACTGAACTGGGCACAATTAGTAACTTATTGCAGAAGGTGAAAGTACCAAAGAGGGATAGGGGATTTATCCAAAACCTGTACATACGTGTTCAAAGACTGTGGCATAGGAGGAGGTAGCTAGAATATTGGAACGGTAGAAATTGCCAAGGGTAAGATAGGGTTGCCAATTATGGACTGGACTCTCAATCATACACGAGGAAAGTTTAGGAGGGCAGAGGAATGGCTGGCGGTAGGAATGAAACTAAGTGGAGATCTGTCCATATTAAATGATTCTGTAATTTCCCACAGACCTTATTTTAAGGAACAATGTATTTCACAGACTTGCAGCATTATCAAATACTGATGATGCTTCAACTCAGTGAAACGCGTGGTACCTTAGAATATAGTCGATGGAAAATGATAAACTCATTCAATGTGTGCATCAAACAATTCCAAAAAGTGACGCCTGTAAGTATTAAGGTTGGCAACTGAAAAATCATTTGACGGGAAGCTTTTAAGGTGAGGGTGTGGAGAACAATGGAATGAAAGATAAACAAAACGAAGTAATAAGAATCTCAGGGGAAGAGAGAATATTGGTCAGAAATATTTTAAGGCAGGAAAAGTATAACCAACTTATATTGAATGACAATTTAATATTATCTACTCCAAGAATGCTGTCTATGCAAGATCGGAATAGCTGTGGGACAGAGTGGAATGAAGGGAGGATAGAAAGCATGTGAAGTTAAGGAATAGTTTATTGAGAACTATGGCATTACTGGATCTGGCATTGTGTTAGAAGGTGCTACAAGTGTAGTAGTAGTAGTTAGCACCCACATCTTTCAAATACCTACCTTGATCCATGGAATACTATCAATAATATTAAATAAAGAATACTTATTAACTAAAATGCCTACCTTTTTCTGTGATACGCTTGTGATTGGTTTGGGAGTAGGAAGCTTGTCATCACCATGGATTTGTTGATATGCCTTCAGTTTTTCCAATGCCTCAGCTAGGTGATGCTCTAACTTATCACTTCTCAAACGAGTCTTAGAAAACTCATAACGAAGATCATCAATTTGATTCCTCAATTCAGCAGCTTCGGTATCTTTTTCTATCACTGCATCCTGCAATTCGGCCATCTACAGCAAATGATAATGGTTAAACTCAAATTGGGCCAGTTAATGAGTTCTGAGTGAGTTTAGGAGTTAACTCTCCATAACATGCCACATGCAAATCAATAATTTGGATTTTTACCTTGAGTGAAATGGTATGGTATTTCTCATGAAGAGCCGTATTCAATGCCTGCAAATTACGATTTTCCGCTTGTATTTCGATATTTGCTTGCCGTATGGTCTCGTCCATGTTTGGAACTTCGTCAACTGAATAAGAGTAAGAGGTTAGAAATAATCTGAGAAAGTGAACAAGATAACTGATTAGTTATTACTAAACCATACTGACCTCCTTCTAATTCTCCCTTGAGTGCAAGAGTTATTTTTTCATTCCTTTGCATTAAACGATCAAATGCTTGAATAACTTTAGCTACTGCTCGCTTGGAGACTTGAACCCTATTTGCCAGCTTTTCATCCAGCTCTTCCTTATCCCAAGTAGATAACTGCATCAGAAATGATGTTGTTGCCTCATTCTCATCTGTCGACGTAAGTTAAATGTGAATTATTTGGTTATTTCAACAATTAACTTCGATAAATCACATCGTTTGACCTGCTAGCATTACACATTCATAATAATTACTTCTGTTCTCTGATTCGTCAGCTGTTTCCGCGTCAAACCTTTGCAGCAGTACCCTAATATCCTCATTCAGTTGATTCCAATAACGATTTACAACGTTCAAAACGGCATCATCTTGAGTTTGTCTCTTCTCCAATTGTTCGATGCGTTCCCTTAACTCCTTTTCTAACCGGTGCCTCTGCTCCAGACGCTAAAAAACAGTGTGATTGCAATCAATGTAGAGCGGAAACTCCTCGGAAAATAAATATTTTCAGTCCCCTTCCCATAACTCTACTTGAAACACTTTCATCAGAAACTAACCTGTGCTAACTTTTTATTTTGGAAATGTAAAACTTTCATGTCCATCTCCTCCAAAGTTGAGATTGGTCCAATACGCATAGGCTCGAATTGCACCTTTTTGAAGGGTGGCTGACCACTGGAGCTGGATTCATTGTCGGCTGGCCTTTTAGACATCTTGACTTTGATAATTACTTAGCTAGAAAACATTAAATATATACTAGCTTAAATGTGAAGAGATGCAACGCTTGCCGCTATACCAACCAGCATTGATCGCATAGATACCTTCAACGAAGAGTACTGGATATTGTAAAATGTACCTGTACTTATATACAAATCGGACGTGCGATTATGAGCTTTCCCTTAAACTAATATTAGAGTAAAATTTCCTCTAACTCTCCGATTGAATTCATATGTCAAAACAAATTATAATGGCGGTAAAATATTTTAACGGTCAAACTTTCACACATAATACAAATCCAATGAAAATATTTGGTATCATTGATTTATTGGAGAATCTATAGTTGATAAAATAAGCATGTTAAACCTCTCCACAGATAAAGCATTGCTTATTTAATCTACATAAACCCAATAAATCAAACGTCTACGTATCTCCATTGTTACATATTCTTGTCGATTGCGATTCATGACTTTCGATAGATCGAGTACGTTGTCCTCTTCAGTACAGCCACCTGTACGGATACGCACATATTAATTCACTCTAGCCTGTCCAAAACTTTTATGGTTGGCATTATTTTCAAATTTGTTTAACATGTAACCATGGTGTCACCTCTCAAAATTCGGCTGTGCATGGGGATTGTGATCCTTGCTCTAGCCACGTTTCCCTTTTAACTTGGAAATCTGTGCTGGTGCTGGTTGAATTGACACATTTCTTGAGAATTAATTTTTTTAAATTGAAGTTCTTTCCATCCATTGGTACATCTGAAACTTTATTATGACCGAAGCAGTTCCTCCGCCACCACCACGATTTAACCTTCAAGAATGGTACTTAAATTATTACAAACGAATTCAAAATGCGGACCACGAGCAAAAAATATCTGATAGAGTTAAAGGTGAATCTTGTCGGATAACATTGGATGCAAAAGATAGAGCTAAAGCCAATAAGGATGAGGTCAATAAAGAAATAACCGTGAGAATCGATGATATCAAGCACTTGATTCAGGAATTGGAAAAAGCCAAAAAAGAAGTAGACAACGAAGAAGCCGACCAACTGACTTTCCAGAAGCGATTACTTAATGCATTATCAGCAACAGCATTGCCATTAGAATTGGCAAATAAATGCTTGATACTCCGGCAAGTGTGAAATTGCCCTTGGAATATAAATTCACCTCACAACATTGTCAATTTTTTAATAATTGATTTTAATTGTATATCTATCTACCTACCTCACGAATGAATAAAATGTTTACTTTGCTTCAATATTGAACTATATGCTTTCTATGTTTCAGTGAAGGAAGGTTAGGTATTGATATGGTCAGAGATGATGTCGAGTTAGAATTGGAAAAGGAAATAGAAGTCATTGTGAGCCATCAAGCATCTTTGAGGCGTGCCTTGGAACAATGCAAAGAGCAATCAAGACTTCTTCGTTCAGCCGCTTATTTTTTAGAGAGAGATTTGCTTGATAAAGATATAGCTCTGGGAATTGATCAAAGATGTGCAAACCTGACTGAAACAAGTCTTGGCCTTTCCATTTACACCGGAAATATGCCTTTAGATCTCGGGTGGGTATGTAATTAAATTTTATAAATTGTAAACTGTGCTCTTGATTATATATATATAGAATTTTGTTAACTATTATATTCTCTTAAACTGATAAACTAATCTTTATATTCTCTCCACTGTTTTCAAAAGCTGTTGTGTTAATTTAGTTTAGGTTTCTAAAAATATTTGTAAATATGCTTACACCATGAAAATCTTAGTCTACCATTTGGATATATCTCTGTCATCTTATTAGCAGCAGACAAACAAGTAATTACTTAATCACTGTGTTCATCATTCCTTCTGATAAAAATGATGGTAGTAGTTATGCACTTACTGAGCTGCTCTTATTGTCTTGCAGTTTGAATGAATCAGTTATACTGTACCCAGTTCAACTCTAAATATAATGATGCTGTATTCATTTTGATAAATGATACTAACATATAAAATGTCGTCAATATTAATATTACTCAATATGTCAACAAATTTTTAAATGTGATGAATATTGTCATAAAAGAATTCATCAATTGAGTAAAGTTGATTAACAAGTAACCAGGTAGATACCCTATTCTACATAAGATAGAATTTTTATTACAAGAACTACTGGCTAATCTTTTTGAAAAAATCCTTACAGCTGATACATGTAAAATATTCAATATTTACTACTCTGGTAGCTATGAATCATCTGGAAATACTTTACATATATTATGGTGACTTCCTAATTTACAAATATTACGGAATGTAGCAGGACTGTAAAATAATCTATTGTGTCATTTTTTCAGTAGTTAATCATGATTTTGTAATCAAATACCAGTGAATTTTTCAAAATACAATCAGTTGAAGTTACATATGAATATAATACAGATTACATGAATTTTTACTAAGTTTTGCTTTATTAGATCTTGCAATTGTTATTCTTTTGCAAAATTAACCAAAACTTATATTTACTATCAACTCAATGCTTCGTTTAAATGAATATACTTTAACTTCCACACAATTTTTTATTCGTACTACCGGTTTCAACGCAACGGCGTCATCATCAGGTACAAAAATTGGTTTGTACCTGATGATGACGCCGTTGCGTTGAAACCGGTAGTACGAATAAAAAATTGTGTGGAAGTTACAAAGTATATTCATTTAAACGAACATGAACCTCCACAAAGTTGAGCCCGAGACCATAGAATTCAACTCAATGCTTAGTTTTTATTTATTAGTAATAATTTATTTTTGATAAACTACAGGAAATGTTTATTATTTAAACCAAAAACACTTCATTGAATATCATACCATAAACTTCAGATCAGAAAATTAACAGTACCCAAGTACTTGACATGCTGGACTTAATGCTATCGGGATTTGTTGCAGAAAATATATCATCAGAGTCATCTTTCAGCTGATTTAGGGAGTGGGCAGGTACAATATCATCTGGGCGCAATGGTGTTTCTTCGGCCTGATTCTTTTCTGACAAAGACGTGCTTGAGAAATGATGGACACTCAGGTTTTAGGAAGCATCTCTTCTGGCATTCTTTTCACTGTCCAATACTTGGCATTGTGCACTTCAGAAAGTGCTGAAGTGCACTACATTTAGAGGCTATCATAGGTTTGCTTTATGATGGGAGGATTTGGAACAAAACAATTACATTATTGCTCTGGCATTACTCTATTACATTCCAAGTTAAGCTGAGGGACAAATTGTGCCCAAGTGATTTCTTTTAACATCATCTCTCCTAAAATAAAGAAACTAGGTCCGTACAGTCTTAAAAAATTACCATCCAGCCCCTCACTTCTGTACAATTGTGTGTGTGAAATCACTTTTAGTCCATGTAATATATAGACCCTTCAAATAATAATTGATGCAGGACTTCCATCTGCATACATCATAACATTTATGTGGTTTTTACGTGTCATTTAGTTTTTTGTACTTCGATTTCTTACCAATTAATTCTGACTACTTCTGGGTCATCTATGAAATTTGCATCATTGCAGTTTTCTCAAAGATGTGGTGGTACATCTTCAGTTGGTAAATAAAACAGTTTCTCGTGTGACTTCGTGGAAAATCTTCATATTGAAATTGAAAAAAAAACAACTTGGCTTTTCCACGTAGAAATTTTTTTATTTACGATCTAGGTTTCGCTATGGTATAACATCTTCAGGTAAAAATACAGGTCAAACACTATACATATCTTAGGATGGAGGGGAAGAGGTGGGAGGAAGGAAAGGATTGGTTGAGGCCTGGAGGAGGGATTAATATAATGTTGAAAAAGGTTTGCTTGGGGTCAAGTTAGTTGGCAGAGGAGTGGGGGATGGATAATTTGAACAGGGAGAATGACACTGGGTAATTAGTCTGGTGATTAAGTAGCAGGCTGGAAGGGTTTACTCCATTGTTGAAAAGGTTTGCTTGGTGTCAGTTTAGTTGGCAGAGGGGTGAAGGAAAACCTTTTTCAACACAACTGTATTAATCTCTCCTCCCAGCCTGCTAATTGATCTACATTTCCATTCCTCCCCCTCTTCCTACTTCAATCAATCCTTTCCTTCCTCCCAACTCTTCCCTTCCGTTCAGGGATATGTATAGTGTTAGACCTGTATTTCTACCTGACGATGTTATACCATAACGAAACCTAGGTCGTAAATAAAAAGTTTTCTATGAGGAAAAGCCAAATTATTTATTTTCAATACCCTACAATTGAGTTTTTAAAGTACTCTGTACCCATTGCCACGTTGACTTTAGTCCTTTTAATGTTCCCTAAAAAACATAAAACCAAGTGTCAGATTCCTTTGCATGGACCCTTTGAGCCATTCCAAGCCAGGTCTATTATGCTTACCTCATTCATTTTTTTTCACCAAATAATTTTAAGTTAAATAACAAGTTTCAATAGGTAATGTGCATGGGAAACCACAACTTCTCTTCAGTGTTTATCAAAATGTTTTATCTTTTAGGGCCGAAAGGATAAGTTGCTGGTCTTATGAACAAATACTTGGCTGCTTAAAAAAAATTAACAGTCGTATGATAGGACATGAAGATATGTGTACAAATAAATTGGCATTTTGATTAATCAGGGTCTACATTAAAATTTTATAATAATAATTGTGATAACTAATGGAAGCAGTCTCCACGGTATAATACACGCAACATAGGCAATATCCAAAACTATCCAACAGGTTACATGGATATGATGTTGAGCTTACAAATATCATGGCTATATTAAGGTTTATAATTATAGATTATTATAATTAGTAAAACAACCAGAGCAATTTCATAGGCCAGGAAAGGGTCAGAATTCCTATTCTTTAAGTAGTCCTGCATTAGATGCTTGGCAGAGCTGCTGTATTGGCTCAGAATCCTTTGCTTTATAAATTCCCCTAGTTTTAAATTATTAATGAAATTACACAGTACTTAAGTACTGGGTAGGTTTTGAATCTACAGCATCCTATTAATAGGTCAAATTGATATTCTAGCAACCAAACTACAGAATTGTGTGTTAATATTTCAAAGTTAAATCATGTTTCATGCAATCCAAAAAGCAGAGGCCAAATTTCACCAAATAAAGTTTGTAAATGGCAAATCCACACTTTATTAATTGATAAAATTTAACATTGAAGGCCAACAACCATTAAATATCAGCCATTGCCAATTCATTCTACTTAACATCATAGTATTTTCTTCTATGCTTAGGGACTTCTCCATTTTCTATGGAATGGAATACTTATCTTTTAAACATATTTAATCATTATATCCATTTTGGTGCTGGGTCGGCTGCATTTTAATGGTGTCAAGTTTAAACATTAGTGGGTTCATAACTCACAGATGTAACGAAACCAATTTACAATTGCAAATAACAACTTCATATATATTCATCTTCAACAAGGGTGTCAACTGAAGAGGCCTGGAATATGTATACACTTAATAATTTGAATAGATCGGCGAAGGAAATAAATAATTCCAAGATTTTAAAACCCCACTTAAATTTCCTTATGAAGCAAACTTCTGAAGATTTAAACAAAAAATTTGCCAAAACTAATATGGCATTTAAAATTCGCATAGAAGAAATAAATGAAGCAAAAAAGAAATTAGAAGATGAACATAAAAAGGTATTCTTAAACTTGAGCAGCTATGGTTAAAGCATACTAGATTAGTGATGATATAATTCATAGTATAAATTCTAATGACAGGTTGTGAGTGAGGCCAACATTATGACCAATAACATTCTACATCTAGAAAAGG
Organism: Hetaerina americana; assembly: GCF_022747635.1. NCBI lineage: Eukaryota > Metazoa > Arthropoda > Insecta > Odonata > Calopterygidae > Hetaerina > Hetaerina americana. Next base: position 51,293,302 of record NW_027286985.1, on the reverse strand, counting down.
AGATTGCAGATAAGGAGAAATATGTTGCCCTGGCACATACACGTTTGGGTTTGAGATCACAGCGGCCCAATGTGGAACACTGCAGGTGAAATTGTTTACTTTATGTTATAATACAACTAGTTTTAGTTGAAGTTTACTATTCAGAAGATGACCTGTCAATGTAGTGGTGCATATGATCTGGATACTCATTTACAATTGTAAAGAAAACCAAAATAAGCCTTACTATATAAGTAAGTAGATAAGATCTACTTACACAAAGATCTTACAACAAACTTCATACATCTCTCTCTGTGAGGAAGAAAATAACGAGAGTGAGGACTGGAGAATTTAGTAGTCTTACCAGACCATATTTACAAATTCAATTTGATTGACATAAAAAAGGATGGTCAATGTTGTAATTGATTGCCTTAAGAGTATTAGCATCATTAGAATGAATGAAGAGCAGAATTAAAACACTGTGGTGATTTTGAGCCACTTTAATAGTGTTTAACTACCCTGACACTATGCTTGAATTTAAAAGCCTGTGACTACTTTACAGAGAAAAGCTCTTGATTAAGAACATCAATATGCACGGTAATCATTCTTTAACTACAAATCACAAGTGCCAAATCTTTTACAAATTTAACCAAAACTTAATTAACTAATGCACTTGTCTGAAGTACTTTGTGGATCATCGCAAAGAGATTTATTAAAATAGCTAAATCTTGACCAATTAGTCTTTAAGGGTGCCATTCTAACCTATACATCTATTTACAGTTCCATGTGTTTTAAAAATGCAGAACTCAAACTGAAGGTTGTTTTTATAGGTTAAGGGTAAAGTTCACCTAATAGGTACCTGTCCTATACAACATGTGAAATTTACACATAAGGATAGGGGGGTTAGTTCGTAGTCAGCTCACAGGAGCATCAGTCAGAATCAAACCTTATAAATAAAACTTAGATTACTTATACGAGGGTCATCCGGAAAGTAGTACCCGTTCGTGCCGCATGAAGTGCTGACGACGCGAGTAGCCGCTGGACGAGGTCAGATAGCTTCAGTGGCTTGTCTGCCTTCTCTGAGCCAAGTTGCGTGATGCTAGCATTGCCTGTGTTGTTTCTGTGATTGTTTACAATGTTTAAAAAAATTGAGAACGCCGCCAGTTGTGAAGTGAGGGCAGTGATTAAATTCCTCAATGCAAGAAACGTTCGCCCATGTGATATTCATCGCCAATTAAAGGAGGTGTATGGAGACAATGTAATGGACGAGTCGTCTGTTCGGCGGTGGTGTCGCAACTTCAACATGGGGAGGGGGAACACACACGACGATGAGCGTTCGGAGAGACCGTCTGTCATTACAGACCAACTGGTGAGCTCAGTTGACGAATTCGTGAGGAACGATCGGCCATCCACCGTATAGCCCGGAATTGGCCCCTTCAGATTTTCATCTCTTTACAAAGCTTAAAGACTTTTTGGCAGGAAAAAGATTTGACAGCGATGAAGAACTTAAAGAAGGAGTGACCCTGTATCTCAATGAGCTGGCGGCGAAGGACTATGCAGCAGGAATACAGAAACTTGTCACACGTTATGACAAATGCCTTAATTTGCTTGGAGATTATGTTGAGAAGTAGTTTAAAGTATCCTCTTTCAAATAAAATTTTTTATGTTTGTTAATATTTACTTTTGTGTCTTTATTTCACGAACGGGTACTACTTTCCGGATGACCCTCGTAATTCAAGTCTTGTGAGTGAAAAGAAAGTTTTCTACAAAATTTACAACTTTATTAAATAGTAAATTGACCTATAGGTTTGAGAAATGGCCCCCATGGTAAATTCTGACAAATCTATTGCACTGAACTTAGCTGCTATGTCATTGCAGTTTCGAGGAACTCTAACAATATTTACAATTCTTTTAGGGATACTGTGGAAGCTGCCCTAGCAAAAGAGCTACGTGATTTAAAAACACTTGTTAAAAATTTGCAAGAAAAACTGGCAGAGGTATGTTAAGTTATTTTATTAACCATTAACATTCTCAACAAATACATAAATTTAATACTTCAATCACAACTCCAACCTTTTCAGTCTCATGCAGCCTTGCGTTACTTGTTGCAAACACAAGTTCAACTAGAGGAGGATATCAACATAAAAACCAACACAATTGCAATTGATGAATCAAAATGTATGGCAATTCGTCAGAGTGTTCATTTCAAAAATTACTGATAACCTAACATCCAAAAAGAACAACAGGGAAAGGTTAGGAATGTCACTTTAAATAAAACCGGGGATTCAAATTGAGCAGGTCAAAGAGAAATGGAACTGTAGTAGAAATACATGCAAAAATTTAAATGGTCATATAACTCCCAAAACAATAATTAACATATTAATAAAAAATTACAATTGCTCATTTCTCATGTATATAACTACATTGTGCATCTAAAAGTGGGCACCCATTTGGATGATAAACATTAAACCAGCACAACCTAGATTTCCAATTAGATTTAATCTCTTTTCCGGCAGAATGTTTCCTCTTCCCAAGAGAATCCTTTTTCAGATGCTCCCTTAAAGTAGGCTTCCTAAATCCAACCAGACCACTAGCTACTTTGAATATGAAGTGGTTATTCTTCAAGAGGGTCTGGAGTCCTCCACACTCCCTCTTCAACTTTTCCAAAAAATGAGGCGGTATCACCTTGGCCAATGCTCCAAGTGATACTGTACGACCACAATCCCATCCCTCTTCATATGTGTGGGCTTCCTTCTGGCCAGCAAGAAGCTCAGCAGCTACTAAAGATACCACCTGCGCAATGACATTAGGATCTACTTTGGTGCAGTTGCGGACCCTTTCCTGGGCTGGACGAGGGATGAACAAAGCTTGCCCCTTTGAGTTTGCATCTCCTTGAACAGGTGATATTGTAGGCGACAATTTAAACCCAAGACTCTGAATTAAGAAGTCATGAGGAGTAGTGTCTCCGTAAGCTTCACATTCACTTTCCTCAACTCTCTGACTTCCAATAATGCAAACTCTCTTGGTGGAGGGAATTCGCAGTCTATCTGTAATTGTGACAAATTTACATAAATGCTCACTCACATTCTTTTGAATGAATTCCAAATATTCTTGGTAGATACTCTTCCCAGGATTTTTCCTCCCGTATCGGCCAAAGAAATCATAGGGGCAACATGGTAGCACAAAATATCTGGAGCCTGGAATCATTGCAGCCATCACAGGGATCCAAGGAGTTAGTTCATCAGAGTGGTTGCCTATAAGCCAATCCATAGCTGGGAATGGAGACTTTTCTGATGGGTTTATAGTACAGACCTGGAAAAAATTCAGTGTACCTTATTGAAAATAAATTATTATTAAACAAATTATTGTGAAACAAATTATTTTTAACAGTGTTACAGTTTCATGAGAACATAGTCAATTTTTAGAACTAGATAATTCTAAAATATTACAGATCATGAATGCAAACGTAAATAAATCTAATGTGGGCATGCAGTGCTCTGCCCAAAAACTACTCTATGTTAATAAACAAAAACTAGATAGCAGGTTATCCTTTGAAAAACTGCAATCATGCTTATGCATCACTGACCCTCCCTTTTGGAGAATTGAAGAATGATTGTAAATCAGATCAAGATTTCAATACCTACATATTCAAGGTATAAAAAATCATTAGATACTCTAAGCAGTATGATTAATAGAGAGGGGATAAAGTTAGAATATTATTGGATTTAAATTTATCTCGATATTTAAACCACTTTTACTATGCAACAAGACCAAGGAGTAATTTACATGGTTTAATCAGTAGAAGAAGAAAAATGTTATATGCATAATATTAGAGAACTGAGATTACAGGGTGCGGCAACATTACTTTCTTTTTTGAAAAAAGGAACTTATGTTGCCGCACCCAGTATTTGCTAATATTTTAGCTTAGCTGACTAATTTATGAGTTTTTTGGAGAAAAGATCACAACCCTATACTAGTGATAAGCTACATGCTTGTAAAACAGTGAACCTTTAAAACTGAAAGTAAATTCAATAAGGAAATATACTTGAAAATAAATAAGGCACTGGTACCTAAAATAAATAAACCTGACATTAAGACATACTTAAGGTTGGTTTCTCAAAGCTGATGATAAATTTAGAAGTATTCGAAAATTTTTTCAATTTATGACTAAATTTGATATAAGTTATGGTGAATTTGTGTCTTCCATCAGAATGAAGTGGTTTCAATGTTTTTGTAGAGGCCATATAACCACAAGTGATGCTGATGTTTCTGGATGCCCTGTTGAGGTCACTTCCAGAAATTATTAATAAAATCTATGATATGGTGATGCATGATAGAGTAATGAAGTAGCATGATAGAGCTATTTCTGTAGGCATCTTGATAGGTCCATATTTCATATCAACATTCGGACATGACAATGCTATCTGCCAGATGGGTGCCATGTTTTGTCCAGAGTTGACCAAAAAAGAATATTATGTATAATATTCCAAGGATGGTTTGCAGCTGTTTTATCAAGATCTTTAGAACTCGAGGCATGGTTAGTCACTGTTGACAAAGCATGGAAACACCACCTCATACCTAACACTAAGGAATAGGCTGACAATAAGAGTGAAACAAGTCGACACCCTTTCTTCAGCAGGGAAGGTAATGGCAACTGTGCTTTGGGATTCACATGGAATAGTCCTCTAACTTTGGAAAAGGGTCAAACTCTTGTAGGTGCACACTTAGTATTGTTATTAGACTGAAATTGGGGCTGTAAGAAAAATGTCCATGATTGAACCACAAAAAGTCATTCTCTATCACAGAAATACACAAACTCTCTCTCTGAAGTTATGGCTGCAAAATTATGTTACAATTCCAGCTTTTTCTCTACCCCACCCCTTCTCCAGTTTTGGCCTTCTCAGGCCACTACATGTTCTCCAATTTCAAGAAGTAGCTGATGGGAAGGAATTCGATTCAAATGGGAAGGTGATCATGGAAATGAATAGCTATTTTGCAGAGTGGGAACAATGATGTAATTTGGGAGGAATCAACAAACTGAAGCAGCTGTGGACCAAATGTATAGGCTTTGTTAAAAAAAATGGCTTATCCCAGAAAACTGTAGTAATTTTTGGATGGACTTATTAAACAACTCTAGTATTTACTAAGTAAGATGCCCTTATCGAGGTTTCTAATAACATTTTCTCATGATTTCACTATGTGGTTAGGATGTTTCTAAACAAAGAATAGAACATGACAAGGATCTCAAGCACAGTTCATTGGTGTGCCAGGGGGTTAAAACTATCAGGTATACTTTGTCTTCTCTGTTTCTTTTTTTTTAATATGCTTAGAATTCTAGAGTATCATCCACTTCAAGGTGCCTCTCCACATTCTCACTCAAAATGAGAGACCTTACAGATGGATTTCAGATCTGATACTTAGTAGCCCCTCAGACCTCAAAGAAAATTTTCAGATGAAGCAGTCTAACACTATTAGCTTGAATTTAAGATAAACATAACAGTTTCAGGTTTAACTTTGTGGAAGTGTAAAATTTCTTTCTATCCTCATAATAAATTTCAGATGTCATAATATGGTTTAGGCTTGGTGTCTTTTAGTTCACCATCAAAATTTGTATGTTTTTGTTTGCAGATAACTTACTTTCTTTACAAGCCTTCTCTTTTCAGGGTACTCTTCCTTTCTCTATCTCTTAATTTGTTCTTGTCTGCAAGGGAATGCAAATACTTACATAGTTTGTATAAAAAGTATTGGGAAAAGTTTCAGAAAAATAATTTATTTCAGATATTGCTACTATGCCTCAAAATTCCTTTAAATACAACACTTGGGCATCAATAAACTTGCCCTTCTATGCCTTGTCTGTCTCACTCTACTTATAATTTTCTAGCTATTTGAATGTTATCTACCCTCTAGCAGCTCTCATCAATGTATATTTGTCTTAGGGCATTAAAAGCTGTGGGAAACTAGTTTTTCACAGTTATTTATTTGGTAATGGAAAAGCCTCAATTTTACAAAGGCACCTCCAAGACCAATGAGAAGAATCCCCTTAAAATATTTAAAAGCATAACTGTGATATTATAGGAAACAAAAATTAGGATTTATTGGAAGAATGCTGGGTGCATGTGATGAAAAGGTTAAAGAGAAATGTTATCTTTCGTTGGTTAGACCTCATTTGGAATGTGCTGCTAGTATATGGGATCCTCAGTTGGATTGTAGCCAAATTGGATTGTGTGCATCAAGGAGGAGTTATATTTGTAACATGTAAAGCCAAACTTAGTGCGTATCCAAAATATTAGTGGAGCTAGGCATGGAATTATTCATGGAACGAAGGTTGAATTATGGATTAAATCTCTTGAATTAATTGGAAAGATGTCTCTAAAGCCATGCTGTTGAAAATATATTATTACCCCATCGTACCAAGGTAGACAAGATCAAGTCAATAAAATTATAGATATTAAGTGTAGAACAGATAGATTTAAGATATCATTTATTCCTGGACCAATAAGGGATCAGAATAACATTTTCCATACATGGTAGGATTGCCTTGCATATTTTTTTATTCAAAGGAGACTTTCCCAAGAATTTTCATCACATAGTCAGCCATATCTTACATTTGAAAATTTTGACGTATTTCAATCTTCATCTCATATCCACACACAAAGGATGCATTGCTGATATTCCTAATGATTCTTCTTGACTTATAAATGTTTGGCATATAGAATATGCTGAAGGAGGTGAGTTTGACCAAAAGGGCAGGAGGATCTGATGTCATTGACAAATACATGAATGGTATTACAACCAGTGAAAATAAAATCCACAATTTTGAGCTAGGAAATGGCAGACTTCAGACTTCATCAGCATTGTGAAGTGTTTGCACAGTAATACAAAACTCAAAAACAAGAATGATATTCCAGAATTTTCCCTATTATTCCCTAATCCCAGTCATTTATTTCCTAGACATTTCTCAGGTTTCCCTGACTCTAACACCCTGATATTGCCATAGAGTAGAAATTTGCTGGACCCTTAAAAATATGAAAAGGTTTGGGCACACTGAGTTGAGTGTATTGGTATGTGCATCGTTCAAAACTTTCTTCATGTTTGCTGTCAAGTATATTTTTGAGAGGGGAGATCGAGACCATTGGATTCTCATTTATGATGGTAGGAAAGTAATAAATTTTACAGGTTTTGCATTTGAAAACAAAATTTTTTTAGATGATGTCACTAGACCGTATCATATTCAGGACTAATAGTACATCATTGAGGGGGTTGTTGTCAGATGTACCATTGCTCCTGTATAAACTTCAGCATCATGAAATTTCTTCTTCATAGGTACTCCAACCACTGATTGGTTGCAAATAACTTCAGTCATCGAGGCACCTAAAAATTAAATTACTCATATAGGTCTTCCATTATTTTCTGTTCTTCTTTCGAAATCGGTATAGAGGGCATATTAAGCATCTTCCATTTGATTTATATACCTAAGTTATGGTCTACCTTGGAATCCCTTTTCCTCAAATCACTACGTCCAAAATTGTCTTGTTGAAGCTCTTGTGATGAAGAACATGCACTTTGGAGATTCTGCTTCTGAGGTTGGTACATATATTATCCTCCTCCAATGTTTGTTCATTATTATCTCTTAAGTTTTTCTTTTCTGGCAATATAGTATTAATTTATTTTTAGTTTCATTGATCTTTATATCATATTCAGGGATGTGTTGGTCCAGTCAGAGTGTAGGACTACTGACCAAGTTCCAGGAGATGGCCCTTAGCACCCTCAGCTTTGCTCAAGCTTTGTGATTTTAAGGTGTGACGCGGTATTTAATTCATAGATAAATTTTCCCCGATACCGCGAGACAAGGGAGGCCGCGACTCTACTTGTTTTGAGGGCGCCAGGCTAGCCGCATGGCTAGCCGCAGAGTCACGCCGCTGGCTGTCACCTGGCCCATCACACTCCTCGTCCCAGGGGAGGGCTCGCTCACCTTTTATGTGCCCCGGGGTGGGCAGCGGCTCTTCAGCTGAAATCACGAGGGACGCTAGGAGGCGCATAAAAATGGACTACGACGAGTAAACTTCACAAGAACTATTTATTATCACAAGAAAAGGTGTGGGCGCTCCCAAGCAAACATGACGCGCGGTGCCGACGCCTGCTGGGCCACGATGTTGGGTGGCCGCTCGGCTGCAGCCGAAGATGGCCGCCTCGCTGTCGACTGCTGGCTCCCGATGTTCCGGTCGGGGCCTGCGGGGGGCCCACACGGCGAGGTCGGTTGCTGGCACGCGCACCCCCGGTGTTCGCAGGCTGTCGGTGACTCGACGATGATAGCACACGACCTTCTCTCTCGGGCATCTCACAACGAACTCTCCTTACCACGTGTTGGCCGGCACTCTCCGCGCGCGGCGCGCCCCGCTCTTCTTTTTTTCTTACATACATTGTCGGCGCCCACAAATAGCGCCCCGCCGTTCTACGGCTCGCGAGAGGGGCGCGCGTATTCGAACTGGGCAAGTGACGCTGCGCCAAGCACAACGTCACATACCCCCTCCCTAAACCGGACACTCGTCCGAGTGGACCGCTTACAAACGAGCCTGCAACTGAAACCTATGAACACAATATAATAACAACAATTTCACAGATTTCTACCAGTAGTTCACTCAGTTTTGAGATTCTGTCTTCAGCTATTGGATAGAAAATGGATAGCACAACTTTTTCTAATTTTAACCACATTCTCTATGAACATCAAGTAATACATTTGGTATGAACAAACTTTTGGCATGAATCTTTCATACATTCCAAGGGAATTTCTCACAAAATTTCAACAAAAGCATCACTCGCTCAGATAATTCACTCTATAAAAGGCAGTACGTCCTCAGCTCAAACACATCACACCTCGTTTGCAAACTTTCATTCACCACAATTCAAGGGCTATGTGCCATAACAACAATAATGTCCGACAGAGATTTTCACATCATTGAAAAATAAATCGCTCACTTTGACACACAGACAAGATAACATGAGGCAAACACACAATGCTGACCTATTGCATAATACCAAAATTCATAAGGAATTTTTTTGAGAGTGTGCTCCGTGGGCTTGGCGCTCGGAGGACTCACCACTTTGACGAGTGGATCTTGGTGCTATATATCTTTTCAAGTCACCAATATCTACTTTCGCGTTTTGCTTATTGGAACGCGTTTCTACGATATAAACTGTTGGAGACAGTTTTTTTAGTATCTCGATCGGTCCTTCAAATTTAGGGGCTAGCTTGGCTGAAAACCTATCAATCCCACTGGACAGATGGTGGGTCCTACGCATTACTAGGTCTCCTACATTAAATTCGATGTTTCTTCTACCCTTATTATACGCTCGCGCCTGTTTTTCCTGAGCTTTCTCTATGTTCTCGGCTACTAGATCTCGTAATAAGCCTAACCTATCGGCCCTCTTTTTCCACGCTTGTGGATCCAATCTGCTCTCTATGCCTTCCCCCTTCTCAAGCTCGCGCCGCAAACTCTTCACTGGTAGTGGATGCCTTCCGAAGTTCAAGTAGGCTGGCGAGATCTTAGTCGAGGCCTGCTTCGCGGTGTTGACTGCATGCCTTAGTTCGTGTAAATGCTGATCCCAGTCTCTATGGTCTTTTTCTACAAACATCGCGATGGCCGTCTTCAGCGTTCGATTGGATCTTTCCACTGGGTTTGCCTGAGCATGGTATGGAGGCGTTGTTGTATGCGTTATTCCATACTCTGCCAATGCTTCTCCTACGCATTTGTTATCAAACTCTTTTCCATTATCTGTCAAGAGATACTCCGGCGTTCCCCAGCGAAATAGGACAAGCTCCTCAAGTGCTTTAACCACGTTGGCCCCCGTAGCAGCTCTGACCGCCTTTAGCTCCACCCATCTTGAAAATAAGTCCTGAAAGATTATTAAGTACTTGTTCTTGGCTTTGCTAAGCGGAAACTCCATGAGATCTGCTGCTACGACGCTCCATGGTCTCTCTACCGTTTTTTTACCCAATAGTCCCTGAGGCGCTTGCTGCGACGTTTTGAACTGTTGACAGTCCTGACATTGCCTCACAAAGTTGTGAATGTCGTGATAGGCCCCTCTCCAATAGTAATCTCGTACGACTCGATCGAAGGTCTTTTCCACTCCGAGGTGGCCCGATGAAGGTTCACAATGGGCATCCCTTATGACCCGCTCTCGACATTCTTTTGGAAGCACGAGTTTCCAGCCCTCTTCACAATCAGCGATTGGATCGAGCAGCTCATCGTACTTGTAACGATACAAGTGGCCCGCTTCGACCTTCCAATTTTTATACCTCTCCGGATATTTGGTGACTTCCTCGACTCTGCGTTGGTGGTCCTCATCCTTTACTTCCGTAATTTCAGCGATCTTCTCTTCGCCAGATAGTTGCTCGTACATACGAGATAGTGCATCAGGCAAATCATGGATTTTACCTCGACGATGCACCACCTCGAAGTCCCACTGCTGCAACTCCAGCGCCCACCTCGCGAGCCTACCCGTAGGTTCCTTGAGATTTCGTAGGTATTGGAGTGCGGAGTGGTCTGTGATCACGAGGAACTTGTAGCCCTCTAAATAAGGCCTTAGTTTTTTTATGGCCCATAGAATAGCTAATAACTCTCTCTCTGTCGTCGTATAGTTTTTCTCAGCTGATGTGAGAACTCGGCTGACATAAACGATTGGATGTTCTCCGTCCTCATTCACTTGAGAAAGAACACCTCCAATTGCTTCACTACTCGCATCAGTTTGTACGATGAAGGGTTTAGAGAAGTCCGGCCTTGCCAAGACCGGGGCTTCTGTAATGGCCCTTTTGTATGTCTCAAACGCTTTCTGCTGTTCCTCTGTCCATTCCCACTCTTGACCTTTGTGCAATAACTTGACCAATGGAAGCTTGATTTCCGAATCGTCCTTTATGAACCGAGCGTACCATCCAATCATACCAAGAAATCGTCTTAGTTGTTTGAGGTTAGATGGTGCTGGATAATTCACGACTGGAGCTATCTTTTCCGGATCTGGTCTAAGTCCCTCTGCGTCTAACAGATATCCAAGATATGCAGCCCTGGTACAACAAAACTCGCTCTTCTCCTTATTGATTACTAGCCCTGCCTGGTCCAGTTTTCTCAACACAATTTCGACCCATTTCAAATGTTCATCGAATAATTCGGTGACTATGATTATGTCGTCCAGATATCCGAACATTATTGGTTCGAATTCTGGCCCGAACAACGAATCAATTAGTCGTTGGAACGTTGCTGGTGCGTTCGTCAAACCGAATGGCATTCGTCGGAACTGGAACAGACCTGAGCCAGGAATAGCAAAGGCTGTGTACTTCTTAGACGATTCCTCCATAGGAATCTGGTTGTAGGCCCAAAGGAGATCGATTTTCGATATATACTTGGCCTTCCTCAGCTTGTCAAGGATTGAATCCATATTAGGCAGAGGGTACGCATCCTTCTTTGTAACCTTATTAAGGTCTCTGTAATCGATACAGAATCTCGCGCTACCATCTGCTTTCTTGACAATGACTGGCGCACTGCTCCAAGCTGAGGCCGACCTTTCCACTACTCCCTCGTCTAACATCCTCTGAAGTTCCTGTTGAGCTACTTCCATCATTCTAGGAGACATTCGTCTCGGCCGATGTTTTATTGGTTCTGCTCCTTGAACGTCAATATGGTGTTCTGTCAGCAGCATTAACTTCGGGCCCTCTGTGATCGCTTGCTCTATTACCTTGTTCAGTCTTCTTCTCTGGTCATCAGTGAGCGTAGTGATGCCTCCACATTCCATGTTTTTTTTCTCACCCTGTTTCACTTCCTCTCTATTAAATTCGCTCAGTAGTGCGCTGAGCCTTACGCTTTGATAACTCTCTAGGACTGATAGACCCGCGCATTCTGCGAAAATGTGTGGTTCATTTCTTGTCCCTTTCTTCCAAAATGGGTGCCACGGGCCCTTTTTTGCTCTCCAACACTTCTCCGCGGACATCGTATCAATTGAAAAAAGGTTTTTCAAATCCGCTCCAACGATCACTTGATGAGAAGACAGGAAATCAGCGGCTTTCCATTGCATCTTCTCCGTTTTTTCATCGATGGTAATCGTCACATCTAGGTATCCCAAAGTCTTAGCTGGTATGGGCGTCATTGGCATCGTCACTTGAGTCATTGACCCCTTCAGTCTTGACTTATACCTTTTCACCACCTCGGGACCTACTATGGTCACTTGAGCCCCGGGGTCATAGAGCGCAATGTACTCTTTTCCCCCGATCAGGACTGAGACTTGGTCTCTATTCTCTGCCGTCACACTCGCTAAACTCACTCTAGGCGTGGACTCCACGCCGACTCCCCCTCCCTGAACCGGACACAGCCTATCAGGTTTGTCCTCAATGGTTACAGGGTATGTCACACTCTCACTCGACTCATTCCTGCCCGTCCCTTTGTTGGTACACAACCGATCCAGAGTGAACAGTACTTGAGGCAATTTCTCATAATCGCTGTCCTGTTCTGATTTCCGGCCCGCGTGAAGCGACTGGGCAGAATCTACATTCCACGCATGTCTCGGCGGGCTTTGTGGCACCGACGAGATGCTCTGAGGCCTCTCACTCATTCTCTCACTCCCTGCTTGCTTTGGTGGCTGGAGACAGGCTGGCCTGTTCGATCCTACCAAGGACTTGACCCTTTCGCTTTCTTCCGACCTAACGGATTGGCAGAGCGGAGCTGACTCCGTCGACCAATGCGCCTTCTGCCCCATATGCGGTTGATTTGATGGGCGGAGACGGGCTGACCCGCTCGGCTCGGCGAAATCAACGGCTGGACAGCAAATATCAGCTTTGCAGTGGAGGTCGGCCGTCCGTCTCCACTGCTCAGCTGGAGAGCTTTTTCTGATAGCTCCATTGCATTGGCCAGATAGATAGAGGTTGGCTGTCCACCTCGATCTGTAGATTTCTTCATCCTTGATCTTTGCCAACGCCTCAGATGGGTGGTGGATGTTGGCTGTCCAACTCGACCTAGGAGCAGATGTTTCATCTGGCCCATCTGAGTTTATCTCCCTTCCTTTCCCTATACAATCCTTTATTCCACTATTTACATCTCCCTTGATCGAATTTGGTTCGCAGAATTTGTCTGTCCAACTCGGCTTTTCCAAAATCGAATCACCATTTCCTAACCTAATCGACTTATTCCTATGATTACCTAGATCTAATTCAGCCGTTTCGTGTTCGACGGATTGGTTTGCGGGGAAGCCGCTTGGGCTAGGCGACTCCCCGCTTGTCCGTTTTCCTGCCGAGTAAACAGGTGTTTGCAATTAGGGCAATTAATTGCCAATAAGCCGACCTTGCCGCAAAGTTGGCACTTTTCTTGGGTCCTTCCAGGTCGACTGGGGCAATTGACACTGATATGCCCTCTTGCGCCACAGCTGAAACACTGGACTCTCGGGCACGCATTTGCCCTATGTCCCGACTCTCCGCAGGAATAACAAGCTCCGTCAAAGTCCGGTCCCTGGTTTCTCGCCTGTGAAGGCCTAGACCACGTAGGTCTCGTCATGGCCCGGTTGTCCCATCGGCCATTGTAACCTGCCCCAGAGGAGCTGGGCGTGACCTCTCTCGGAGGGGACAGCTCGCCATTTTTCCCCATGGTGGGCGGTATTCTCCCTCCTCCATCCGTAATGGACTTTTTCTTGACCTCATTGGGTTGAAGTTCGCTGGTCTTCTTATTCATTTCCTCCACATTGCTCCCCAGGGCCCCTACTTTCGCTAGTTTTCTTGATTCTTGCTCTTCTCCTTTCCTCACATAAGCGCCAGTCGTGATTAGCGACTCGCTAGCTGGCATAGGGTCATGATAACGAGCATTGATTGCCATTCTTCTTTCATACTTCTGACCACAATCCATCAGTTCATCCAACGTCTTAAGGCGTCGATCCTTTATCTCATTTCGATATTCTGGAAGTATATTGCTCAATGCGACCTTGAGCAGTTTCCTCTCTGACAACGGTTTCTTCAAATATTTAGAAAGATGTTGTAAGTTGCCTATAAATTCTACTATCCTATCCTTCCTCCCTTGGGTTCTATTGGTAATTTCCCTCATCACTTGCCCTTCGTCCCACTCTTCGACGAATCTCTGTTTAAATCGTCGTTCAAAGTCATTCCAGTCTTTGATGTACTCCTCCGTGGCCGCATACCAGTTGTAAGCGGTATCTCGAAGAGTAAACGGCAAAACCTTCAAGATATCGCTTTCCGAGGCATTAGTGCTGGCTCTGATGTTTCCCAACTTCTGGAGGTACTCTCTTGCCTTTGAATTGCCGTCTCCTCGAAATTCAAGCTTCCAACTCTGGAACGCCTTTATGCATCTTTGCGAGATTTCAGCTGAGCGTGACGAGCTCGTACGATGTCTCTTGGATTTAGATGCCAATGTTCTCGGAGCACTGGCCCTTCCTAACTCAGAGCTGATGCTCTGTCTATGTCCATCGTTCCCTGATGTATCGTCCGAGTCATCACCGCTGTCAGTAAATAACGACCCGCTCGTTACCTCCGACTCTGAAGAAGATGACGAAGTGGATGTTATTTCCCTCCGATACTTTTTCCTGGAACCCTTTCTCAAGTTCACTTCCTTATCGTTCTTCTCACTGCCCAATTTTTGTAAAATTCGGCTAATTCCATCCGTTAGGTTGTTGATCATCTCGTTCTGCTGTTGCAATTGACTCCGCAACTCCTTTATTTCCTCAGAGTTGCGGTCGCTCTGTACTGGTATCTCTTTCTGATTTGATTTCGCTTCCGAAGGCAGAATGCGCAGTTTTTCCTTTTCTCTGGTCAAATTTGACGCTTCTTTCCTTTCCCCCAGCGGTGGAAAATCATATGAGTCCAGCAGCGGCAGTTTGGGCTGAGGGCCTCCCGCTGCGTTTGCTGTAATGGTCTGAATGGGGTTCAGTTCCTCATTAATTTCTCCGTCGCTTGCGGCAACTTTCTCCGTCTCGATGTACTTCTTTTTATGCCCCTTACTGCATGCTCGTTTCATTTTCCGCCCTGCATCTAGGTCTTCGTCCCAGTTTAAGGCGTGTAGAGCTCCTGAGAGGGTTACATCGTCAGGCTGCACATCCTCGTCCAATTCTTTGGACCATGGTGTTCCTAATCGTGGTTGTGCCAAAAGAAGCTTAGCCCGCAATAATCGCTCTTTGCGCACTAAGAGTGGCCCTACCAAGGAGTGTCCTTTACTTGACAACTCATTTTCCACCTCTTCTTCACTCATTTGCTTAATTATTTCAAATTCTGCCTTTACCGCTGAATGCCGTAGCAGTGCCCTCATATCTCTCTGATATCTCGCCAAAAATCCAGTGTCACCCTCCATTGTAAATTAGGAAGAAGAAAATTCTTAACCTATTGAATAATTAAAGGATTTGCCCCACCTAACCTAAAATACGCTTACTGCAAAAATTTAATCCTAATCTAAAGATATTTCCCTGTTCTACAGTTATTATAACAAATAGGGTAGAATAAATCAGAATTCTATATTAAAAGCATAACCTAACCTCAAAATTCAAAAATTACAAACTCCACTTCCTCTTTTCAAAGGATCCTCTGCCACTCTGGGGATACGTGGCCACGCACGGAGCTTCCCTCACGCCAATAATAGAAGTTAATCTTAGAAACCGATCGTCCCTCCGCAACTTAACTGGAAACAAGTCGCCTCGGGAATGTTCACAGCTTTCATCCCACCCTCAACGCCAAGCAACCACTCAAAGCAACCGCACAAACCACATTCAAGTACAAAAGATTGAGTAGAAATTATAATCTCTTATTTACTGCTTCCCTCACAAAGAATTTTAAATTTTTTAATTTCATGAAAATGTATAGCGAAAAAAAAGGACTAATATATAAATCAAATAGAAAAATTGTATACCGCTCGCGAAAGAGCTGTACGTAATAACTGGCGCTCGCGCGATGTTACTCACGCATCGTTCCCGCTCACACACACGCTATGCACACCATGCCGGTATCACTCCGCTCGCTCTCCTTCACACCATTGTTGCCTCGTCAAGGCCGACGCGACGCCATTTTACACTCGCGCCTCATGCGCATTCTCGAAATATAATTGTCACTTTTCTCGCACAACAATAGAAAGGCTGCCCCACGTTGGGCGCCATTTGTGACGCGGTATTTAATTCATAGATAAATTTTCCCCGATACCGCGAGACAAGGGAGGCCGCGACTCTACTTGTTTTGAGGGCGCCAGGCTAGCCGCATGGCTAGCCGCAGAGTCACGCCGCTGGCTGTCACCTGGCCCATCACACTCCTCGTCCCAGGGGAGGGCTCGCTCACCTTTTATGTGCCCCGGGGTGGGCAGCGGCTCTTCAGCTGAAATCACGAGGGACGCTAGGAGGCGCATAAAAATGGACTACGACGAGTAAACTTCACAAGAACTATTTATTATCACAAGAAAAGGTGTGGGCGCTCCCAAGCAAACATGACGCGCGGTGCCGACGCCTGCTGGGCCACGATGTTGGGTGGCCGCTCGGCTGCAGCCGAAGATGGCCGCCTCGCTGTCGACTGCTGGCTCCCGATGTTCCGGTCGGGGCCTGCGGGGGGCCCACACGGCGAGGTCGGTTGCTGGCACGCGCACCCCCGGTGTTCGCAGGCTGTCGGTGACTCGACGATGATAGCACACGACCTTCTCTCTCGGGCATCTCACAACGAACTCTCCTTACCACGTGTTGGCCGGCACTCTCCGCGCGCGGCGCGCCCCGCTCTTCTTTTTTTCTTACATACATTGTCGGCGCCCACAAATAGCGCCCCGCCGTTCTACGGCTCGCGAGAGGGGCGCGCGTATTCGAACTGGGCAAGTGACGCTGCGCCAAGCACAACGTCACAAAGGTACGACCAGAATCTGGGAATCCTGGGAAACCACAGAGAAAAAAACTGGCCACCCTAACCTGATGTGTGAATTTCACATATTGATGGACTCAGTAATAGGTGTGTCTACCGTTACCTAACAAACCAACCTTTAGGTTGACTACTATGGTTTTTTAATATTGTATTCATACCCCATGATTTCCTCCATCATCTTAGTATGGCCTTTAGATCTCCCTCACTATCTGTCGTAACCACACTCATCTTTAATTCAAATAATATTTTTCCTCCACTGAATCTTTATCCTTAAATCCATGTCTTCTATTACCTCATTCAGTGCATCTTGAATACTAGCCTTAAAAATAATTAGGGAAAGTGCACAGCCTTGTCCTAAAGGGATCTTCATTTTCTCAAAGTCAGATAATATATCTTCTTTTGCATATATGCTCTTTACTAGTTTAAACAGCCTTTCTTTCACTAGGTGACTGCATTTTGCTCAGTGATGATAATTCCTTTTAGAATTTGTTCTCAGTTATCAAAATCCGGGGGCTTGTTTGGTCTTGGAATGAAGAGCACAATGTATTTTTCCACTGTTCTTTATTTTGGTACTACTAGTTTCAACACGTAGGCATCATCATTAGGTAAGGTCTATACTAGAATTACCAAAATAAAGAACTTTGGAAAAATACATCCTTTTCTTCATTCCATGAACATGAACTTCTACTAAGTCGAGCCAAAAACCATCTAATGCTTATTCGTCTCTTTAGCACAAGCTCAAATTCTATACCATTATAGTGTTAACAGGGTTTTCTTCTGCTGACTCATCTTCTCTCACAAGGTCGCCATTTTCCACCAGATCCTTCTCTTTACACAGGATTCGTATGTATCTTTTTACAATATCAGCATGGTCATTATTAATAGTACCTACTTCATTGAGTATTCTGGTTCGTTTGTTGATTTTCTTTATAAAGAAATTCTTAATAATTTTATTGGCCGATTCTGCAGTAAAATTAAATGATAAACAAAAGTAATTTAACTGAATAAAAAGTTCTTTCATTTTTTAACCAGGGCATAAAGAAAGGAAAATAAAACAAACTATAGGAAATTAACACATTATACGTACTTGGAATGTCATAAAAAGTCTAAAAAATTAAAAATTAATATATAATAGCTAATGTAGGATAGTTACATCAGTAATCAGCAGTTCCGGCATCTGCATTAAGAAAAACTGCAAATGAGCTGTCACTACACATTTCATTTACAACTTTTATTTGAATACTAGTGAACTGAAGCTTTGACAAACACAGAAACATAACACTAGTATGAGCATGCGTAGTTAAATCATTAATTTGCTATCAACATGCCTTGAGTGTGGTGGTAGGAGGGTAAATATCCCATATTCGACGGCTGCGGACATCAACTCCAAGACCAGGATGACCTTCTTCAGTGAGAATGTACACCAAGAGTCCATTTCCACACCCAATATCAACAAATGATTGTTTTTCCTTCAATCCCTTCTCATGTCTTTCTTGCTCCCAAAGTAATAAAAGGTAAGCAGCGATTCCCAGATCTTCATGGATGAATTTCTGTGGGTCTGTACTTTCTGGCCACAACTGAAATGATAAACATTACACTTCTGAGATTTATGTAGAAATGTATTCATTACTATATGGATATACTGTGTTAAAGGTTACACATATACACATATATACATTAAATATACACATATATACCTTATATGTATGTATATCTATTAATATATATACACATAATATATATATTAACAAGGGGATCGAGGGGAATATTATAATATATTTAATAAAATTATGAAGATACGCATCGTGTCACCAAAAATATCTTCTGACAATTATCACACTTGCTATACAAATTACTCAAATGCTATCAGATGATGCACCATATAAACAATTTCACACGCCGTCGGGCTTAGTACTGGGTGAATTCTATCATCACCTACCAAACCGACCTTCGGGTTGATTACTGTATTTATGGTTTATATATAATATATATATATATATATATATATATATATATTATATATATATATATATATATATTATGGTTATATATATATATATTATGGTTATATATATATATATAACCATAAACATGGTAATGAACCCGAAGGTCGGTTTAGTAGGTGATGGTAGAGATCACCCAGTACTAAGCCCTATACGGCGTTGAAAATTCACACATCAGGGTAGGGGGGCCAGTTCCTTTTCATGTGCCGGTTATGGTTTCCCAGGAAGACCTGGCACCCGAAAAATCACTTTAGCTTGGGTGGAGTTGTAGGTGCCCATAGTGCCTTGCCCAGGAATCGAACCCAGGACCCGACGGTCTACCCACTGGACTACCGCGACCCACACACATTTTTATATATATATTTATAAAAGATATATGTAAATGCTCACTAAATGAAATTTCACTAAAGTCACAAAGCATGTTGAATGCTTTTTAGAATAACATACTGAAGCACATTCCAGGAGTAGAAAATTAAAATACTGCAATTACCAATATTCTATCATAGCTTAAGTATAGGATCTAAAATACAGTAAAAAAAGGATAAAATGTTTTCTGGACTTTGGATCATCAATAAGAGAAATTATAATTCATTAAAATTTATTTTAAGTTCTACATGGCTAGAAAATTCTTTCAAAAATCTAAATGTAATTGATATGATGCCCTAACGATAATTAATATGACAATTGTCATTTTTTGGTAGGATACTGTTCATAGAAGGTTTGGGATGGACAACTGAAAACTGCTACATTTCTAAGCCTTGCCCAACAAGATGCAATCAGACACACTGCATAATGATAACTCAATTCATTAAGTCGTAATCATTTGCCCTGCTCTCTATCCTTAGGTTGAGGATCCTGAGAACCGATTCAGCTGTGTAGGAAATCAAACTTATTATTCTTTAGTCCTCACATGATGTAGCCTTTGCTTTTTTTGGAGTAGGAACCAAAACCGATCTCACCAAGTCTTCTGACTGGATTCCTTCCTTTATTATCTATGTTACATTCTCTTTCTATGTCTAAGCTAGTTAGCCTAAGTTCTTTACCATACGTTTCCTATATATTCCTCCTACCTCTCTTGGATCTTTCCTGTTTCAACTATTACCTTACCCAACTTATCTCTAACTCTTAGCACAGATCTTCCCTTCTTACTTCCCGATAGTGATTTAACCTTGCTGTGTGGCACACTAATTTCACCCTTAGCAAACTTTCCATGTCCTTGCACTGCGTCTTCAACCATGGTTCTTTTGCTATATTTTTTGCCTGTCTCAAATTATTATTTAACTCTTTGTACTTCCTTCTGCCTTGCTCTGTGTTTATACTCATCCATTTTCTTCTCTCACCTATATTTCTAATTATCTCATCAATGATCCATGCTTTCCTTGTCCTTTTCCTATTAACGGTCCCTATAATTTCATTTGCGACTCTCGATATCCCTTTAATGATGTATTTCCATTTTTCCTCGATATTTCCCAAAATAATGAAAGAGGGAAAAGAGCAGTGAGGCATATATATTCATGCGAAAGCCTTTTTAACTTACAAGCATGCAAACACATATACTATCAACTAACATACACATGCACCTACAAAAATTGTAAAAATCTATCAAATAATGGGTAAATGGAACTGATAAGGGGCAAGGGAAAATTCTTTCTAGTTTTCCCAATAATTACCTCACTATCTGCTAAGGATTCATATTCTAAAATAGTAACTCAGGAATATCAGCCTTTATAAAGAAACTTTTATTACTTCATTTTGCACATGTACACTTAAATCAAGAGAAGGGAGAGTAGTAATGTGAACAGTTTTAGGGAAGAAATTAAATATGGCAGGATAGTACATAGTGCCACTAGTGATGGAAATGTGAGTTACTTATACTTGCAATATCAGTCTGTCAGGAAAAGATTTGTCCTAAGAAATACGCCATATCGTATGACTAGCGGTTAGCTATGTGATTTATACATAGGAACAACAACTAAGAGAGACTATCCATATTGCAAAAAATTTATAATTACTAGGGCTGAAAATGACCTAGAATCAAACATGTTGGCACGTGAAAAATGCAAGAACTGCTGACCACACAATTTGGATCATTAGTACTTCCTCAATGCAAAAGATATAACAAAGATGGGCTCCTGAAAAATGAAAAGTATCGAAACTTGCTTTATCGCATCAAAACTACACTGAATCAAAAATAATTTTGCTTTCTTCAAAACATTTTGAAGCTGGGCAACGTTTCCAGTCGAATGGCAAGGTAGTGCTGACTCACATATATTAAAAGAATGACTTCAGTAATAAAGCATCTAAAAGTGAAAATTATCCTTTTCTCAAATTATACATATTCTTGGGTCCCCAGAAAAGTATAAATAAAGGGTTTTACTGTATTAACATGTTATCATGTTTTCTGTCATTCCTCATTCAAAATAAGATAAAAAATTTCAATACATGATATGCGATACTGATCTACACCTGGCTTACAACTAAATGAATCGATAAAACCATGACAAACAGACAAATAATATGGAAATACCTCAACAAGTGCAAGCAAAAGGTTTGACTCATTAGTCAAAAAAATGCTATAAAACTTAGAGAACTTACATTAAATCTAAATAGCCATTTTCAACCACAATAAATGAATGTCCTTTTCCACTAATAACATATTTTATAACTACTTTAAAGTTATGGACTACCCTGATACAGAAGACACCTCGAGTATCAAACTGAATAAAATTTTCTGTTCATCTGTCAGCAGAAACAACACAAATTTGGGACAAAACGATGCATCATCAGTTTTCCAGTCATATTAATGCTAAAAACATTGGCTGGTTTTGTGAAGGTAGAAGCTGGGAGTGCAAAATCCTGAATGGGCCCCTTTTCTGGATAGGTAAATAAACCATAAATAGCTCTTTCTTTTGTCACAAACATATTAAGAGAGTTTTTCTACACTTACATCCATCAGCTTTGCTGCATGCTTATTTTTTAAAGACTGGTATAGAACTCCATAGCTGGCCACTGGTACAAGCTTTAATGATCCAATTGATGCATTAAGAGGTGTGGCAGCCCACTTGCAAAACTTGGGCAGGAGGGTAACCTTTAGCCATTCCACACTTTTGTCAGCATTGCTCAGGCCTAAGGTGTCATTCTTGACTTCTATTTCAACCTTTTTGAAAACGCTAAGCTCCAAAAATGAAGATCTACCATTGCTTACTAAGGATAATTTATAAGGAATGGGAGGAGATATATGTGCATTGGTCATCGATTGAAAAAGTATGGCATATATTGCTGTATCAACTCCACAATCTGGAAAAGTAAAAAAAGTGTGGGACCATAGTAAATATACAAAAGATCCTTCCATACACATTAGTTTAGCACAGCATATCCCTTTGAAATAAATACAAGTACATAAATAGAATAAACTCTAATTCCATAAAATTGGAGCCAAGTGACTTGATATTGTAGATAGATCCTTGCTAGATAGAATAGATTAATGATTATCGGAAAGGATGAATGATGTATGTGTAATTGAAGAAGGGTTTATTGTGGTGAGGAATGTCGGGTTGTGTATAGCCATGCTCACCAAATACTCATCTAAAACAGCAGAATAACAATGATACTAATATAATAAAAATGACTGGATAGTGGATTCAAAGTAACTTGGGTGAAGCATTCCTCTCCATATTAAAAATGCAGTAACTTATAAAGAGAGAGAATGCGGTTAACGAGAGGTTGTTTAATCTTGCACTAGTAGAACAAAGAAAACATTTTACTCCACAGTAAACTATCTAACTTATTACACCTTCATAAGTTCTATGATTATTTTCATTAGAGTGAAGGTCGAAGATTATTAAAATGACAACAATGATTAATGAGGTAATTTTCAGAATTTCCACCATGTAGGAATTAAATACTCGGAATAAGTTACAAACATTGAAAGTAAGTACCAATGCTCCTCAAACGAATGCAAAGCCAACTAAAATGAAAATAATAAAATATGGAACAGTCTAAACAGAAATGGGCTTCCTCATGTCAATTATAAGTAAATGCACGAAGAAGATTAAATCAATATTCCATCTAGAATTACCGTGTATTTCCAATTCCAAGTTTGGTGCATGATGCTCAGGATTCTTAGGAACAAGTTTCTTCAGAAAAATGTTCACATCAGACGGTTGGCGACCTTCTTCGGGATGTGGAAAGGAATATTCCATGTTTCTTAGTAAAAGAAGTACATCTTCCCATTTTCCTTCGATTAAAGGACATGAGTGCTTAGCCTCCTGAATAGCCGCCTTCAGATTCGACCCATAAATATCATTTTGCATTTGTTCATTAAATAAAGCTTCAGAACAGGCAAGGCGTCTATTCACAACGTGGGGAACTTTATTCCACACAGCCACGCCTCTCCAAAAGTCTTCACTGCTGATGCTAACAGGAATCTTATCAACACTGACCCAGGGCATTTTGAATTACCTAATTTGAAGTACTAGTAAAAACCATTCTACCGTCAACTTCTACAATCGGTCACTAATCAAACTGGAGGGCTCTTCGTATACTGTAACAATAACAAATGGATAAAAGCAGGTTTCAAATACTCTTTCAGTAGCTTTAACTCTATAAATCAAGGTTACCTTATTAACGACCCATTTGCCATCTTCTAGGGCCCTTTCAATAATTTCCTTAATGCGAGTAGGATCAGACTCGGAAATGTGCTGTTTGAAGCTCTGAAATTTGTCACAGGATATGCCTAGAGAGCTAAGCTCTTCCACAGATATTTAATATCATAATTCTTAATCGAACGCTCAATGAATGAGACAATTCAAATAACAAAATTCACATTCATTTTACTGTTAAAGAATTGGAAATACAGATAAATTAGAGCTAGCGTATTTCTTAAGACTTACCTGTCGAATATGATGCTTATAATACTCCTTTGCTCCTTGTGGAAGTTTAGCACACTCTCGCATTAGGTATTTGTATAATCCTTTGGAGGTAAGGTTTTCAGCTGAGAATATTATTCGACTAAGACATACCATGGCACAAAATGTTATCGCGAGAGCAGGCGATACAACATTAATTCCTTGCTCAATGCGGAAAATAAATCCGTGAGTACGTTACTTGAAAAAACAGTAGACAATCCGCGAGTTATTCCAAATTATACGATTCTTCAATGCAAGTTAATGAACGAATCAATGAACTGCTCTTTCTAAAAGGTTACTATTGCCAACGTAACAATAATGAAGTCAATAAAAGAAACATGATTGTGAGATAGCCATAGTATAAACGAAAAAATACAAAAGTGGTACCATGCATTTTAAAAACCGCGGTGAATGATATTTCAAAAATTGTATTAGTAATAATTTTATCAATTAACGTTGATTTTACATTACCCAGTTTACCTCTCTCCCAAGTGCACGATTAAAAGCAGAAGGTTTACATTTTATGCTTAATGGTTTAAAGAACCAATTTGCTTATTTTCATTTTGTGGGACCTGTGGATCAGAGAAGCGTTGACATAGCTGCCGTAATCGGTCGTCAGTTCTATATAAATGTGCCCTTCATCTAATTATGTGAACTATACATGCAACCTATGCCATATATATGATTGAGTGCGATATATTCCCGGTTAGTCAAACCAAGCTACAGTCGGCTTGGGCGAGAGCGACCTAAATTCATTGGGAATCGCCTGGAAACATTTTAACCAAGGTTACGGTAGCGGGAATTGTTTATGACTATTTTACCCATCGATCCAAGTGCCGAAGAATAGATTGCTACCCGTTAATCAGCGCTACTTAGTTCGGTTTATGATAGTGATTTTTGAGAATTCATTATAAAATTGGAGGCTAACATGATGTCGTCAGCGTGGAAACTATTACCAGACAAGGAAAACCGTGCGAGTAAATTTATTCGGTCATCTAAAGGTAAATAGTTTTTATGTTCGTGATGGCTGCAACAATAGCACCGGGTTACATGAAGTTAATTTCTGTCTGTAGTACGAGCCAGTGGCCCTGTCAAAACATCAAATCGTAATGCCATTCCTAAGAAGCAAGTATTTGGAGATCTGAAGAACACTATCCAAAATTTTAAAGCAGAAAGTGAAGAAGGTGGAATCCCCAAAGATTCTAAGCCCATTTTCTCTCTACAAAGCCCTGATGGAAAACTGAGAAATGAAGATCGGCCTCATCCAGAAAATTTACCGATGCATTTAATTGTGGAGGGTATGTTGGTAGTAAAATGATATTCACGCAATGGGAAACTTTTTAATTACCTCCGTGGACAAACTTCTTTTACTGAATAACTATTTAGAGCTATTTGGCGTGCACGCCCTCAGTAATATGTATTATTTTGTCTATAGTCGAAGGGTATGATTACAATTTTTCCGTTATTCATCCATTGCTTCGAAGATAAGGTCTTCTGGAGTTAGTTAAAAAAGCATGCTCTGCAGTATCTGTTACTTGATGGCGTGTCCATACAATTTTCACATTACTGAAATAAGACTAGTTTTGTTTACGCAGTAGATAAAACTATCGTATCATCGAGTAAATATATATTCTTTGCCTGCAGCCGTCAATGGTTGTGTCGTTTGTTATGGAGTGTTAATTTTATCATTTGTAATAATGGGGTAAATTTGGTTGTTGGGTATTTATTTATATTAAGTTTGTTTGTTCAGCTTCCTAGCTTGACCTGAGGTATTGTTTCCCCGGTCATGGCAGAACTCCTGATTACGTTGTCCCTGGTTAGATATGGGACCGGGGAAGAGGTCATAACCTTTTCAAATAGATTTAAAGAAGCATTGATAGTGTTAACTGGGTTTTTTTTATTAATACCATAATACAAATTTGATTATCCTTTAGGAGAAGCAATAATGTATTTGGGAGATGAGCAAGCTAGTTTTATTAAATATAAAATATTCCCAATTGAAATTCAAGAATATTTAGGCATGTACTCATATGAAGGATATTGTAAGCATTGAAGTATTATTTTTGTGTAGAGTGAAGATGACGGTGACAGAAAACGGTCACATTGGTTTCATTAAATAATGCTTACAAGGAAGTATGGTAAAGTGCTCACTTGTTTGTACTTCCTCTTTCACCACCCATAACTCTGAATGAGTTTTCAAATTATTTATATTAGTTTAATACAGTTATATGAAAACATATAGACAAGAAATGGTTATCAGAGTGAAAATTTGACTGTTGAGAAAGTAGAAATCGATTATAAACTCAAGGTATTCCACCTATTAAAAGTTGGTTTTGTGTGGTGCTCTTCTATGTATCCTATGAACCTCTCTAGTTTTCCTTTCTTCCTACTCTTAATTCCTTTGTACCTTCTACCGGCCGTCTTGCTGTGTATGAAAATAAAATGAAACAAGTTAAGTTCTTTGAAGTTTAGGGTATAGAAAGAAGTCAGCAGACACAAGAAGAGGGCATCCATTTTAGAGGCACAATAGTTTTTAAGGCTGCAATTGTAAAAAAACTTAATAGAATCGTAGGGGATGCCCAAGAATTGATTGTGAAAACAAAATGATGGAAACAGGCTGTTGCAAGAAACAAAGAAGGAATTAAAAGATTGACAGATAGAATGAGTGCTTGGAGAGCTTGTTCAGACCAATTGTGTATTACATTTTATATTTATTTATTTTTCTTTTTATATTTCCCTGCAATGAAATTCGTGCCTCTTGAAGGGAAAAATGCAGTCAGTTCCGGAAAAACCCATAAATTCAAGTTTTAATGAAGAAATGAGGAAGATGCATCACAGCTCTTTTTTGCATATTTAAATTCAAAACAATAATGGTAATTTATCATCTGACTTAAAAGAAATATACACAGATATTGTACCAAAAGGGAAATAAAGCACTATTCGGCTTTGAAGGCTGAACATAATGTGCCACATGACAATGAAGCTGTTAACTTAGTGATAAAATATATTTGCAGAGTTTTAAAAATTGTCAAGAAAAAAGTCAGTTGCAAAAAATTCTCAATGAAATTGCTTCACTGTGCATTGTCAAATGTCCGTGGTCTGAAATCTAAATTTAACATGATTAATCTGGCAGCTTCGATCTTTCTTTGAAGCTATTGTGTTAATTGACAATTTATTTACAGAGGATGTACAGGTACAGCTATATTATTCCCCACCAAAAGCATGACATGTTTTGAAGGCTCCTAGACCCTCCAACCCTGGTGTGAAGATTGTAGTTCTGATGTCCAAGTGGGCAACCAAAATAATTACAGCAATATTGATAAGCCCTTCTTCTAGTAATCGAGCACATAAATAGTAATTTCATTAAAAAAGTTAGCTTTGCGCTAAAATTTCCCTGGTGTGAGTGCCAAGTAATTTAAATATCTCTGGTATGTATTTGGGAGTCATTTCATCTCTTCAGCAATCACTTTCACATTCTATAAATCCCTTCACATAGTGATAGGATTAAATGTAAAGTGAAGCGTATACCTTGCACATTAAAATATTTTTGTATTTGCCCTAATGTTGTATTAATATGTCAACTTCATCAATGTAATTGGCCTATCTTAATATTTGTTTTCAGTGTGGCCCTAACTTAATGCATTATTTAACACATGTAAATAGTTTGTTTAAAGTATGGATAGTGATTAATTTGCCATTGTATTTTTTCATTTTTATTGTGATTTAGATGACTTTGAAGATTGTTTTCTGCCTGGTTTAAAGTTTTCTAATTTTGAATTGGAGGATTTGTCTGATATAATTGGAAAAATTAACAAACCCTTGGAAATTGAGCCTGATAGTCCATTTTTATTGCCTCAAGGTAAGTGTATTGCAACAAGCTTGGTTTTTTGTAGGTGAATATCAGTTTTTTTTATTTCAATTTGTTGTTTTAGGGAGAATTCCACTGGATGTGAAATTAGATTTTCCTGATGAGGATTTTTATGATGTGCATCCGATTTGGAATGACAGCATTTAATGACAAACTCTTTTGGTATAATTTTACTTTTTAATGTATGAACTTTGTATTAAATTTTATGATGCAATAAATTATCTCTTTTAATATTGTAATTTTTTAAGTAATTACCTACTGAAGACTTCTCATTTCAAATGGAGTGATTGAAAATATTGCTTTAAGTTCCAGAATCAGTAACATAGATATGCCTAGATCTAACAAGTAGTGAAATGGATGTAAAGTAGCTGTAAAAGTCACAGGGATATAGCGAATGAGTCATTGCCGAAGAGATGAAATGACTCCCAAATACATAATATCAAATGTTCTAGTTATTTAAGATCTGAGCTTAAACTTGGCTGGACATAGTATGTCCATGATCAAGCATAATCATAATACCCCAAAAAGGTTTTTCTACTCCAATTCCTTGCCTAATTTCTTGGTCATTCATAGCAATGTAATTCAGGGATTGGTTGTAATGTGACAAAGTGCAAATATGGTATACCGGAATGAGAGTTATAAATGAGAAAATCAACTGAGTAAATTCAGTAATACTGTAAAATTCACCATCTACATCTATGCTGTAATTACCCTTCAAAAAAGCATGTCTTGTAAATACCCTTAAAGACTGGCTGGGGGTTTGGGTACATTTCATTATCGTGTAGGTATCACTATGTTCTGTTATCATGATATACAGTATGATTTATTGATCTACAAAGAGTGATCTTAACAATTCATCTGCACATGTAAAACAAACTCCACAGATCCATCAAATAAAAGAAGGAATGTAGATTTCACAGAATTTAGTTTTCCAGAATTCTGTGGGAAAATACGTTCTCTTGTTTCATTTGATGGATATACAAAATTTATACTTAGTGAAGCTGGACCCTATAAGGTTCAAACTCCTCAGACTTTCCTTCTCAAATCAGGTAACCACCACGATGCCAAGTTACTTATCTAAAGTTTTCAAAAAAATGTTTACCTTATTCTAGTTGGAAGAAGGAGGAAGATGTCAATAGGATATAATATCAGTTAGAGGATATAATCAAGTGTGTTCCTGCAGGGAAACATTTGGTAGTGATGGGGGATTGGAATGCGACAAGAGGCGAAGGTAGAGATGGTGATGAGGAGGGGGACGACGGGTTAGTCATCACCAACACCAGGTTTAGACACCACAAAAGGCATAGGCATACATGGAAAATGCCTGGTGACTCGGAAAGGTATCAGTTAGATTATATTATGGAGGATGTGGAGCTATTGGTGGTTAAAGAAATAATCTCAAGGAAGAAGATCCTAAGGCCAATAAATTAGATTATATTATGGTTAGGCACCGATTCAGGAAGTGTGATCAAATTGCTTGGCTTCCTGGGAGCGGATGTTGACCTGGACAGCAATTTAGTTGTGATGAAGTGTAGTGTCCGTTTAAAAAGACAAGGCTTGGGCGGCAGGATAGGAAATTGAATGTAGAAGCATTAAATGGATTGACAAGGAAGGATTATTGGCTGGCTGTAGAGAAAATCATGTATGATGGTAAAGAGCGGAGTACTATTGAAGAAAAATGGGAATGTATCAAGAAAAGGGATATTGAAAGGAGCAAAAGAAACTATAGGAACCATTAATGGGAAAAGGACTAGGAAACCATGGATGAGATGATTAGAAAGATGAGAGAAGAAAATGGAAGAATGTAAACACAGAGTTAGGCAAAAGGAAGTACAAAGTGTTGAATAATAAATTGAGTTGGGGAACAAATAAAGCAAAAGATCTAGTGGGAGGATATTGAAAGTTGGTAGAGGAAGGGTGAAATTGGAGCGCTCTACAGTAAGGTTAAATCACTATCAGAAAGTAAGAAGGGAAGATCTGTGCTAACAGTTAGAGAAAAGTCAGATAAGATAATAGTGGACAAAGAAAAGATCCAAGAGAGATGTAAGGTATATATAGAAGAATTGTATGGTTAAGAGCTTAGGCCAACAAGGTTAGACCTAGAAAAGGAACATGATGCAGAGGAAGATGGCTTAGGTCCCGGCATACTCAACAATGAGATAGAAAGGACATTCGGGGAGATAAAATGAAATCAGGCCATGGGGGTGTAGACAACATTCCTGCAGAACTACTAAAATGTTTAGGGAAATGTGGGAGGAAGAGTTTATATGGACTGATTCGTAGTATCTATGAGGAAGCAGAAAATAGGAATAGATTGGATGGACAGGAGGCTAATCCGTCATCTGTACATGTCTCAGACTGCTTAGGTGCGAGTGGGTACGGAGAGTCCAGATGGGCAGTTTTAGGAAGAGGAGTAAGGCAGGGTGGCTCCATATCACTGGTGCTATTCTACGTACGTATATGTGGAGGAAATGTTTAAAAAGGCATGGGGAGAACTCGAGGTAGGAATGGAAGTCAGAGGGGAATTTGTAACGGTGCCTAATTTATTACAGAATACCTTTTTATATTATCTCCTAGACAATGACCAAGAAAACATGTGTCCCTTTCGAGAACTTCATTCTACTATTGACCAAGGTATTGCTACCGCTAGGCGTGAATGAACACAAATAAGTCTCAGGAAAAATTTGTCCAATTTAATAATCCTTATACTGTCTGAGGCAGTTGATTTTCACATTTTTATTTACCGCTCCTAGACTTGATTTTGAGATCTTTTCCTTTCAATTATCACTGAAGTATCCATGAAGTAATTTTGAATAGATATGAATAAAATGAACTAATTATTTTTACATTGCCAACCTTCAATAACCCTGGAAATAAATTCACTATTTGTTTCTGATTCTTTAGATAGCCTTCGGTTATTTACTTTCACGTATTCCAAAGACGACATGAAAATTATTGGCCTATATTTTTTGCAGTATATTTAGCAGTTGATATATTTTTAAACTTGTAAGACTTAAAAGAGTTTCGCTTTTTCGGATGGTGCACAATTTTTGCATGTGCTGCTTGGTTTTTTCATATCCCTCCTGGGAATCTTTTCTGCGTGGGTTTTTTGCTATTAATAAAGAGAAATGCCACCAAGCTGATAACCTCTTGGGTGGTAGTGGAATATTCAGCCATAATAATTGCTTTTTACATCTTTAAATTGATGCCATCATCTAAAATAAATTTTGTGATTAAAAAGAGATGTTTTAGGCGTGATGTAATAATTAATTAAAAATTGGCAATTTTCTACAAAATAAAATGTATTAATATTACTGGTGTCAATGTAACCACATCATCGTGAGGAGTTTGACCTGACGATGATGTAGTTACATTGAAACCAGTCATAATAATAAATTTTATTTTGTGGAAATTATCATTTATTTAATTACTTTTGTGGTGTTTTCAGCAGTCATAGTCATTAGTTCTGTAAATTAGCAAAAATAAAGCTTATCCTTCAACTGTTAATCAAACAGAAATTTAATACATTTCTTGTAAGTGTAAAATGCCTTTCAGAATACCACAATAATGTGATTTAATATAATTATTTTTGTGTTGCTGAGCTAGTTTCTAGAAAATAAGGAAATATCTTTTGAAGATTTTAGTGGAACCTACCAAAAATTGATATTCCCTTTGTGAAGAATTATTGTAAAAACATGAATTTTAATTGTTAGGTCCATTTTTTATTCAATAATTTATGGGTTTTGAATTGAACTTTATGTGTTTCTCTGTTCAATAAATAATTTAAGGCCAATGCAATATTTTTCTTTCCTGCAAGCATAACCCAAGTCATTTCTGAATGTCGGAGGTCGTTGTTTAGGTAATATATTTAATAATTGAAAAAATCAATAATATATGGAAGATGGTATAGAAATTATGAAGAATAATATGACCCATATCTGTCTGTGCCATACGAGAGTGCCATTAATACCAACACACACACATACAACACTAAGAACACGACCATCTCCCTAAGCAGCAACCATTCCTTTGTCAACCACTGTTTCATTATGTGGCAATTCCATTCCACTTAATTGACAGGGAGCCAGATCGACCCATCAGCACCAGGTCCTGGCGTACCGCCTGCTTCGCCCTGGGCGCTCATAGCCCCAGCTGCAGAGAGCCTTTTTTGGCAGAATGCGGTGTGATTTCCCTTTGTGGGAACCACAAAAGTTATATCTGCGGTCAAAACATTATTCTCCTTAAAATTGATTCGGTTCACTGAGTAGTACTGTACTCCCTCTATTCGCCAGCATACGTACATCTCATGTAATAGGCTAAGTGTGAAAAGACTAGACGCCTTCGAAACCTGGTGCTGCAGGAGGATTCGTTACATAAAAAGGAGGGATAAAATAAGAAATGGAGAAGTATACAGAAGAATAGACGAAGAATGGACCTCAGGGAACACCATGGGCAAGAGAAGAACCAGATGGCTTGGCGACACCCTGGGGTAATGGATTCGTGAATAATGTAATAGAGGGAAAAGCCCTAAGAGGAAGGCCAAGGGTCAAAGAACGTACTTAGCAAATGATACCGGAAAGTAAACCAATTAGCGTCAGATAGGGTAGGATGGAGGATTTAAGTTGACCAATTGGCATTGACCGTACAACGTTGATAACTGACTCTGGCGCGTATAAATGACGCTAGTACCATCTATCGACCAAGATGCTAACTATTTTGTAGTTTCATTGTAAAACAACCCCCTCTTCCTGCGGGTTTCCCAAAAATTAAGAGTTCATATTCTTATCACGGTAGTGGCTGAACCATGCTGGAAGCATTCCTGTGAGGTTGGCAATGTCGGAGTTAAGCGGGGATGTAAGTGTGGTGGAATGTGATACCTTTTTCACAACTACACAGAAACCATTCCCGAAACTAACCGCCGATGGAAAAATAGAAACAAAACCATTTTTAGAAGCGGCCGAGGGTGTAGTTGCTCTTGTGGGTATGAAATTTATGGACAAATTGATTTTGCCTGTTATGACCATGTTGATAACTCTCTGATATATATTGTGAATATTTTCAGAGTTTTATGGACCAGTTTTCTTTTGTGTAAGGGATGACATGATGGGAAATATTCAGGTAACAATGAAGACCTTTCTTTTTGGTGTTGTCACATTACAGGAAGATCGTAGGCACACAAAACAGTTTTTTATTTCAGAAGTTGAAGAAGGTATATGATGAAGACCCAAGCAAATACTTTTATTTGGACGATATGATCTTATCAGAAAAGGCTCAAGGAGGAAGAATTGCATCGGATTCCCTGCTATGGCTGCGAAGGTAATAGCTGCGCGGTAGTGTAATTATTATTGGAAATTTTTGTAGGAAGCTAACGCATCATTTTTTTTAGGGGGTTGGAACTTTTTCGTGTGTTCTATACATATTTGATTGAGGAAACTAGAGCTGGGACAGTGACAGACGATGTGAGGCCACTCTTACGTAAAGCCTATCAGGAGACTTTGGCAGCATACCATGGTTGGGTGACAAAGCAGCTCTTCAAGGTTGGTCATTGCGGTTGACATGGAAATTGATGATGTTTATTTAGTGATAAAAACGTAAATATTACTAGAGGTGGTAGTCAACGTCTTTTTATTTCTGTTATGTAGTGGAAAATAGATACGTTAAAAAAATAAACTTATGTACCTTCTCCCCCCAGCTTTTCTGTGGTCCCAGAAAAAGCTGCGTGTATCAGTGACTTCTAATCGTTAATACCAACGTCTAACTTCTGGGGGTATTAAATTGCTATATTTTTGATTGTGTTATGAAATGGGCTGTCTAAACAAATGGTTGGCAATACAAGTAGTATTCACGGAGCTCGGATAGTCAAAATGTTTTAGTGCTAAT
Organism: Hetaerina americana; assembly: GCF_022747635.1. Lineage (NCBI taxonomy): Eukaryota > Metazoa > Arthropoda > Insecta > Odonata > Calopterygidae > Hetaerina > Hetaerina americana. The sequence goes on along the minus strand of NW_027286985.1, from coordinate 51,259,804 downwards.
CTCCGCTCTTCGCAATAGACGTTTAGGCTAGATTATTTTGTTGTTAACCTGTCACGATTTGGTTTCCATGCAACTCATGAGTTTTGGTACTATGAACGTTTCATAAATAATGGCAAGACTTCTGAGATACTATCCAATACTTTTTGTATTAGAGGAACCACGTGCAATCTTTTATAAAATTTACACAGTTAAAAAATATTTCTAAATTAATCTTGCCGCTTTCCATCTTTGGAGCAATTGCTTATGTATGCAACAGTTTCATGTGTTATTCAACAATTGTGTTTAGCAGGCCCGAGGAAATTTTGTATGATCCGATCACATTGAAATATTTCATCTTTTGGGTCGAATAAGACAAAAGTCTTCATTGCTTATTCTCTAATTGCAATCATCAATGTACAATCATCTGTAGCAAGATAGAGGCGGAAAAGTCACACTGGACCATTATTTACTGTACTTTAGGAGCAGCCATTTTTATAGAAAGTAGCATTTTCCCCAGCATTTTTCTTTATTTTTACAGTTAATTAATTTTCTGCAGCCAGCTCTCCAAGCATGCATAGCACACACATTGTTTTATCAAGTAGAACATTTACGTTTTTGGCCCAAGGATGTTAGGTATGCGAGCTTATGTGAGACTTAGCAGCTTAATGGCTGGAGAAATGTCCACATCAGTTCTGGACATGACTTTTTTACCGTAATATTTTGGCAACTTACCTAGGGCCACTGTGATTATTATAATTTTTCAGTTTTCACGCATGTAATTTCATCTAGTTTTCCTACATATGTGCAATAAATGTCATAACATTGTCTGCAATCAGTAGAGTGCATCAATTAGCATTTGATGGGTAATAGCTTCCTCTCTAAACATTGGTATGTGAACCAATCGCAAAATTGAGCACCATTTTTTCATCGCCGTTAGGAAGACATTTGTTGGTTAATAGTAGTCTCCTCAATTGCACTTTTTTTCTGAAAAGTGTAGCCCTTGTTTCATTATATTGTCAGGATATCATGTTTTTGTGTCAAAATAATTGCATAACTTTTGCAAAACTCCAGTAGACTATATGATACAAAGTTATGATTTAGTGAAATGTATAAGTAATGCACGTATGGCCACATTTGAGTATCTTTTGTGCAAATTTTCCATGGCAGAAATAAATCAAATGTCATGGAAGTATACAATCAAATTGAACTGGAATTATGTGAATTCTTCCATGCTGTACTGTGTTCTGCTCTTTTTTTCCTTGTCCATACTACTTTGACCTAATTGTAAATAAATATACGCCGAATATGTTTCAAGCAGACTCATGATGTAACTGAAAGCATAATACAATGAAATAATACAAAGTGCACAGCATATGCGTGTTCCTCTTTCTATGAGTTAATTATGTCATAAACTGTTGAAGATGTTCCAACTGGTATATAATGATTAAATAAGTTTTGTTATTAAAATTATGAGTAAATTTGTCATTACAGATCTAGATACATTGGTATTGAGTTTTCTCATTTACTCCTGCCATATATTCAATTGATATAAAGTTACAGGTATTGGTGCTTTTCAAACAGGTCAACAGTACCTTAAACAATCAGGCCTATAGAAATTTAATTTCTTTCTGTGAATCTGTTTCTTCATTAGTTGGTGTGTCAGATGCTCCCATGTCGCAAGGATTTGATGTTAGGTCTAGCTCTTGGCCAGGATGACATAGAAAGTACTGTGATTCGTCATATGTCTTCATTTGTTGTTGACCTCAAGTGCAATACACAAGCTGTTTACAAACTCTATAAAGATAATGACATAGAGCTGGACACTATGGCTTGAAACTATCTTTGAAGAAATTGTTGGAAGATATTATTACCTTTAGAATGCACAACACTACTCACTTGGTACCTGAAGCTCAAATACAATTAAGTGCATGGTGATGAAAGTTAAAGAAATTATATATAATTGAAGAATCTCATTTTAAAGAAAGCAATGTTATACTTGGAAATTCATTCTAATTTTGTGAATGAATGGGTGCTTCTTTGAAATTCTGCCTGGTGCTCAGTAGTCACATGTGACTGGTAAATGTGTTTGTTTTCAATGAAAAGTTTTATGCAATTAGTTAGTTTATTTATGTTTTTACGAACTTTTGAAATTTTGTTTGAAAGCTTTTCTTCAAGTGAAAGTAATAGGTGATAATATGAAAATATTTTTCTTCAAGGTTGTGTGCATCCAATGAAAGTTGCCTGGAAAATTATTTTCGTTATTATATCAAAATATATTAAAATTTGTAACAATTGACTGTTGGATTGAAATTGGATGTTAGAATTGTTAAATTTTTATCTCTTCAGTTTATTATCATATATGTATGTTAAACAATTTTGTTATTTTGGTATGTTAAGTAGTAATTTAAAGCAAAGTTATCAATGTACTAAGAAAGTGAATCTTATTATTAAGATATGCTCTGCACTAATTGGATGGTATATGCATTGTGGATATTATTATCAGCTTGAAGAAATTAGTGATGTGTTTTTTAAATGAGTTGGGGAATGGATACAGCTGATGCAGAAAAGCAGTATACTTACTGTGTTGACCCAGTTATTGTTAGACTTGTTAATATTGTCCTGTACAATAGGAGATGGCACTCTACCTATGCTCAGCTTTACTAAAACAATGGAAATTGGGAGTATTTATTTGAAATCATTAAATCTGTAAATAATGGGTTTCCCCCCTCTTATGAAAGTTTACATTCTGGTGCTTACCAGATTCTGAGGAAAATGATCTCTTTTCTTTGATTGGATCACCAATATAATAATCAGGGTTCGTTCATTGCAATGAGTAACCTAATGACTTTTTTGAAGGTGGGAAAAGAGATCACCAGTCCACCTCAGTTGTGCTCTGATAAGAAATAAATATTTTTGCACACTCAGTGTGCCTTCCCCCAACTGAAGAATTCTGGAAAAGCAAGCATGTTTGTAACCTTACCGGTGTCAATTAAAAAGAAAAGACATTGAAGGTGCTAATTAAATCTGCAATTGTACATCAATTTCTGTGTGTACACATCTGCAGGTAATCGTTTATGTCCATATTTGTCATAAAATGTCATTAATTTTGAGTAGAGATACTCGATCCTGTTAACTGATGAGTGTACAAGGCATATCCCATACAAACTTTCCTAGTATTTTTTTTTAAGGGTATGCATAATGTTTATTAGGTATGGAACTAAGAGACAATGAAACTGATGAGGGAGAAAGGTGTTTCAAATCCAAGGCTTGAACATCAAAGTATTTTTTTAATGAAATTCTTGGGTGTCATGTGTTAATCTCATAACTCCCAGTAAGAATGGGCTTGGCAGACATCCCTTTTTGAATATGTTTGATATTCATTCATATTAGATGTATTATATTACACAAATCTCTCTATCAACTGATAATTTTGTAAAATCAATGCCTGTCATTAGTCATGTTAATCTGATATTTACATTCCATCACCTCCACAGGATTTTTTTTACTCATCGTAGCCCTCTATTGATACTAAGTGTCTTAAACCTGTAATTCCATCCAAAAATGTTGGTTGTTCTTTTTGGACAGTTAGAATCATGTCCTCTTTGGTAGTTTAAAATCATTTAAATTTATAAATTTGTTATTATTTTTAATGTTTTTTAAATTCTGAAACAGACTGAATAAACAAATTTTTAATAAATGCTGACGTAACTGTATCCCTCCTAAATCCATTGTAATATTAAGAATGAAAGGATTTTTACACAAGGCATTATAGGATTTCATGTACCTGATTAGTTTAAATGCCTTTGAATTCTGTTATCTAGAAGATAAATAACTTGGCCAATAATCAGTTCTTTAGTTAATAACTTTGAAAATTGTCCCACTGGTATGTACCCTCTGTACCCACAAAGGATATTATTTCAGTAATTTGATATTCCTAGTGAATTAAAAGTAAAAAAATTATTACATATTGGCTGATGTTTTTCAGCATTGTAAAAAATACCAAATTGAGCGAGATTGAACTTCTCCAAATCTTGCAGTTCTTTTGATTCTTGTGAATTAATGGATAAGTATATTTAAACTGAGAAATACATACTCTTCAAACTTTATTATTCCACAAAATACATTTATATTATGGATGCGAAAAAGTGCATTTTTTCATACATAAATATTCATGGATGTTATACCCAAATGTAAAATATCCCTCTAGTGGAGTGGGGGGCCATCATCTTGCAATTGGGACTAATCTACAAATCACATCCGTTAACTCTGACCACATAAATATGGAGTTTCATTAATATTTTTCATTGTTTTCCAAACTTTTCCTATTAGTCATGACCAGAAAAAAACCATGGTAACAAACACTATTTGGTTTGAAATATTACTGATACCAACGCCTCTTGAGTACCTATTGACATAAAAAAACAACTGTCTAGTGAGTTACATTGCTTTTTCATGTAGGTAAAGAATGATACTTAATGAACCAACGTTTAAGTTGCCAGATGATGATACCTCAAGTTTTTACACACATTATTTCCTGTTTGGGGAAGTTGACTGGTCCCAAAACAAATATTTAATATCACATCATAAAACAAGGCTGATTAACATTTTTGATGACAACGATAAAGAATAAAATTTCTAGGATTATTTCCACTTTTCTTCAACAAAAAATGCCACAATGAAAGTATTTAAATAGCAATCCTCATTGAAATTTTCATTTTGTTCAAATTTTTTTGCAATAAACAAATATCAGATGTGTACATGGGAATATATTTTTAATAGGTACAAAATAATTATTATGAAACGAGGCCAAGGGAATTCTTTTGTTATAATCATTGAATTAATAGAAAAGTGATCCATAACATTTTTGCCAGACAACCCTGCTACATATACACTTTTTATGAAATCTTGAATAAATGATGTTAGATATTTAATTGATGTGGACAAAATTCTTCTTAAAGCTAATGCAGTTTAAATAAGGCACTATAATTATGGTTACAATAAGTACAATACAATTTGCAAGTACAAAAATGATACAATTATAACAAGGATTCCTTGCAACAGCTTACCAAAACATGTCAGAAAAAATTTCTTTCTTATGTAAATGGAATAAACAAGAAAATGTAGGAAATGCACACAAATGGCAGTTCTTCCAGAAATCAGTCAACAAAATCTTGCTGGAAAGTTATAAGTAAGAGTGAAGATAAAAGAATCAATGGAAAGTTATAACACATCAAATCACTAAAAGAAAAAATGTATGTGTCATCTTAAGTATAATTTTTATAAATCTCTAAGGATAGCTTTCACTTTGAAGATTTGTAATAAGTAAAAAAATTAATGAAAACAATCAAATTCCTATGGCATGTGCCTGTTTAAAAATAAAATGCATTTGACCATCAAAACTTGTAATATTGATATAATTGAGACCGATGCAAAAATAGGTAACTATCAAGGCAAAATTTTCTAGAAAGAAGATGATGTCGTGTTTTCATCTGTATATAGTAAATAAGCATATGCCAAGGAATAACAATGTGAGCTACAAAGTAAATTACAATGAAAGACATTCTCAGATTTTGTGTTTTATATTTTGTGAAATTTTAAATTGCCTCTTTTATCTAAATTAAAAAAGGCTCTTATTGCATGGTTTTCAAAATTATATTATTTTTCCAGGCTTTCACAATGCAAACAACTTGTTCAGAGAAAATATACAGAGAATAATTGACATACGATAAGAAAAAAGCAAACCATTCCTCACGATAGGTTGACAAAATTTGACTAGTTTCATTACTCTGAATCAACATCTTCACAGCACAAATTAAGAAGGAAAATAAATGGTAGTACAGCCTAATTAAATATAATAATTTACCATTTTTTACAATTTAATTTGGAAATACATGTAAGATTTGTTCACTTTTTCCTTTATTTTCACTTGCATCTTAGTAAAAATCTGCTGAGAATATGCCAAGGTGCACTTTTTCTGCGATGTCAAATAATACGGCATGACCACTTTTTCTTTAAATAGTTAGCCAAATACTTAAGTCATCTTCTAAATATTATTTACCTTGATAATTGAAAATAGTTCCATTTCTCCCGTCATACAGGCTGCTTGCTACAGGCATACAGGCAGTAAAGATTGACTAGCAGGACTAATTTACGTAAACCATTATTATTCTACAAAATTTAAAAATCAAAGATAACAGAATTTGTTAAAATGCTCAAAACATTGTATCTTTGCTGTCACTTCTTTGCCTTTGAATATATTTGCTGTCAGAAATATTTTTAAAATGGCATAAGCAGGACAAAAAAACAATTAGATCACCAAGACTTAGTATAATTTAATGCATGCAATGCAAGGTAAAATAAATATTTTATAATTGCACAACAAAGTTGCCAGGATAAATCAGAATCCTCGGTTCATGATTGCAAAACAAGATTGAAAATAGAATAATGCTCAAAGGATAACTACTCACAACATGTGCTGAGAATTACAATAACACTTTATTTGCTAAGCCATTTTGCTTACAAGGGATATTTTTTTCATTTCCCCATACATCACCAATTATTCACAAGTTAACAGATACAAATGACAAGAGTTATAGATGAAATGGGAAAATTTAAAGAAAATTACAAAATAACAGTAAAAATATTGAAATTAATATAAATACACAATAATTTAAAAAAATAAGTTTTGTGATTGAAGGTTATGCATCACAAATTTTCCTCTGCTAGTGGTTTAACTTAACTAAAGAATCTTTAATGGAGAAATGAAGAGTAACTTCAAAGACGAAGACGATTATTTACTGTTAGTTGATACACATGGAAGATTGGAATTTCGGAACCACCACATGAAAGGAAATGGAATAACTTTGGGTTCAAGCACAAAAAAGCTCTTACGATTCTCTTTGGAAACTAGTTAGAGATATGATTAATTACAATTTATTTTTAAGGCTAATTTGAAAACTTAGCTTCAATGCGTTCAAACTGCTATGGATCAGGTTTCATTTTAAAAGATCTTGTTATAGTGCACAATGACTAGCTAATTCAACCTGGACTGACCAGATATGTAACTCTGGAGCCTCTTCTGACCCTTAATGCTTTTCCTGTACCACTCCCTGTTTAATTTTTTCATTTGTCTGAAGAGTATCAGATACTCTCTGACATGACATTCACTTTCAACAATGCCCTAACCTACCTTGTTTATATTTTGCCTTGTCTCTATTATCTCTCTCTTCCTAATTTAAATCCTTCATTTCCCAATAATCCTTACTTAAAGAAAGGTTCATTATTCCAGACTGGGAAATAAATTGTGTGAACTACCTAAGTTTTACCAATATATTTCAGGACTAGCAAGGTATGTAAAATAAATATTTCATTCCTAATATATAATACCAAAATAATTGTCTTTTCCATTCATTTTTTACAGTCTAACAAATGGAATTAGCATTGAAGAATCTAACATATTTGCAGGTAAAAAGCAGACACTAAAAACCAATCCTTGGATTGATAACTGGTGATCACGATAAATGAATGAACCCATACTGATTTTTCTGTACAGAATGAATAATTTCAACATGGTACACTCTTCAGTCCTGGCAATATTGTCTACTTAAGCAACTGTACCCCACTAAACTGGAGTAGAGGGATAGATCCAAGGAAGGAGGATATGATCCTCCCTTGGAGGGAATATTTTTGGCTTTAATGACATTCAAAATGAATATTATGTACATATATACCTCACATTAATTTTGATTTAATTACTAATTGGAATAATCACGGCAGGCTATGTTGTGATCTCTAAATTATAGTGATTTTTTTCAAATTTATTTGTAGGTAAAAGTTGAAAAAATAATTGTTATTCACATACGAAAATGATCTCTCTTTGAGATTTCCCACAGACGATTACCCACAATATGAGGCAAATACATATTCTAATGGTAGGGGAACTATCATTGATTTAAATGTAGCTTGCGTTTGGGTAAACTGGTTACGTAAATTATTATATTTGAGTTCAAAGGTGATGGTACAATATTCTGAATTTCATTTTTATTGCATAATCCTAGATGCATTTGATCACCCGATTCTCAACAGAACTAAGAAAGCTATTGGAAGCGAGGAGCCTCAAGAAATGAACCTGGAGGGCACCTAAAAATAATAAAAAGAATTTAAATGATGCAAGCATATATTCAATTACAAAATACTAGAAAACTGTAGGTACTGACAAAGTTTGTAAACTTTTGAGTGATTCCATTATAATAACCTTTGTTCAATTCTAACCTTGCATAATGCATTTTACGTTAATTTATAAGTCATGGTCCAATTTTTCAGTGAGTAGGCTCAAAAAACAATTATATGCCCCTACTATTACCCCTTGTTTACAGCCTTATGTAACATACATTTCTTGTCATTTTTATAGTTAATCTTGAAAACGGACCAGATGCTGCAATTTAAAACTACTTGATATCTAATTAACATTACTGGTCCGTTTTAATTACATAATTGTGATTCCAAATGAAATGTTAAAAAATAGGGGCAATACATGTAAAAATTGATAAATAAGATGCAAAAAATGATACATAATTTAATTTATACAATCTTATTGATGTGAGGAATCTTGGGTGAAAACTTTGGTTAACTGGTAACTTGTGTCTGATTGATTAGAGTGATGTTTGAACAAACAACACTTTTTTGGCATCTCGGGCAGCTGGCATCAGGCCCTAACCATTATTTTGACTTAAGGTGATTGTTGTCAAAGTTACTTTCGGAATTGCAATGTTAAAAATAAATCACTTTTAGTTTCAATGCACAGACATCATTTTCAATAGGTTTTTACACTTCCCTCATTCGCTTATATCTCACACAAATGCATACTTGATACATAATGGGAGGAAGGGGAGAAGTTGGAGATCCTTTTATGAGTGGCAGCAGGATTCAAAAGCAAAAAATACAGTGGATAGGAGTAAGGTCAGGTTATCTCCGTGGAAGGAGAGTCAGAGGGAGGCTAAACAGTTATAAGGAGTTAAGGAATCAAAGAAACAGTCGTTAAATTGGAACCCAATAATTTTGAATATGCTGAAATTACAACATTATCTAAAAAATTTCAGATGAGCTCCTTTGTCTTGCACCTGTAAAATTCATATTATCTATCAAGTAGGCATGCACATTAGACATATTCCATTGAGAAGAGTAAAAACTTCTTGAAAATATTTGTAAGGGGAAACTGGTCAAGGTAGTTAAATGAAATCATAAGATATTAAAAAGTGATTAATTTTCAACCGTAATCTGAACTTTTTCACAATCATTCATTACAAACTATGCCTAAAGAGACAAATTACACTTACAAATTCATTCCTCATAGTGAAGGGGTTTTCTAAGATGATTTCATTAGAAATGATTTAGTTACTTCTGCTTACTATATTAAACACAGGGCGACAATATTTTATCACTGTCATTTATAGGAATCAGATTTTAACCCTGTGATTTATATAAATATTTCCACTGACATTAAATACGTGCCCTTGAAAAATCTAAATTCACATTAAAGTCTAGTCAATAATTGTTTAAAAAGTATTTTTTGTATTATATGGGGGTATGGTAGTCCAGTTGTAGAACACTGAACTACTGACTGAAGGTCCCAGGATCGATTCCCATGCACAACTCTTAGGTTACCCTCAGCTACACCTGAGCTGTGTGATTTTTGGGAGCCAGGACTTCCAGGGAAACCATAGGCAGCACAGGGAAAGGATCTAGCCTCCCTACCTCGATGTGTGAATTTCACAAACTATTGGGCTCAGTACTATGGGGGGTTGTACCCTCACCTATCAAATTTACATTCGGGTTCATTACTTTGTTTATGGTACACATTATAAATCATTACTGTGGTGCACCAGAGATGGTAATGAGCATTTGAAAAAATATTAATCTGAAAAATTTTTCATTTAGCTTTCAATTTTAAAAAATAAATTCAATCCTAAAGGATACTTGAGAGTAGTATCTGTAAAAATGACATACGTATATTACCTACCATTGTCATATAATCTGTGATATCAGTGATAAAAATTGGATTTTAAAATTTGAAGAGATTAATTTGGAACAAAATTCTATGGCTCAAAATTTTGTCTTCATGACATAATGCATATAAAATTTTTAAATGGAAAACTACATACTAAAATATCCTTACATTGCATTATTTAAAAGGGACTATGGAGGTTTGAAAACTGAATTTAAAGAGATTTCATACTATCAATATAACATTTACCACGTGTTTAGTGCCCTTATTTTAATTTTTAGATTATTTCTGATGCAAATTTAAATGATTTTGTACATAGGTTTAAAGGATACGGCTTTTTAATATTATCAAGAGCTACAGATTATGTATTTTTTGTTTACTATCAAAGATACAACTGATGCTGGGACTGCGATAATTATTCAAAAAAGTCCGTATTCTTCAGGAAAAATTAACTGTTATTATGTGCAAGATGTCTCCACAAGATTCCCTATGGTTTTCACAGAATATTTACAGTTTTACAGATCATGCCTCCATCCTACACAAATATACACATTTTTTGGAACTAATTGGTCAAGTTTTAAGCAATGCTGACTGCAGGTGTCAGAAAGACAAGGGAGGCTTGGCAGTCTCATTTGGATATCAGGCATGTAACATATTATTTTACTGTGCACAAAAATTATATATGAAGGATACCAGATATAAATACAACATTCTGATCAGTAATTCTCCCTAGATTATGGGTTAGAGACAGTGAACCCTGCCTCAAAGGAACATAGATTTACTGGAAAATTAAACTGGAATTCTGACAAAACAGCAATGTGTTCATCCAAACAAGAATGCAAACACTAGTGAGGGTTGTATCATTTCAATTGAATTTAAAATTTATCACTCTCATTGAGCAACAGGAAGTCTGAACATGACACAAAGCACAAGAAAATTACTCCTTGAAAACTAGATGAAGCATTTTCTCTACATAACAAAAATCACATTTATACAATCAGAATCTACAGCAATAAAATATCACTTCACTAATAATTTTTAAATCAGGCTTTGATACTCAAAAAAAAAACCCAAATTTTCATTTTTTCCTAATAATAGCACTAGTGAGGTATTTCAAAATGGTTGAAATGCAAAAAAAAAAATTCTAATATTTTCGGAAGTTTCTTATCATTTTCACGGCAAGAAAAGTAAATTGTCATGCCGAGCTTATCTTACTTATCTCAGTGAATTTTAATCTCTATGCATAGTAAGTATTAATTGAGCCATTGATGCTTTAAGAAATATAATGGAACAAAAATTATTTTTTTATCAAATAAATGTTTGTTACATACTAATGTAACCCAAACATTTTGGGTTTTGGACACTCACGAAATTTGTGATTCAAGAAAGTTAATATAGTTGAAATTTTCTTTTACAAGTTGAATGGTACATGAATTAATTTATGCTCTATCAAGTTTAATACATTCAAGTATTTACTAAAAAATTTACAAAGTATCTGAATCATGATTGCATATATTGAATATTTTGATGTAATTATGGCAGTTATTTGGCACAAAATATTTGCAAAATATAAGCAGCTATTATTAGTCCTATTAGAGCTAAATAAAAGACTCCTTATGGTATTATTCTACCATTAATCCAGTCCAGACTATGTCTGTGTGACAGATTCTGATTCTATCTGTACAGTTGCAATTTGTAGGGCAGATAAAATTTATTTCCACTTGCTTGAGATTCAATCTGAAGAGTCAAACCAGATTCTGAGCTAGCATGTACCAAGCTTTACAGGATTTCCTAGAGACTTGCTTTCTCAGTTGAATATTTGAAGTATTTCATTATTCCTTCTAAACTTTGTTTGTAAATTAGGTCAAACGTTTCAATCAAGCTGTAAATTATTGCATACAGAGTTCAACACATAGAAACAAATAGAAGTAGAGGCAACTAAAAGAGGGCATCATAATTGCAGTCTAGAGAAAAATATTCTAATAATAATTACACTAATAAAAAGTGTAATAACTAACTAAACTAGTTAGAATCCTAATGAAAATGTGTTTTCAATTCAATATACATATTAGCCTTAAATGCACGAAATCAACATGCATGAAATGAAGTTTCAAAATGTGATTCCAAAAAATATCCTTTCAAGTCAATGAAATAGTGATTTACTTCATAAAAGACAAAATGTAATAATTTATTACCGACTTTCGGCTATTTGTACACTTCAATAATTAGATAATCCTGAAATGCTTTGATGCCATCCTATCCCAAATCACTCCCATATTACACGTCAATATCTACCCTCATCAATAAAAACTGTCTTTGGATTGATTATATACTATGTACAGTTGATTTTTCAAATCCTCCAATACAATTTCAATTACAGACATTTTATCCCAAGAAAAAATAGTTAAAAAATATTTAATCTACGTTGGTAAACCCACAGACAATCATTAAAATTTTCAGTACAATGAAAAGTGAAGAACGTTTTGAGAAACACAAATCAATTACTTCCAATAACTTATCTTGGAAAGTACAGCTTCCATTAATTACACTGAAGTTTCACCCACCAAGTTTTCCCATATAAAAGAAATCAATTTGAGGATTTTAAAAATGTAACTATTCAGTGGTAAAGTATTAACACTGGTGGGAGGTTTCAAATGAGGGGACTGTCCCCTCATTCATAAATTCATAAGAGTTTACAACATTAATGAATGTTAGAAACAATACCTAAGTGCCCAATTTTTAGATAAAAATGCTTTTTAGTAGCATAAATAATTATTAAATATAAGATATAAAATATGCAGTATTATTTCTTGCCACGAATAATTATTATGGCATAATTAGCGATAAAATATGCATAATGTTATCAAAACAGTTGTTATAAAAATAGCCACATCATTTAAAATGATGACAAATATATGCTAAAAATATGTTCTTATTCCTACAACTGCAGATCAACCTAATTATTTGTTCCTTGGGTGAGATAAATGGAAAAAAAATTTTAACTACTAAAGAATTCATGACATCAAGTGTAGAGACCATTCCATCATAAAAATGTAATAACATATGTGTATATCATGCGCATGGAAAAGGAGCAGAAGCCTGATACAGTAAAAATTTTTTTAAAAATATATCATATATTAAAAAATTCTATTTTAAACGGCATATTTTAAAATAAAAGCTTAACCTTTTATAAAACATCACATTAGCTTATCATTTCTTAAAAACATTGAAATTATATGCCTAGCAAAACAGCATAACATTGCAATAATAATTGACATATGCTGGATAGTGACACATAATTTTGCTATTTAATTTTTAATAATGAAGAGTTTCATAAAGCAGATTTACAATGTCATGAATTTTAGAGCTACTGAACTCCTTTGAAGCACAGAAGCATGGAATGAGAAATGCTTTGAAAAAAGCACAGAGGGTTGCAGATACTAATTGATGACAACTCTACAAATAGTTCTATAATGCATAATTGCCATCACAAAATTGCTTCATTCAAACACTCACCTAGAGCAGCTCTATGAGTAAATCAATATAGATGGAATGTGATGGAGCAATAATGAGTAGATTGATATCCATACTAATTACGGATTTCCACATTAATACTTGTTACAAGTATTGGGTGTACTTGAAACCACTGCCACCCATCGTGAACAGATATAAATGCTTTTTATCAAACACCACTTGCATGTTGACCATATGTAATGGCTAATGTTGTGCACAATTGACAGGTTACAAATTTTTTATAAAACTGCAATACTATCTACATTTGTTAGGCACTGAATTTAGAGATAATAGATATTTTGCGAAAGGCACAAAATGTTGGAAACAAATTTTTAATCTTATTCTCTAACATAATGGACTTATCCTTCACAGCCACTACATTTTCTTCTGGATACCACAGCTGACTGTTTGTTGGATAAACCTAAAAAATAAAAGTAAAAATATACCAGAAGGGGACATTACTTCATGAAAAACAGTGTAACAAAAATATATCTCACTAAAGCTTAATCAAATTAATACAGAAGAAAAATTACTTAGCAGGACTCAATAAATATTTAACAGCAGTTTATACTTATATGCTTTTAATGTGAATTGGAAACATGAGCTGATTTTTGAAGCACTACATCTACACTACATTTTTGATGAAAATGATTTTCTTAGCACAACAATAATTACCTATTTTTCATGAACTATTAAAATGATAAATTTCTTAATTTATACATGGAGTAACACCACTGAGATGGGCATTCTGTTTTATAAGGCAAGGGGTCGCATGGCACAATGAAACAAGCAATTTGGATTCATCATTCATAGATTTTTGAATGCTGTGAAGTGATTAAAAAATTATAGCAATTACTAAATCAAACTAATTTTTTTTTATTGAATGAACTTGAACTTAAATTAATAACTGACATGTGAATAGCCAAATGACTAATTTACACCCTTTCCCAGAAGCAGATGCAGATTATTATTTAGCACTGTGAAGTTTGGTGTAAAATTCAACAAGATAAGAAAGGAAGATGGATAAGGAAATGGAATTTACAAGTATTAAACGGAATGATAAATAAAGAGTATCAGCAGGCTGTAGACAAAATCATGTGTGATGAGAAAAAAATGGGAACATTTCAATAAAGGGATATTGAAAGGTATCTCCCGCAGTTTCTTTGGAAGTATAACGAGTTGAATAATAAACTGAGATGAGGTGAGGAAAACTAAACTAGTGCGAAAGAAGTACGGTGGCGATGCAGGGTGAGCATATGGAAAGTTTACAAAGGAAGGGAGACATTGGGGTACTGTGAAGGAAGGTAAAAGCACTGTCACAAAGAAAGTAGAGAAAATCCATGCAAACAAAAAAATATAAGTCTGGGAAATTATAATGAAACCAGGGAAGATCCAAGAGAGATGGAAGGAATATACATATAGTATACTGTATAGAGGAACTATACAGTAAAGACATTAGGTCTGCAAGCTTAAACATAAAAAGTGATTATGACGTAGATAAGGATAGCTTAAGTCCAGGCTCACTTGACAGAAAATTAGAAAGGATCCTAGAGGAATTGCAATCAGATAAGGCCATAGGGGTAGAGAACATTCCCGCGAAACTACTTTAGTGCTAATGAAAATTTGGACAGAAGATTTTTTATGGACTAATTTGAAACAATATGAGGAAGGAATTTGGCTGGATGATTTCATCACATCACAGCTAGTTCCCATCCCAAAAAGAGAAAGGCAGCCATAGGTGAGAACCAATAAGTTTGATTGCGTACGCAGCTTAAGTGGTTCTCAGGATCAACTAGATGGAGAGCAGGGCAAATGATTACTTAGGGGATGATCAGTTTTTGTTCAGGAAGGGGAGAGGCACACATGATGCCATTTCAGTAATTAGATCACTAATAGAGAGGAGCATACACAGTAGTAATAAAAGTAGGATATATGTGCTTGTTATATATATTGCAATAGAGTAGTGAATCAGGTAGATTTAATAGGAGTATATTAGGTGAAAAAGTTCAATCTTTACATTAATTTATTTGATAAGTACTTCCTTTGAATCGTAACATGAAAAATTGAACTAGTTGGTTCGTATGGCCATATGCACAGCATTATCATGAAAAGATAAAATGGCATTAATTTTTCCTTCTAATCATGGAAATATAAAAATTTTAAAGTTTGTTTCTGTTGGACATGGACACATTTAAAGCCAATTTCTTTGTATTTTGAAATAATGATAATGCACAACAACATCAGATTTCATCATTACATAATATACTTATCAACTTAAAACTACCTTACCATATGTATAATTAGAAATAGCCAATACAGAAATATACACTAACAAAAATACTATCCAGTAGTTAGGTTACTAACTCTATTCATCATGGCAATACATTTTTACAGCAAATTAATCACTACTTTGATGGAGAAAAATAATATTCAACAAAATTCACTCCTTCTCAGTGCCCTGTAAAGTTAATGAAAATGAAGCACTTTACTCACAGACTAGTTCAGATGACCCAATTTTTTCAGTTTCACTTGCAGTACTGTTATTTGCTTCAACATCAACTGATGTGCCAAATGCAAGGGCAGCCAAGCGAAGGAAGAAAGGGCCTACTCCATCCCCTGTGCGAGAAGAAACAGCCCAGTACTCCACGCCAAGGGTACGGGCCACTCTTACAGCCTGAGATTCAACCTCCGCGTACGCTGCCTCAGACTGATTGAGGATGAACACATACAAAGAGAAGGGCAAACAGAACTTGGGTTTCATTGAGCCAATACCAGAGGTATGGTATATGATATATATGGCACACCCTTTTACCATGAAGTAAAATGAAAGAGGGATACATATTTTATGGGGAGAAATATATACCATTTCAGTACATGGAGGGTGTAATTAGCTTATAGATAGAACATTTGGCTATAGTACTGAGGTCACAGGCTCAAATCCTAAGAGATACATTTGGACAAAGAAACTGCTCCCATCCATTACCTGAATATGTTAATTTCACATACAATGGCATTAATGTGAGCTCTCCCCATGCAAATCAAAACCAACGTTTAGGTTGATTATTGCAATGGTATTGAGGTGTGAAATAAAGTTCATAAACAACTTAAAAAGTGCATGTTCATCAAGTAAATAACATATTTAGTGAAGGTTAGCATGAATTTCATTATGTATTTAATTGTAGCACAACTTTAAGCCTATTCCATCATTTGTACCTTACTTTGCCATTGAGAAATATAAGAGCTTGTGATTTTGTAGCCCTCTTGTAGTATTTCATTTTTCATGGTATTCTACTGATTACAAGGTAGGTTTCCTAAAAATTCATGATAACTGGCAACCCTTTCTATCAATCCCCCTCCCAATTCTTCCCCTGCCATCCCTACTGGTGCCATCTGGTTCATACACATGATTCAAATAAAACACCTATCCCTCTAGTATCCTCATATATTTTGCAATATTTCCACCAAATTTGTCCATCCATCATCCATCAAATGCCTTCTCAAAATCCAGAAAACATTCTTCATTAAATTATATGATTCTAATGCTCTTTTTACTTCAATGGCATCATGTAATTTCTCTCCTTTCTACGTCCAAAGTTATCTTCACCTCAGTTGTGGCTAGCACTATTTCATATTCATTCCGTATTTTTGTATTCCACTGAATATTAAAAACCAATTCCACATTTTAAGGGATCATATAAATACGAAGGGGACCCCAAAGTAACGGGAATTGGGCTGCGGTGGGGGGCGAGATCGGGGGAAGCCTTTGCTTGGCCGGTCGTACGTCAGGCTCATGCCTCCTCCGTCAGTATGCGCAGCACCGTCACTGTGACTGGTCCGTCAATGAGAGCTGCTTCAGTGAAACAACTTTTTTCATTCCAGCAAAAAACGTGATGGCGGATTATCAAGAGCAACGCGCTGCAGTGAAACTGTGTTTCCTGTTGTGGAAATTGGCGACAGAAACTATTGTACTGCTCAAGACTGTTTATGGGAAAGCTACCCTTAGCTAAACCAGAGTCTACGAGTGGTTTACACATTTTAAAAATGATAAAATGTCAATTGAAGACCAATCCCATTCAGGCCGCCCTTCAACATCAAGAACTGACGAAAACGTTGACAAAATCAATGCCCTCATTCGTGAAGACCGTCGCAGAACCATTGATCAACTCTGTGAGATCTCTGGAGTGTCATGGGAGTTCAATTCAGAGGATTCTATCTGAAGAGTTGAAAATGAAAAGAGTTGCAGCCAAATTTGGCCCTCGTCATCTCACTAACGAGCAAAGGGAACATTAAGTTCAGGCATGTTTTGAGCTTCAAAATCAGCTTGAAGAGGACCCTGATTTTTTTTCCAAGGTGATAACTGGTGATGAATTGTGGTGTTATGGATGCAATCCTGAAACGAAGCAGCAATCAAGCCAATGGAAGACAGCTGGCTCTCCTCGTTCAAAAAAAGCACGCAAAGTGAAATCAAAAATCAAGACAATGCTCATTTGTTTCTTCAATTACAGAGGTATTGTGCACTCAGAGTTCGTTCCCCCGGGTCAAACTGTCACTCAGAAGTTTTACCTGGAGGTTTTGAAGAGATTGAGGGAGAGTATCCGGAAGAAAATAGCAGATCTTTGGCACACGGGCAACTGGTTCTTGCATCATGACAGCAGGCAGGCTCATACCGTCCTCTCCGTGCAGTTTTTGACAAAAATGGCATGAAATCAATTGTCCACCCCCTCTACTCACCGGCTTTAGCTCCCTTTAACTTCTTTTTGTACCCCAGACTCAAAAGGGACAAGAAAGGGACATTTACCTCCTCCACGTTTTGACTCTGTGGAGGAGGTAAAACAAAAATCACTAGAAGGCCTAAAGGACATCCTGATAAATGAATTTCAGAAAT
This sequence comes from Hetaerina americana, assembly GCF_022747635.1. Lineage (NCBI taxonomy): Eukaryota > Metazoa > Arthropoda > Insecta > Odonata > Calopterygidae > Hetaerina > Hetaerina americana. The sequence goes on along the minus strand of NW_027286985.1, from coordinate 51,241,424 downwards.
GTTTCGAACAATGGAAGCATCGTTTGGAGAAATGCATTGTGGTCAATGGGGAATACTTTGAAGGTGAACAAAATTTAAAGTAAATATATGGAGAACTAAAGAATCTATAACAATATTCCTGTTATTTTTGGGTCCCCACTCGTATAGGGTGCAGCAACATAACTTCCTTCTTTGAAAGAGTTTTGCGTTTGAAAAAAGGAAGTTACATTACTACACCCTGTATATGTATTTAGCAAGCATTATTGTTTCTGGTATTACCAATCTTTGTAATGCATTCAGTAAATCACATTTCCATGTCATTTTTTGTAGTACTTATCAACCTGCCATACATGGATCCTTGTTCTTTATTGAATTGTAGCATTATTTATTGTATAGTATCATACATGTATTGAAATTTCAAAAATATTTTTCTGAATACAGGAGAATAAAATACATAAATAAATAATGAGAAGTATTTCGCACAATTAAAAAAGGCATGCACCTAATTTTATCAATAATATAAACTTACCAACAAGTCTTTCTTTGTACCCACTAGAAACATTTTAGGGGTACCAGAATTAGCGCAGAGTGCCTCCTCCAGCCATTTATGGCAATGCATTAAAGTCATCAATGATGTCAAGTCAAAGACGACAACCACAACTGAAAACAAAGAATAGTTTATAACTCCAAATTAATTTTTTGGAATATTTACACAAATTAAATATTTTGCCTATATCCAACTTGAATATCTTTGACTTAATAACTATCAACCAAAGGTGAAATTTTTTCCTGAGCAATCGCATTAATAAACATTGCAAGTCAATTGCATATTGAATAATCATAAAATGGATTGAATTTAAAGTTAAAAAATGTTTACTAGGCTATCTTTTAATCACATCAATTAATATATATACAATGAGATTAATAATTAAGTGATCATGATATCTTGCCTTAAACAACTCCACTAAGAAATGAAAATGGAAAACTCTGCTCCAGCTTAAGTTTGTTATTCTGATTATAAAAAACTCTTCACTAAAACTTCGAATGAGACCAGAAGGAATTTTTATATCAGTGTAAGCTTTTATTTCACTAAACAATTCTTGATTGAGGCTTGATTTCATGTCACTTGTGAAAAAGATAAAATCTTATGATGCATCCTATACCTGATGTACCTAGTCCTTGGATCAGTAAAATATTATTATCATCATTGTTATCATTAAAATGTTTGGAAGCAGACAATTATCATTTCTACTTATCTGCCTGTATGGTGGCACACCTTTTAACCATGAAAAAATGCTTTCCATAGTTGATGGGATTTCTCTGCCCAAACTATATTTTTCCATAAGTCATTAAAATTACATTTAAACATTTAAATGTGTCTGGGATGTGTTAAAAAAATTCACCCCTAAACCAGCAGTAAGGTAAGGAAAAACTTGGTTTTTTCAAATAATTACAATATATTTAAATTGCATCATCTTAAATGATTAGAACTATTGGAAATTCCACAATGTTATGCTTATCACAATTATTTGTAATCCATAAGTTCAATAATTTTCTCACTTATAAAATTTTTTTGAACACACAGAATATATTCGACAGATTCAAGCGGGAAGTGGTGGAAGTTAATCATTATGAGAAAAACAAAATTTGCACTTTTCCACAGATTTATTTGTAACGTACAACATATTTCAGTTCATGGAACCTGAAGATGGTTCCATGAACTGAAATGCATAGTATGTTACAATTCAATCTATAGAAAACTGCAAATTTTGTTTTTATCATAGTACTGAATAAAATATTATCAGATAATTTAGGTGAAAATAATTGAGTTCATTTAACTGAGTTTAAATTTGTACAAGCAATAAAATGTAAGCCTCTTCAATTCATTAGCTGGGACAGAGATCTTTCTTGATAACCGTTATGACATCTAATTATTTCAAAGCCAAATACCAAAGAAAATCTTTTGACAAATTTTTCAAGAACTACATTTTATTTTCTAAAGAAGAAAATAATAGCAAAGGAGATATAATGGGCATTTTACAATCCATTATGTTCGAGGGATTATGAGGGATGTGGTAGTCTAGTAGGTAGAGAGCTAAGCTATTGAATTGATGGCCTAAGTTCGACTATTGATGATGCCTCTGGGAACCCAGAACTGCATGATTTTTTGGGAACAAAATCATTCTGAGAACCTACAGGTGGTATACAGAAAGAAACTGACCCCCTACCCTTATTTGTGACTTTCACCTGCCATTTGGCTTAGCAGTAGATGAGCTTTACTTTAACCTATCAAAATAACCTTCAGGTTGATTACTGTGTTTTTATATAAATCATTATCAATAGATGAATGCTTGGAATATAAATTTAGTAGTTTCATACATAACTTTTCATGCAATGATATACATAGAAAATGACCTCATTTAAGATTTCAATCATGTTAAAATTACATAATTACCATGAGCTCCTCGGTAATAAGACGATGCGATGCATTTAAACCTCTCTTGACCAGCAGTATCCCATCTGAAAAGATGTAAACACAAATATTAAAATCATATTTGTGATGAATTTATATCAGAATTTTAAGTTTGCAAATAAGAACCTTAACTACTAATCAACTTCTTGCCAGGTTTTCAATAAAAAAGTGGAAGTTTCCTTGAGACAATCCTATTTCTGATAGAATGGCAAGTTCTATAAGAAGACTGCATGGGTTTTCTACTTTCACAAATGATTTTCAATATCACAATGGAGGGATTGGGGAAGAAGGACATAACAACTTCCAACAAGAAGCCTAAGAGATGGCTCTTCAAGTGCGTGGTTTCCAGACCGCATCTACTGAGATAAGTCAACCAAGATAATAGAATTCATTGTACACACATCGCATAGAAGGTGGGCGAAACACATGCCAGAAAACAAAAGCAATGATTGTACAAGAACCAGGGAAGTGACACCCTTTCACATGTAAGATTCGAAGAGAAGAGAGAAAAGCAGCGGGTGAAGTACCAGCATGGGAGTCACGCTAAAATCGGAGATAACATGGAAAAAGCACATCATCGTCTGTGAAGCTGCATGAAGAAGAAAACTAGGGCCATCAAATAAAAAGCGATGATATATTCGCATGAAAAAGCTATGTAGAGTCATTAATTCAATGCTGATTATACCTCACCTTAACTGTTTACGGCTATTGGAGTTTCACATTCATTAAATATTATTAGCCGTAAGAGCTCATTTCTATCAATATCTCACCTTAAAAGTTCGTCGAAAATTTGGGACCCTCCACAGAATCATGTGATTTTGGAATTGAAAAAAATAAGTTAAAGAAAGACGTCCCCTCCTTGAAAAATATTTATTGATAAATAGAAATTGACTCTTTGTTGTTGGAAATCCTGGGTTGGGAGCCACAGGGAACACAAAAACAGGCACGAAAAAATTACAAGGTTGTTCTAAGCATCATAAACAAAAGGATAAAGAGTAGGGCAAATGATTACTTAGATTATGACCAGTTTGGGTTTAGGAAGGGGAGAGGTACGCGTGATGCCCTTGCAGTAATGAGATTATTAATTGAGAGGAATATAGAACACAACCAGGAGGTATTTGCCTGTTTCGTAGATTTCAAAAAAAGCGTTTGCTACAGTGAATTGGGGAAATTTAATCAGTATATTCCGAAAAATAGGAATAGATTGGAGGGATAAGAGGCTAATCCGCAACCTGTACATGTCTCAGACTGCTCAGGTGCAAGTGGGGAACGGGGAATCCGGTTGGGCAGTGTTAGGAAGAGGTGTAAGGCAGGGTTGCCCATTATCACCGTTGCTGTTCAACCTGTATGCAGAGGAAATGATTAAAGAGGCATGGGAAGAACTGGAGGTAGGAATGAAAGTGGGCGGGGAATTCGTAAAATCAGTTAGGTTTGCTGATGACCAAGCTTTAGTTTGTCAGTCAGCCAAGGGGTTGCAAGCATTGCTGAGTGAGTTGGAAATTCAGTGCGACAGGTATGGGATGAAAATTAATATTAATAAAACAAAGGTTATGCGATTTTCTAGAAAGAAAAAGGCTAAGCTAAACATTAAAATAGGAGGGCAAAAACTAGAGAAGGTAGAACAGTTTATGTATCTACCTAATAATAATTATATATATATATAATTATTATTATATATCTATATATATAATTATAATGATACATAAACTGTTCTACCTGCTATATATATATATATATATATATATATATATATATATATATATATATATATACATATATGTGTGTATATATATATGTGTGTATATATATATGTGTGTATATATATATTTGTGTATATAAATATATATGTGGGTCGCGGTAGTCCAGTGGGTAGAGCGTTGGACTGCTGACCGGAGGGTCCCGGGTTCGATTCCCGGGCAAGGCACTCTGGGCACCTGCAGCTCCACCCAAACTAAAGTGAATTTGTGGGTACCAGGTCTTCCTGGGAAACCATAACCAGCACAGTAAAGGAACTGGCCCCCCTACCCTGATATGTGAATTTCACACGCCATATATGGCTTAGTACTGGGTGAACTCTACCATCACCTACTAAACCGACCTTCGGTTTGATTACTGTGTTTATGGTTATATATATACACACACACACTCACATTTTACATAAAGACACTATTACCAGAAAAAGTACAAGTATTAGCTTTTTTAATACAAATACTTACATCTGCAGATTAAAAGGAACATCTAATATATCAAAACATTCCACCTCAAAGTCCACACCAATTGTTGCCTTATAGTTGCTATCAAAAACATGGTGACAAAACCTGAAATGATACCAAGTACACCGATTTGAGGCTTAGGAAAACATTAATGTCTTTCAAAAATGATGGACTCATCCTAACTAATACAGTAAAACCTCAATATTTTACCCAACTCAATTCACAATGCTATCTAATTTGAAGCTAGGAATAATATTCCCTGGTTATAATAATAGGAATTTGTATGCTTTCTAGTCAACTATGTATAAACATATCAACATTAAAACACAATGAAATTAAAGCCATGGCCTGGGTCCTGTGACTAAAAAAATATTTATTTTGAATTCTGTCAGCCATAAAGATCATCATTAAAATTTATGTAACCCAAATTTACATTGATACATCATAATAAAAAGAATTTAACCAAATAAACATATGTAGTATGGGTGTATATACCTGTATTCTCCATTTTCCACAAAAAATCATTAAACTGAAAGTTCATGAAATCATAAATTATTTTTTATAACCAATGGGTCAACTTGAAATAATATCAGATAGCATTAACAAAGAATTTAAATCTTCAGCTGTCAAAATTATTACAAATTGGTCATTCAATTTAATGCACATAACACCTGGGAGCAAGCATTGAATTCTAATATTATCACTTAGCCAGTGATTGAATTAGGTAGGCCAAAGGGAGATCAAAGTCATTATGCCATCAATACTAGGGTCTCGGAGAGGGAACAATGAAAACACTGTTTACGATGTAAAATTTATTCCATGGAAAATACAGTTACTTTATAAAAGTACATCTCTGATGTCTTAGCATCAGCTAATATATTAGAAGCCTCCTAACTAAGAAAAAATTGTGGAAATGATACATAAATCAGCTTGCAATTCCTAAGGCTCTGTGGGTCTCTTTCATCAGGAATCTCTCGTTTATTCACTACATAACATCAAACTTGAGAAAAAAATAAATTGAACCAACCGAAGTTAAATATATGTATCCAAGGCACTAATTAGAATTTTTTTACAATGCTATGTTTCATATTTTTAATTCCAACTTTTAGAAAAACATGCATGGCAGATAAATCTCACAAGGAGAGGATTAATCAATCCCTGGTATTTTCTTCAAAAATACATCTATCATGATAGTAATATTACATTCAGCGATCAATTTACATAATGCAGGGCATGCCAATATAATACAGATACATACATGCAAAATATATCACCTTTTTATAAATTCATTTACATCATGAACCACATAAACTTGGGTCCTCAGCTATAGCAGTGGGAAACTAATGGAGTCCCAATTCTCGGTTTGAAACATGTAAACCAAAAGTTTGGAACCATAAAAATTATAATTCTCCAAGACAAAGGGAAAGAGTGAAGGAGTTTCTTCATCACATCTGAGACAACATTGCAAAGCTTAAGACATTAAGTAGTTGTGCTGACTTTTATTTAAAAATAATTAACATAAATTATAAAGTTAATTTAAATTAAACGTACGTGAATTACCGTAAATAAGTATTCCAACTTTTTGCTTTGGACTACTGGTTTTTCAAAGACTCCTAATTTTTCCTGAGGGTTAAACGTAACGAAGTAAATGGTTTTCTTTAATATTTTTTATAATTTTATGTTCTATAATATTTTCCTATAATATATTTTATGAGTATTTATATTATTATATACTGGGAAACAATAAAAACTTTTCTATGTCGATTAATATATCTATAATTGACAATTAATAAATATATATAATTGTGAACCACGGTCTAGGGGGTACAGTGTTGGACTACTGGCTGGAGGGGCCCTGGTTCGATTTCAGGGCAAGTCTATGGGCACCTCCAGCTCCATCCAAGCTATGTGATTTTTCAGGTACCAGATCTTCCTGGGAAACCAAAACAGGGAAAGGAACTGGCCCCCTACCCTGATGTGTGAATTTCACTCGGTGTCTGGCTAAATACTGGGTGAACTCTACCATCACCTACCGACCTTCAGGTTGATTACTGTGTTCATGGCTTTTTCAGCAAAAATTTTTATCATAATATTGTAGGCTCAAAAGTCATCAATATCATAGCGTACAGGGTGCTTATTTGGCAAGGATGAATATTTTAACCTTGTAGAAAATAATTTGGACAATTCCAAAATCCATTCCCACCTCTTACAGTTAGATTATTAAGCTTAAGCACACAAGATGGTAGACATTTCCATCGTACGAAAATAAGGACTTACCTATTTACTAAGCATGTCTTCCCAACAGCAACATCCCCTAAAAATATTGCTTTTGATATCTTCACACCGGCGCTTGGAGATTTATTAGCAGCAGTGCAGGCATCTTTAACATTGGAATCAAAGTCTGTATTTAGGTAAGGAGTAGCATCCAATCGATATGGAGGAGGGAATGAATTTATTTGCCTTTCTTTTTCAGCTTTATCTTTCAGCATTTTCATTCGATGAAAGGTCACACTCAAGGACAGTCAGGCATCATCCCTGTAGAAAGATGTAATTAAGATTTTCGGAAAAAGGTTTTAATGGCATTCTGTGATGTAGACAGTTTTTTTGGTATTTCACTGTGTTGCCACCTTCAAAATGATGTCAGGAATCACAATTTGATAAAATTATTCATCATGAAATGAAAACCTGGGAAGTGCATATACCATCAATAAAAAGATGTCAATGTATACACAGCAATAAAGTGAATGTTCTTAGTTAGTTTTACCAGTCATCTATAGTTTATAACAAGTAGTTTCAATCGATTTTACACAAGCCAAGGGTCTACAACATACAACAGCTGTATTAGTCAAGAACATGCACTTTGATTTTTGAGGAATTCCCCAGTTAATGTAACAATTTATTTATTCTATGCTATTTTAAGTGGTTTACTTGGTTGAATGGTAAAATTAATCATTTATGTTATCTAATACAAAGGATAAGATGAAAATTTAATTTAAAAAATATTAATATTATATGCATTTTTGATGAAAATAATCTCTCAATATTATCTACTGGGCTAGTAGAGAGTATGAGATTCGACAATTTCGTTAAAAGTAAGTGATTTCTTATGCTAAATAGTACTTAAATGGCCCAGTACCTCAGAGTGCCACATTATTGGGCATTAACTTCATAATGAGTCAAATATAACTTATTCTAATTGGTAACCTACTGATCACAATATCATCAATGGCATATATTGCACAGTTTTACTTAAATTAAAGAAAAATGCTACGTTATTTAACTTACATTGAAATGAAGTCTTACAATGTAAGGATAGCCTGGTTTATTCAATAGATATATAAATCAATTCACCAAATGTTGTCATATAAAAATTTCATTCGCAGAACATAAACATCTAACTTTAAGCAATTTTCAGGCATCACACTATTTAAGAGATTAACATGAAAATTGTATTCAAGCACTGGTGTCACTTCAATTGTCAGACAAATAAAATCTATGTAACTTGAAAGTGGATAGGTTGTAGGCAAAGTTAACCGAAATGTAATTATTCGTTCATTCCAATACATCTTTGAGAAAAAAGATAATGTTTGAAAAATGTTGATGAATAAAGCATACATTTGAAAATCTATTCCATAATTTTCTCGGTGTATCAAATTATTGAAAAGGTCAACAAATCGAAATGAAAAGAATTCTAACGACCGATCCAAACAATTGAAAACAACGCTCATCGGGGGTTTCAAAAACGCCCAAGGGCAATAAAAAGTGACAGTAATGTTCAACAGTAACATGATTATAAATGAAATTCTGTTACACAGCTGAGACTTAGGAAACTGAAATAACTAGGGGCGTCCTTCAAAATTACATTTTCGAATAACTTTTTGCCTTCTAACACCCAATGAATAATCAATGGGAATTCAAATTAAAAACCCCGGATAGACTCACAAAACATACGGGTAATTGGCATTTAAAGGACATTATTGTGATTACATAAGCTCTTACCGATATAAACAAATGATCAGGTCCACTTCTCTGGAGTTGACATAAAAAATAAATGCAATCTAGCAAGGTAGAATACTATAAATTTCATTAAAATATATCATTTCCGCATGGAGCACTCAAGAAAAACCGGAATATTAAATTACTCCGATATCACAGAATTTTTCGGGCGATTCGTATGGTCAAACAACTTTCCTTTCACAATTGCCAACATTATAATTTTTTAGCATTGCTTAATAAGAGTGCTACAAAGCCGACGAAGAATTATATGGAAAGAGGTCATAAATAGCTATTTCAATTTAATAATTAAATACATCATTAATATAAAAACTCATCAATTGGGAGGTAAAATATCCTCAATGTGAAATAACGAGGTATATAAATGCACAATTATAAATTTTTAACTTTGGATATATTGGTTACTTTGGAGCCATCTATAATCCTCTGTAATCCCTATGAAAACAAGTGAATAAAAGCTAGCAACGTGTTGGAGTAAGGATTTCGGGCCTCATCAAAATGGCTCCCAAGGCGAAACCTACTGCGAAGCCAGGTTAGCAGTAATTTACATTTCGTTGTGTTGAAAACTTCTAATACATTGCCAAAAGCTAATTGCTTTCGTAATATTGAATTAATTTTTCTAGTAATATATGTTCATACTCGTAGTTTATTATGGTCCACCCGGGTAGCACGAGGTCCATGAAAACGTGGTCACTATAATGTCAGTATTTATTAATTATTCCGGCGGTCTACGAGTTGATAACTAATTACTGATTTTTATTTCGATTAGCTGCAAAGGAGGAAAAGAAAAAGCCGGCTACTGGTTCATCGAAAACTCCGGCGAAAGCACCAGCTGCAGGCGTGCAGAAAAAGAAAACTGCCGCAGCAAAACCAGTCGCCAAATCAGTGGCTAAAGTTGCAGCGAAATCTGCACCCAAAGGAACTAAGCCTGCGGCAAAGCCGGCACAAACCAAAAAGCCGGACGCAACCAAACCGAAGAAGGATGTTCCGAAGAACGCTAAAACTTCTAAGGCGCCCAAAGTTGCCGTTCAGCGCGCAAAAAAAATTCAAAAGAAGGTTAGTGAACCTGAAATTCAGTGTTATGTTCATTTTCCAATATTGTTTAGTCAGTTTTTGAAACTATTTCCTTCCCATAGCTATTAACTGTGCTGTAGATGCGTTACCTTACCTAAGTATCCTTCTGTGTAGGTTATTAAGGGAACTCATGGCACCCGTGTGAGAAAAATTAGGACCTCGGTTCAGTTTAGGCGGCCCAAAACTTTTAGGCCACGCAGAGAACCGAAGTACCCCAGGAAGTCAGTTCCCAGGAGAAATCGGTACGTATGGTATTATGCTTCTGCTATGCGGTTGTGTAACTTACCGAGTTACATTTTATACCGCTGCTGTTCAGTGTTAAAGTATTTCATGATGATACTATGGGAATCTCTTTGATTCTACTGTGAAAAGCATTTATAACTGATAATGTGATGTACATATGCAGAAAGGTATTGGTGATTTCTTGTGTCTAACTTAGAAATTATCATTTTCAGTATGGATGCTTTCAACATCATTAAATTTCCGTTGACAACTGAAGCAGCCATGAAGAAAATTGAGGACAACAATACCTTGGTGTTCATTGTGCACACTAAAGCCAATAAGCACCACATTAAAGCTGCGGTGAAGAAGTTATACGACATTGATGTTGCGAAAGTAAACACTCTAATTAGGTATGTGGACAGTTATTTTAGCTGTTCTTAACTTGAATTTTGATACTACTATTTTGATGTAATTTTAAAATTGTTGTCCTAGCCAGAAAAAGATTTGTCTTCGGATCTTTTGAGTGTACTTAAATGTCCAACGACATTGTTTTCATTCTAATGTTATGGAACATATAGAAGTTTAAAACACTAAGGTGTTATCATATTAATAGGTTCATATGAACATTGGATGACTTGAGGGTATGGTCAATTTACCTAAACAATGAATATGATAGATCTAGTTTTACAATTTCCTTAGTTGTATGCTTCATACGAGGTAATAAATGATCCGGTGAAGTTAGAGGCATACTGTGACCAGCTGTGGCATCTTCACCTAGTAGATTGATAGTGACATTTGGCAATATTAATGATGACTTTTCCGTCTTGTCTGGTTATTGATATAATTGCAAATTATCTGAAAAATTGACTTGCCAACCATTGCCGTCCAAATGATTGTGAGAGATGGTTCTATTTTGAAATATTATAATTTCCCACGTAATAGTCTTATATCTCTCGAACTTAAATAGAGGGGCTCCATTAGAACCAAGGATTTATGACTTGATAACACGTAATAAAATTCGATAATCCCATCCAATGTCACACATCTCGTCTAGAACCGATTTAATTAACCCTATAACGGTAACGCTATTTTATCACCCAACATGTGTATCTCTCACCCATTATTTCCGAGTCCTATGGGGGCTCATTTTGTCCATATTTAATGAAGAATCACGTGATACATTTTTCCCCTAAGTTAATCGGATGAGAGAAAATTTATGTTACGTAGCGATATTTGCAACCGATCTGGGGTGGTTTTTACCCCATTTTCCATTCCAAGGTTAATATCAAAGGTTATTTTTTGTTACCTGAAATTGGCCCCAATTCTCCCCTAATTTCAGACATTGTTTGGAATAATATACAATTGAGAGGTTATCAATTGGTTAATGAATAATAAAATATCTATCCAGTCAATGAAAAGTTAGTTTGAATGAAAAATATAAAATAAAACTGCTGCGTTCTGGAATGAACTAATATGCAACCATCACTTAAATGCTCGTTCATCGTCATCTTTGCTGCTTTTGTCGCGACTTGCTTTTGCATTAAGCATGTCCACAGTATTTTATCAGGAAATTGTGAAAATCTCCACTACTTGTTTTAAAGTTGAAGTTGTTTCACAATTTTACTCGTTACATGGAGTTCCATGTAGTTCCACACTTAGTCTTTATCCAACTTAAGATGTATCTTTCATGTCAGTCGACTGCACATTGCAAACTTGTCGGTAGAAAATGTTTTTTGTGAAAAAATGAAATTAGCCAATTAAGTAGGAAGATTGACAAAAAAACGTGTTACTAAAAAATATCATTATGCTTATAACCTTCTTCCTGCCCTAGTTGGTATCACAAGTGAGAAGGGCATAATCTCCCTTAAGTCCCATTAATTCACCAAGTGTACTCCCATGTGCAGTCAAATGCTTTCTGCAGATTATTCTCCCACTTCTCTTAGTGAGTTTTACAAAAACTTACCCATAATTTCTACGTAACAATGGACCTAACTGGAGCAATGCTTAATCTGTAATCTGTGGTGTACAGACAACCTTCTAGACTTAAATGTAAATAAAAGTAAAATAGTAAACTTTACACACAATAAGAACATATCAGATGATCTGCTGGTAAAAATCAATGACCTATCAATTGAGCGTGTGACAGAATGCAAATTTCTAGGTATTTCTCTATGTGCAAATATTTCTTGGGATACTCATGTAAAAGCCCTCCAACACAAGCTCAGTTCAACTTGCTACTTATTAAGACACCTGTATGAAACTACAAGTAAAACTGTACTACTCAATTTGTACTATGGGGAAATTTACTCAAATATAACCTACAGTATAATATTATGGGGATCAGCTGCTATTTCTCAAACCATCTTTAAAATGCAAAAGAAAGCTATTAGAATCATCGCCAGGAAACCTTACAATGCTCCATCAAGGCCTATTTTCCATGAATTAAATTTGCTACCACTCCCATGCATCTACATTATGTTTTTAATTCTATATATAAAAAATAACATCGGCAACTATTCTCTTAACTCTGCCTATCATCATCATTACACCAGAGGCAGGAATGACTTCCATTATGGGAATATAAGAACTAAAGCATTGAAATTAGGACCCAATGAAATGGGCATCAGATTATTTAACAAACTACCCAAAAGTATCAAGGATACACAGGGAACTGCCGTATTCAGGCATAAACTAAAAAGATATCTACAACGCAATATGTTTTACTCGGTTGATGAATATCTCAACAATATTCCCGACCAGTAAGTTCATACTTTTAGTTTCTAGCAATGGTAATGGTCTGATTCATGTTTGTGATCAATGATTTTTCTGAATTTGATATTGTATGTGCATGTTACAGCCGATGTTCATGGGTTTGTACCAAACACTTATGTAACTATGAGCATCTATTCTTTTATGTATCTTAACTGAGCCTGTGTCTTTGCTCCTCATTGACGTGCCTTATATCATGTACATACTTCACCCACCTGGTATTTTTGTATTGTGATCTCTGGGCAAATAAAAGGTAATAATAATAATAATAATAATAATCTTTTCCTGTGTCTGTGAGGGAGCTTATTGATTTGAAATTCACTTTCTCAATTGGTTTCTGTTGAAGTAATGCGCATATGCATAATTTCTTGAAATGCCTTACTAATGTCTCCCAGCAAAGGAATTTTGTTAAAAATGAAATCTTCCTTTGTTGTAGTAAGAGCTGTAAGCTACTACTTTCTATGTGAACTGGCTGTCCCCACTTGGTATTTTCTTCAATCATAATTGGCTGCTGGATTTAGCACAAACCCTATTTGAACATAGATATTTTGAGTGCCATACCATTAATTCATATATGTATAACTTTATATTGTGATAAGTTCAGCAAATAATTTTATTCTTAATTTCTTTACAGGCCTGATGGAAAGAAGAAGGCATACGTTAGGTTAGCCAGGGACTATGATGCATTGGATGTGGCCAACAAGATTGGTATTATATAAAAGTTGACTTTGTATGCTGCAATTACAATAAAAATTTGGAGAAATATCAGCCTATCTTTTTAATTTGATTGAATCTTGTGATTTCAAGGTGGACATGTTTCTCATTATCATGCGTGGAATTCCAACTATGAAATGAATTGACAAATCAAATTTGATCAGATATTCTTGAAGTCATTACTTGAGGAGCTACTGTTCCTCAGACTTTGTGAAAGACCCTTGGTGCTAATTCATGAATTTGGCATAGTGGTCACTTGTAAGGAAAAGTTCAGTAAAAAAGTCCCAACTTATACTATTAACCTATCTCGAATTTTTCTAATGCATTTAAAAATTTTCCATTGCAAGCAAAAAATAGATTTTTGCTGAAAAATGTCCATGCTCTCCATATTTTGATCTAGTTAATAATAGTAGCAACTAGTACAAATGGTTTTGTTTCTGCCTGCAGCAGGTTTGTTATCAGTCGTTAGCCTTTTAGGGGAGGTCTATTGGTCAGGCAACATGGCAAAAGGGACGCAAAACCCATTAAATTCAATCATATAAATAGTACTGCATCCTGTGAAGGGTTTTTAGAGGAAATTGAATGGGTGGGAACACTTCTTTAACAAAGCAAGTTAGAGAAGGTGCAATTTGCCAGAGCATATAGACAGGAAGTAGTACCCGAAACCAAAAATTGGAGAAAATCTTGGTAACAAACCTGCCATACAAAATCTTATCTCCTCATTCTTGGTAATGTTAAGATATTAATAATCAAGTTACAGCTGTCTAAAAAGTGATCCAAATTCATTTTTATGTATATAAATTATTTCCATGCACTAGGTAGCAATAAAGTGCGTGTGGTTTTCTTGGGTGGGATAATGAAATGGCTAACAGTCTTATCTCATTCTTTGCATGATTTTAAGGATGCAACAGGTTGAGTCTTACAAAATAAAGGAGTTGAAATGCACTGTAGACAGACTGCAAGCTAGGAGATAAGTTGACTCAGATTGTTATTCTTTAATCTTGGAAACATGGTTACATCCAATTGTGCGTGTTGGCAGGATAGCTTAATCCAAGGAAATATTTTATGGGACTTGCAGGATATTAACATGCAAATGGATATGCGATGTCATTCTTAATTAAAACCTAAAAATGGAGTGTGTTATCTTACTGGTCGAAAGCTGGACCATGAGATTTGGGAGTTTGTTGATAGTGTTAAAAATTCCCTGGGCAAATAAAAATAACCAATGATTTTCGCTAATGAAGTGCAGTGGAACAGGACCAGCTGATGGAAATGGGTTGGTAGGACACCTGACATGGTATCAAGAATGGTGTAAATCTGATTGAGGGAAGCAAAGAGGAGATCTGCAATGGAATTTATACATGGCAATTAAAAAGGAAATTCCTCTTCAGATATGAAAGAATTCCTATTTAAAAGGGCCCTTGAAAGTAGTTAGATCATTATCAGTTGAGGTAATAGAATGTTTTGTGGAGACGGATCTTTTGTGAGAATCAAGGTTAAGGGTGGGTAAGTAACCAGTCCAGGTTGTACCTTCATCTAGAGAGCTTTGTATTTATTTTTCTGCTTGGGCTTATTTTGTGAAGGACTTAATTTCTGTGCTTATGTATTACGTTGCCCAATGTAAAAGCCTTTGCACAACTTTTGGCTGCTTTGTTAAATAAGTGTAATTCTCAACCTTGTTCCTATTAGAATGAAGTCAGGGTAGCAACATCAATGCAGTTCCCATACTCCCACAATTGAAAGCATGATTAAAATCACATTTGAATACACTTAGCATGCCTATTTTTTATCAAAGAATTCTGAACCAACTCTGAAATATAATACTTGGCTTCAAAGTCTTGGGGCAGGGGGCCGATATCATGTCAAAAGGTAGTCAACCTGCAATTATTCCCATCTCATGCTACTCCAGCAAAAAATATTTTTAGCATTCTAACTGAAGACTATTACTAGGACCTTTTTTCTCATTTGGTCATATGGAAATACATACTCCATTTGAAATACCTCAGTTCTCTGTTAACCTATTCATTTTGCAAGCAAGTATCAAGGAGGGCCCTTACTTTAATCCACAGCTCGGACAAAACAATGTTCTTCAAATGTATCCATTATGTCTCTACATGTATGCTAATGGATTTTGTGATGTTTGATGGGTTGGAATAAGCTAGTATTTATGTAAGAAACCTACATCCCAGGAAACAAAGCAATGAACAGGGAAGAGAAGTTTGAGTCCACATAAATTTTATTTAATCTTCAATTTGTTAATTTACATAAAGTTATTTAAGAAATATCCATGAGCAACATTGACATAAATAATAAAAAATAGTAAAAATTCCAGAGATTGCTAATACCTGCAACACCTAGAGAGATCACTCACATGTATCTTAATTAGTGATTAGCATTTCACACTGAATGACATTCAAAAGATTTTAAAAGTTAAAAGTATTTATGAACACAGCCATATATTTTTGCAATTATGCAACATGAGTACACCCAAAATAAATTTACATTAAAAATGTCTCCAAGTCACAATTTAGAGAGTAAAAAGCTGAGTAATACACATTGCTCCTCAGGTAATGAGTGCCTACCTAACTTAGAGGTGTACGGGAAATAATGACAGAGGAAAAGCAAATGACACCAAAACATTCACCAGATCTCAATTAGATACTTCGTCAGCTGCATTTCCATTCTCACTAGTTTCATTTTCAACTTGAGCTCCAGCTGAAAAGAAATCCGAAAATAATTAAAACACTGCTAACAATGGCATGTTGATATGAAAAAATGGTGAGGTTCCTGTGACCCAAAGAAGTGATAATTTCTGGATATCTATTAAACTGGTTCGAGTAAAGACTACTTGAGCAAATTAATTATTGATTGAAAAAATAACTATTTTTGTACCTGTGAAAGGTATATATATGTAACGAGCATATATACAAATAACTTGTGAGTAACTTTGTGTATGCAGCTTTTTCTAGAAGAGACAGGAATATTTTGATTTATTTAGATTAATAAGAATTTTCATTAGGAATGCTTTTGGTCGGCTGTCACCATTCACATACTATTGGTGGATGACTTCAGAGCAATATCCATCAAAGAGAAGACTGTAAAATGTGTGTAAGTTAGACTAGTTTTCCCATAAACATTTTTATCATGTCCCATACATGTTCCTATTTTTCCAACGTTTGTGAAACCAGTATCAGTGAAATTAGTATTTGCATGATTTCTTACTAAGTTTTCCAGCTATTTGCATCATTGTGTGGGACAAAAAAATTTCACATTTGTTTTTAGTGCTAGCTTAAATATTCTAAAATGTATTCATCATTAAAATTTTCAATTTCGATTATCATATGGCATTATATTCTAGGGTGGCTCAAGCCATAGCCAAAAGATTTTTAAATAGAAGAAAAAGGCCATGAGAGAAGAGAAGTTAAAAATCAAAATAAGAGTTCATACACTAGAGCAAGTGCAACATTTTAACTCTCTGAAGTGTTTTTGACCAGAATGGTCCAAGTAGCAGGGACATAATGGAAAAATTGCATTAGGCAACAACGCTTTCACAAGGAGGAGATAATTGATGAAAGGGATATTGAGTAAGGATGCTAAAAAAAGGTTCTTCAAAACTTTGATAAGGAGTAAGGTTTGGGACAACATGGATTACAGTCTTCGAAGCTAGATGATAAGTTGGATTGGAGGCTAATGAAATGAGGAGGATGGAAAATGCGGAATGTATAAAAAGGAATCCAAATGAGAAAATGCTCAGTAAGGTAGAGGAGTAGAGAGAATTGTTGGGAGAAATCCAAAGGAGACATGAAAGATGGATGCAGAGTGTTTTGATTGGAAATGGAATGTTGAAGGTTGTGACAGAATGGAGAAAGAAAGCAGAATTGAAAAGGGAGTTTATTCTAGTGTTGGATTTGAGGTTGTGTTTTATTACAAGAGGCAAGAGAATTATCATTGTACTGTTCAGGAGTCCAATCAAAACATACCCTGATATGGTAGAATACCAATAATACTAATGTGAGGAAAGACCTTGGTTGTCAATGTACCTTAATTTGATTCTACTGTGTTAGCTAAGTATATGTATTAAACCCATTTCATAGAGGTTTCAAATGCTAACACAGTAAAATGATGTTTTTAGTTGCTTTACCAAGGCTAGCCAAAGGACAAGATACAATTTATAATTTTAAAAACATTATAAACAAGTGAACATAATAAGTTTTAACAAATTTTCATAAACAATGCTGTAAACCTTATGGTAATGTTATAAGCCTTAAAATTAGAATTTACAAAAATCCAGCTTAGAGCAGTCTTGATGTCGCCAAGTTTAGGAGGTTATACAGTTTTTTTGTAAATACCCCCCTCTCAGTCTTATACTTTTGGAGCATCAACAAGCAATGTTTTGAATTTTTGCCCTCTTAGTTCTCATTCCACTGATCATATCTTCTGCAACATCTCCTGCCACTCAGTAGCATTACTTCAGCAAAGGAAATTTCTTGGCTGTATACCAAGTCACTTTAAAGAGCAACAAAAATTAAAGAATATTAAATCACCTTCATCAAAGCTGCTTGTTAAACAACACTGCTTCTTTTCTTGAATATTTGTTTGGTTGGAGCCAACCAAAGCACCAAATGGATCTTTGGAAAATACAAATAGGCAAATGCTATCAGTGGCCAAAAAGCACCTTGGTCTACAAGTGGATGGACAAAACATTGTCACATCCTTACTCATGCCAAGCATCATCATGATCTAGAACACTCACTCTGAATTGGTAATGAAATTCATGACCATTCCCTTTGTGGAAACCAAAATCAAACGTAGACTCACCCTCATTCACAGATGTCCGGAATGCTGACTGTTGATTGGTGGCACAACTTTGGCATGAATTCCTGATTGGAAGGTGCCTCAAATCATGACTTGGCTGATGAGGAACTGGGGGGGCTCGGGGAGATGATTCTTCCAACATAACATCAACTGTAGATCTAGAGAAAATGGCAAAAAAAGTATATATTGTCAGATAATTAAATATTACGGATGCATTCTGAACTCAAAAATCATGGGTTTGAATTAATACCATGTTTTGGTATGGGATTGTCCTAGGAAAAAATTAAAAATATTCCTTTTAGTATATAACACACCAAATAATCAATAAAAACCTTTGTTAATCTGGACTACATGGGGACAGAGGTCATCCAAATTAAACAAGGGTGGATTCACCAGGCATTTGATACCACCAGGCATTTAACTCCCATAGACTATTTTTCATGACTAATCTTGAGCTCCATTAATCACAGATGCCTTAAAATGACCTAATAGTGAACAGGAAGCATGAAGGGTAAAAACGCCTTATGCTAATATGATTAATTCCTCTCAGAATAAAGTACATTGCAGAATGCCCTACATATTCACTCATTTATTCTTAAGTAACTTACATGAAATATGTGGATCATTCAATAACTCCTTAAAAAATCCAAGAGTTGGCACTTGTAGCATCAGAAAAGGTTTGCTAATAGTAAGCCTTATCTCTCACTAGACTGCTGTTAATATTTCAGTTCTATCCATCACTTCATCTTCATTGCTGTTTGAAGCAACAAACTGTTGCTCCCTTTGAAAAGTGGAAAAAAGGAGTTGCGTTCAGTAGCTCAGTGAAAAACAAGTCATGTCGAACGAAGAGTTCGCCAACATAGATGCCTATTTTGAGGCTCTTCTTCAAAGTAAAAGAGAAATAAATTGAGTAGCTTCAGGCGTGATGTGGTGGAAGTCGAACATAATGAATAACTGATTGAAGCACTTTACCACTTGATAAAATTTTTTATTTTACGACCGGGTTTCGATGTATCACATCATCATCATCAGGTAACCAACTGAAGTTGTGTTCAGCAAATAAATTGTACATAAGTTCAACATAAGTTGTGAACAACTTCAGTTGGTTACCTGATGATGATGTAATACATCGAAACCCGGTCGTAAAATAAAAAATTTTATCAAGTGGAAAAGTGTTTCAATCAGTTATTCATAAAAGAGAAATGCTGGGAAAAGTCTATTGAGCTAAAATGTTGGAAATAAAAAATATCTGCCTAAAATAATGTTTCTCTACTTTTTCCTACGGATTTACTTAACAGCCCATGTATATTAACCCTCTTAGTGCGGTGGGCCGATATATTGGCTCTTGCGTAGGCTATTGTTTAAATCGCTGTAACTTATGGTTTTTTCTTTAATAATTTATGGTTTTTGTGCTATTGATAGGGTGAATTCCATACAATTATACAACACATTTTTTTAATTTTTTATTAGCAATTTTAAATGCTTTTCAAAAAGTATAATTTTACGTTCAGTTTTGTACATGTCGGGAAGCTCAGCCTAATTGTCAGCTCATTTTTTTTTTTCTGAATGTTCTTTCCACTATGAAAAGCCACTGAAAGGCTACTTCTGTTTTTATCTGTAATCTCTTGAATGTGTTATGGAGTGGTGGTGTTGATATATAACTGCTTATTCGAACTTTGTTGACACAATGGAAATGAGAGCACTGCTTAGTAATCATTTCGGTTTCTCTTGCCCATCCTATCTAATCATTTGCGCCCTGTGTATTGGATTACCTTGTCAGCAGTTCTCTGTGAGTTAGAACTTCATTTTTTTCTGCCTTTAGATTGTAAGCAAATTGCTGCAGTCTCAAGGAAAGGAGAAAAGTCCCAATTTGACTCAGTGAGATCAGCCTTTTCAACAAAATCGAAATATGCAGAGGCTGACAAAAAAATTTGGAATTCACTGGTTTTTCTTTATTTATTTATAATTTTTTCTACATGTCTTTTTGATTCTTTCTTATATATAAATATGGTAGTATTATTGAAAAATGTTTTAAAAAATATTAGTATTGTGTCTAAAAATCGAAATATTATTGCTAAAAAAATATTCTTCAAATTTATAATACTGTAATAATTACATTTATTTTTCAGATGATGTAAATGTATAACATCATTATTAACTACAATATTTTATTTTAAAATAAAAACACTGCATATGGATACCTAAACAAATAACTTCATAATGTTTTTTTTCCTAAGGTGATACATATTCTTATATTACCCTTCGCACTTCTCACTAGTACCCCTGGAATCCCCACCGCACTAAGAGGGTTAATCATTTCATGTTTCTCTAACCTTGTCCTCAACATCATCTCAGTCCTTATTCTAACAATTTGGTCCTCTGGAAATTTACTTACACTGCTGATGACGTAGCCATGAAAGAATTTTTTGAGGATTATGGCAGATGCAATGTCTACCTTACCACTGAGCACAAAACCCATACCAAGGGTACTATGACCAACTAGAGAGGAGTCACTCTGTCAGGCAGAGTATACTGATGACACACTTTGTAACTCCGCCAGATGTTATTACAAGTGAGCGGGCTGTAGTCTCACTATCATCACTGTGTTTACTTCAGGGGTCCGAGTTTTATTTGTAACTGGAAGCTTGGTATGCATGAAAATTATCGTGTACATATGGTGATTAGCTGTTCAATTACCATAAAAAATGATAGACAGCAACTTCTCTACATAAGGTAGTTACCTAAGTAAATTAATATTAATACATCAGTAATCACATAGGCTTCAATAGGTACCTACAGTAATTGCCCCATGATATCAAAATCTCTTTTTCATTTTCAACAAGATACTATTTTAATATTTTCTTGAATGTCTTTGCTAATGAATTAAGATATTTGATGAATACAAATAAGTTAAAGCAATAGATTTTGCACTACACAATGGTGAATGAAAGAATAATTACCAAAGAAATCCCTGGAACGGAACACTCAAGTAGTTCGCAAATTCTTCACTGCCTCATTTAATATGAAAAAAGGGATTATATATATTTACAATAGAATAAATCTGAAAGGGTAATAATTAGAGTAGCTCAGGATAATCAACAAAGAATGTCAAAATATTAGATGAAGCGATTTGGCAACTAATGATAGTGTACACATAAATAATTACAAAAAAAATCATACACAGGAACACTATGTTCCACAAATTCATCATTACTCATTTCAAAGTGATTACTTACATCCCAAAATCATAAATATGCCCTTCTGTGGATTTATTCTAAACACGAACATTTTTTTTTATGCATTACTTCCGATTTATCTCAAATGACGAATGCGAATGAAAGCCAAGTATAAACAAAAAAAAGTTAGAGCTCAATGTTGAAATAAACTAAATATATACCACATACAACACAGGTATCACCAAACAAAATCAATAATTAAATTGCACTGATAAAATAGATAAGTTCAGCATTGTTCTCAAGAGATACTTTTTTGAAGAACCAATATTGATAATTTCACTTCACCCATTTTTACTCAACCACCCTGGTTATTTCTCATGCAAAATAATAGTGTATAATGCACTCCTAAGCCAAAATTCAATGATTTTTATACGCCAGTTGAAGTTGACCAATGTAAACAAACTGCTGCCATATTAAAAATATACTCCGGCAGAGTGACAAAGGCAGGGTACTTGGCTGGGGTGTCACTCCTTACCATTAGCACAGTATCAATCTGTCCAAAACTTGTTCGTTATTGCTTGGGACAGAGAAACTCACGGTGGGGTACGAACGCCTGTCAGTGCCTTTCGTAATCGTTCTGGGTGGTTAGACTCTTCTTGAATGGTATCATACGGCTGACAGAAGTACTCCACTGGAGGTGTGTGGTTCTTAATAGCCCCCAAGAGTAGCTACTCACATTTGTTAGGCTGCATTAGTTTAATGTTTCTATCCATCTTGATTTAATTGGAAATAAATTATAAAATAAAACAAACAATAGCCAGATTACTGTTTCAGAGTGCCCACTGGCATCAAGTCGGAGATGATTTCCTTTTGGATGCCTCAAGTGTTAATGACATGACACCACCACCTAAATGACTGCTCTACTGGGGCCAAGTGACTTCATAGCAACTTAAATATACATATATTTCTCCAAGCTACATTGCCAAAGCAATAGCAACCAATATATTTACAGAGCTCTTATATACAGTGGAACCTCACAATATGATCATAATCCATTCTGCAATATTTCTGGTTAAGTGAAACACTCGTTTACTGAAGCAGCTTTTTGCACATAAATTAATTTAAAATATGATAATGCATGCCATGTTGAAAAAAATAAATTATGTTAAAAGTTTATTCAATGAAAATTAAAAAAAAAAAGTTTCCCATGATGTCCACATCACATTTAGCCTGCTATTTTGGTCTTAACACTTCTTGAAGGCTTGTGGGGTTTCTCAACGGTAAACAAAGAGAGATTTGATTTTCATATTGCTGCTAACATTTGGACAAACTAACTTTGTGAGAAGGCCTTGTGGTCAGGCGATGCTTTCTCATCTACTGTTATTTGCACAAATATAGCTTCACTTCGGTATCTTTTCATGATGAGAACTGTCTCACCACAATTAAAACATATTGTTGCAAGTAACCCTCAGAATATAAGAGCCTTTTGAAGTCACCGATGAAGTTCTCTGCTGCCTTTGACTCAGAGCTTGCTGCTTCACCAAGCCTCACAATGCCGTGGGTGATGGTTCTTCTTGTTAACTTTTCGAACTACACACAGCTCACCTAAAATACTTGTTCAGCTGTTGATCATCCCTACATCTTATTAACAACGTTGGCGAAAATTACTTTTCCCTTTTCACTAATAATATTCCTGTTAATGGTGTCACATTGAAATTGCTTTCATTTATGCAATTTGAAGTAACCTTTCAACATCATTGAGAATATGAAACCATTGCGTCAATGCTCTTGTCACTCCATGTGAAGCATCAATCTCTAGTCTTGTCCACGTTCTTGAAGAAAACAGCAATATCTGATATCAACCAATTGTTGGTGTGCATCCTAGATCAGCCACGCTCACACCTTTTTCCCAATTTTATATGGTTTCATTTTTCATTGATACTGTTATTTTTTATTTTTCTCTTATAGTTTTCTTAAAGATTTTTCTTTGGGCTCAATCTTAAAACTATGCACAAAATATTATTTAACTTGGCACAAAAGAATACGCTTGAAGAAAAGTTTGGAAAAATGTGTGATTACTAGCGACCCTAGGATGCAAGCATAACAAGTGTTAGAGACAAATTTCAATAGCAGACGTGCAATGAATCTGGGAATACCCCTCTCCTACTCATTTGTTGAAAATTCATAAAGTCGCTCATTAAGCGAGACATTTTTAGGAACAATATTTTTTATCTTTATGTGAAATACAAGCATTGCAAGGCACTTGATAAGTGGAGTTCCACTGTAATTAAAAATTCACTTAATAACAGCCAGCTAACAAATTAAGTTACCGAGTATAAAATTAGTCATTTTAAAATGTCAAACATGAAAAATTTACTAAAAGCTGTCTCTGCATGCACATTAATAAAACAATGTTGAATAATAGAGAACTAACAAGCTTTTACACATTCATTAATTCTGAAGTTAATTTAAATACCCTCAAAAATCATATCAAACTTAAATAAAATCTTGAAAAACTTTTAGAATTTTTACTAACAGATTTATGGCCAATAAATACTGAATGTGGAATATAAAATGAATTTTAATGAGACCTGTAGCTTTGAGGATGGACCATAGAGTGAACTGATCACCTAATTAGGCCACTCACCCTAATCCTTCAAGACCACCAGATCCTGCCTGTGGAGTTGAAAAACTTGACAGTATCAATTCCTCAGGGAGGCCAAGAATTTTGAAATGTATCCCAGTAGTCTGTAAAAAAAATAGAAATCATTTTAAGGCTAACTAAGTAATTGTAGCCATCAATGACGGTAAACTTATTAGGCATCAATTGACACTGATATTGGATGTTACCACACTAGAACAGAATATCTTCATGTGGTCGTAACAATCAGCCAATGCTAACACAATAAGCATTGCTAAAAACAATGTCCAAAAATATGCTGAAATTAGATTTTATAATAATTTTTTTCACATCTATTGACACCAAAATCTTCAACCTAATCTTATTATTTTCCATTTTCACTGAATTTGTCCCCAAGTATAGAAGAGCATCTCACTAGATCACACTGCTAATGTTTAATTAACTATTTGATAATAAATTATATAAATAAACATCACCAGTTGATTTTCATGTATGGAGTTGTAATCTGCAACTTTTGGAAGTAGGCATTTTGAGAGATTGCAAATGCTCCACAAATATCACCCGAGTGAAGTATCAAGATTTTGTTTGGATAGAAATGTTGAATATTACAAGGGTCAGAAAAAGAAAATAAATAAGGCAAGAGTCAAATGAAGATTTGTTAATGGCAGAATTTTGCACATGACAAATAATCGCGTAGCATTGAAATTATTTGATGACATCTAAATTGTTATAGATGTGGCAATCCAGCGGGTAGAGTTCTGGATCACTGACTTGAGAGCACAGGTTCGATTCCTGAGGACACCCACATAGTTGGCAAAACGTTTTCTCCACAAAATTAAAACACCATATCATAAACAACACACACCCAAGGGTTTCTGACAAGGACTTAATAGAGCCAAAAGTTGGCCTAAGATGAACTTTTAAACATCAATCCCATCAACCTTCCATGCTTGTTTACTTTCAAACTAAAAAAATGTGTTTGATAAAATCTTTGCAGAGCACAGAAAACTTATGCTCATGGACCTTTAGTTCATTCTTCCATTACTGACATTATTGCTTAGATTAAAATGTTCCACGAGATTTAATCTTAATCATCATCATAAAAGTTCCCAAACCGAAATCATAGTCATTTTTCAGTATCTTTTTTCTTTTTCTCTTTTCCCTCCTTTATCATAGCCACAGTAATTCTGAGGAAACAGTAATTACAAAAGAATAGTAAATGGAGATGTACAGGATGCAAATAAAAAGGGTCAGGTTTCATTTATGTATTGAATGACACTGTGAAAGACGCTTCTTATTCCATATAAAAATGAGAATAAATTAAACACACCTCGTGACTATGTGCACCAGGAAGTCTTCTTCTTCCTATCATTAGAGTTTCATCTAAAACTGCTTCATCTTGCTCTGAAGGAATTCTGGAATCTTCTGAATTGCACAATGTGGGCAAATTGGCTAGATAAAGAGGAAAAATATTTCAATATTATAATTTTACATTGAATTAAGAACACCTTGGCAGTCAAATTCACAAATTACATATGCAGATCTAGTGAAGAAAATGCTCAATTAATAAGGGCCACGGTTACAAGCTTTCTCTTTATGAAGATTACCAAGAAGAGAGACAGGAACTTCATTCGAAAAATAAATATTTCAGGTTAAATTGGAAAATGAATTTTCATCAGTTTCTAAAATTTAATAATTCAACTGCATACTGCGATTGTGAAAAAAGTATGTGCATGAAAGTATTAGATCCATTTTTCATTTTTATACAATAAATCACATCTATACCAAATTTGTTGGCCTTCAATTACCTTTTTAAAAGGATAAGGAACAGCAATTTGACTATTTTGACTAATACCTATTAGAATCATATAAGAGCAAAACATTTACAGCAAAGAAGACTTCTACATATGTCAATAAAGAACTACTATAACAGGTGTTATTGCAATGGGGTCTTAACTTCTTCCATCCATTGTTGGATCAATAAATTATAACATGCCATATGTTACATAATTGATAATTCTAGCGTAGTATTAAAACCTTTGATACAAAAAGGCAAACAAAGAGGGATGTTGTGAGAAGAGTTAAAAAAGTTGTTTTCTTACTGAAGAATTTCTTTATAAAAATTAGATTAGCTATCACTCGCATGTGAAATATCATATATTTTGTATTATAGAGGACAATTTCCTGATATATAAAATAACTAAAAGATTTCACACAAGTTCTACAATCAGTTTCACTTTAAACTTTTAGTCTTTTTCAAAAATTACACCATCAAATAAAAAAATAAATTGCCTTTAAAATGTTACCTGGTTATACTATAGTGCATTAAGCAATAGTTATAATGTAATGACTTTAAATTTCTTTTCAATCCCAAATGTATTTGATATTTTTATTGCTTTACAATGAATTTTTGCATTTTATACACTTCTTTAAATCAATTTTGTACTAACTGGTGTACACATACTAAGTTAACTTTATATTATCAGGCATATCTTTGTGGAAATTATAGCTATCCATCATTGAAAAATATCATCATATTTTCCATACTTTCATTTTTATGCCACATTATCAGTTTCATTACACTATAATACATTCATCATTGTCCCCAAGTATCCTCCACACCTGAATTCGTTAACTCCCCTGCCCCAACTTGCACTTCAGCTCCTTGTTAGACCACTGCTCAGAACACTCCTAATGTCCACCCCCCAGCTCTACCAATACCTGCCATTTTTAGCCAATTCGTTATAAAGTGAACCCAACTCATCTCTGCCTCACCCTCTAACATCTTCCCCACCTTTCATTCTTACCCTTGTTTCTCTTTTTCCCCCTATCACACCCAAGGGCCATTTAAATGGTATACTATATTGCGCATAGATATGCTGTACCCTGTAGCAAACAGTGTCATACAACACACAAATATGTTTGGAACATAAAAAGCTATTTTTCAATGATGAATACACTTAAAAAAGGATTGGATAAAATTATTGTGAATGAGAAGTTTGAAAAGCATTAATGCTTGCATTAGTGTAAACAACCTTCATCAGCAATATTAGATGAGGAATCCAGGATATCACTTAAGTCATATCCATAATCAGATGTTGGCAGAGGAGATGGATCACCAGCTTCAACATGAACATTAGACAAGCTATGGAAATGACTGGGATGAGAACGATTACAGGCAAAGGTATATCTGAAATAGAAAAACACTCTTCATGCACACTAGAAATTACTGTAAAGGTAAGACGTGAAAACAAATAGCTAGTGGCCACAGACAATCATTAATTGAATGGCCCTTAATGTATGTTAATATAAAAAAATACTGAATTTTGAGTGATCTGTCAGTGTATTAAAGATTATCATAATATAACATAGAAACAAGTTCTAACTTAACACATTACGACAAACTGCTATTAGTGGGGACTGCATACAACATCAGGGCAAGCATGTCAAGCATTTTGCTTTAAGAGTAAGTTAACTCCACACAATTATATCTTAATTATACATTAGTATAATGTATAGCGTGTACTATGCATATACGAGGGGGTACCCAAAAAGAAATTAAATAGTGCTGCGGTTGGCAGAGCTTATGTAGTATGCATTTCTTCTGCTAGGTGAGCATAGCACACCTCGTTCCGAGCTATTTGCAGGCATTGTTGTCATCTGGGAAGGTTATGTTCAGACACAACAATTTAGTTATTCAAAAGCAGTTTCCCTTGCTCCTGGTTTTTCGTCATGGCAGATTTAAGTGAACAGCACACCACTGAGATTTTTTGCTTGGGAAAAACGCAGCAGAAACTGTTGAGATGTTAAAAACAGCTAACAAGGATTGTGCTTTTGGAGAAACTCAAGTGTACCAATGGTTTTCTGATATCAAAGAAGGTGAAATATCACTTGTTGACAAAGCTCAGTCAGGATGCTCGTCAACTTCTAGAATTCACAAAAATGCTGAAAAAGTTCATGTAAATGTACTTAAATACCAAAAATGGACTATTGAAGAGATTGGTAAGTTATCTGGAATAACATGGAACTCAGTTCAATGGATTTCATCCAAAGATTTGAAGATGAGAAGGGTCACTGCAAAATTTGTACCTCGGGTACTGACTGAACAGGAAAAAGAGAATTGAATTGAAACTTGCTGTGCATTGAAAGACCATCTCCAAACCGACCCAGATTTTTTTCTAAGATTTTTTCTTGCTTCATGCCATTTCTTCTTGTTTCCACAAATGAA
Source organism: Hetaerina americana (assembly GCF_022747635.1). Classification (NCBI taxonomy): domain Eukaryota; kingdom Metazoa; phylum Arthropoda; class Insecta; order Odonata; family Calopterygidae; genus Hetaerina; species Hetaerina americana. The sequence goes on along the minus strand of NW_027286985.1, from coordinate 51,213,106 downwards.
GAGGGACATATAAGTACAACTTTTTGATCAAATGGAAGCGGTTAAGAAAAAAACAAGGCAGGAGCTGTCAGACATTACAATAGAAAAGTTTTCAAAATGTTTCCAGGAATGGTATTGCAGATTGGACCAATGTATTAAGTGTAACGGTGAGTACTTTGAGGGCGATGAGGTTGTTTTGTAAAAAAATTAAATACATAGATTTAAAAAAAATAATTCCAGTTATTTTTGGGTACCCCCTCATAGAATGGTTGCGTACTAAATATGAAACCACTTCACAACAATCAGGAATAGGCAACCGCAATTTCTTGGCTTCTTCAATAAATAAATTTTGTTTTCTTTGTTATTCAAATGCCATTCGCAGAACAAAAATAAATGCATCCAGAGAGATCATTACTATCTCAAGAGGACATTGATCCTCCATTTGTCTTACTCCGGTAAATCCTACCAACTTAAACATGACAAAGCAATAATGAAGCTACCCCTTTATGCCCTGCCTTTCACAAATCCATCAGCAGTATTAGTACGTAACATTTATGCTGACACCTTCCAATTATAAAATATAAAATACCAATTGAAAAATATTTTTAAATGCTCACCTAAAAATTCCTACCCCACACATTTTCCATGCATTGCGTGGAATGTTGTGTACCCCCACAGGGAAACCGAGAAATCGTATGCCTGCTACTTCAGTTCGTGTTTAGCATACGTTCTGCTAGCATCTTTGGGCCACTACTGATCACAAGGTTTTCCAAACATGTGTTTATACATATCACTGGTTAATTTTTGTGGCTAAGTTTAAAAATATTTATGGAGAGTTTTAAATATATTCCCAAAAAAAGCTGCATGATGACAGCAATAAGAGAATAAACAAAACAGTAGAAATGTGAAGTACTTCCATTGACAAGTTAGAACAAGTGAGCGTGTCTGATCTAGCATGCACATACAATTGGTCTACATCAGCAATTTGCACTATCCTAAAAAAAAAAGACAAAATGAAGGAAATATAGGCTTCAAAGGGAGTGATAAGAATATCTACACAGTGGTTATGTATTCTCAATGATCCTGAAGGGTTGATTCACATATGGATAAACAAAAAGCATTTACAATGTGACAATATTAATGAGAGGATCATTTGTGAAAAGAATAAAGTGAATTGCACCGACCTCTTTAAGAAGATGCCAGGATCATTAAAGGTCAAAGAAGTATTTACGGGAGGCCATACGTGGTTCTTAAAGTTTAAGAGAGGAACCAACATCCACAGTTTTGAGAGGCACAGTGAAGCGACAAGCTCTGGGACAAAGGCAGCAGAGAACTTCAACAGTGACTTCAAGAGGCTTTTAATTCCAAGAGTTACTTGTGGCAACAAGTTTTTAAAATGTGACGAGATAGGTCTCTTCTGGTAGGGGATGCTGAAACAAACCTAAACATGTACACGCAAGAGCAGAGGAGAATGCATAGCCGAACCACAAGCCAGACAGGCCATCTCATGAAGTTAAATTGTGACAATGCAAGCAGCAATTTGAAAGATACACCCCTGCTTGTTTACCATTTGTTAGCTCCATGAGCCTTCAAAGAGTGTTAAGTCCAGAAGAGCAGGCTGATATGGGGGTCATGAAAAAGCATGGGAAATTGATTCATCATACTATGTGCGTGAAGCATCACCCTAATAAGTCAGTGGTTAAGCATGCTAAAAAATATATTCAATGATAACGCTGAATCACATTTTCACAAAATTTTGAAGCATCACCAAAAAAAATGTCTCTAGACGGCTTTCTAGTAGAAAAGAATTAGGAATGTATAATAAATACAGCTTGTGTCCATCCAAAACCTACCTTAACCAGCAGATTACCTATAAACTTAAAGCAAATAATGAACTAATTATTTCAAATTTATTGTCTCCGGCGTAACTTTATGTAATTGACAAAACATATTGAAATAAAATATTGACTTTGTAATTACCCGTACTTTATTTAAAAACACAACCCACGTTTTGATATTTCATGTCATCATCAGATCACATATTTCCAAGAACCCAATGGTTTAGCCATGGGCTCATCCTTTTCCCCACTCCTGGTCGATATTTATAAGGACCATTTTAAAAAAGTTTTGCTCTCCTTGGCTCACCCTCTAATTAATAATGTATTTTCTTGGTTCAGATATGTGGACAATGTCTCCCATTACTCCCTTGTCTAGCCATTGCATTCTTTTCTCCCCTGACCATTAGGTGTTACATAGCTTGTCCAATTATTTCTTCTCACTGATCACACACATGGTCTACTTCACCCTAGTATCTACTCTTAGATTGGATAGATATGCTTTATTTTTACCAATAAAATTCTATCACTCACATTCTCTATATTCTTTAAATTTTTCCCCAGTCTCCTATTCAGTAATAAGCTATTTGGCCTAGTAGGCCGATGCCAGTAGTCGCCAGGATTCATTATTCATTTACTAATTCTCTACCTGAATAGTTCTTTAACAAAGCACCATCATTTAAATTGCCACCCCGCTGAGATCAGATGTCTTTGCAAATCCTCACGGAGGAAAAACCATAATATGAACTACAGTTTATCTAGCTCCTACACTTCAGTACATCTGATGTGGGTAAACCTATCAAAAGGAATAATCATTGTCCCATCCCAGCGCATGTACTTACAGCTCCAGGCGTTATTGGAGCATGCAAGCCCTCACACTAACAAGAAGGCAAAGTTGTAGTCCCCTGGAAGGGAGGGTTTTAATAATGGCTAAAATTCATTCATGATGAATGATGAATAGTGTGAAATTTTAATGACATCCAAATTAAAATTCCTTACTTATAAGCACTCACTGCCCATATTATTTTGTAAAATTACAAGATAATGGCAATTAGCAGAAACTTTTGAAGTCCAATGGGTTAGAAAGTATCTTATAATAATAACCACAGAATACACCACATACTATTTTTGCTTTCACTTATAAAAGTCAAATATTCCAGGGGGATCGAGATGGTGCGGGGGCTAAGTACTGGCTTCCCACCCAAAGAGGCCGGGTTCAAATCCCAGTGGTGTTGAATATTTTTCAGAGGTACCTCGATCCCTACTTGAGGTGCTTTGTAGAGGGCACTTTGAGTGAGTATGCCGTCCGTCAGATGGGACGTTAAGCTGCAGACCCCTTGGCGCCTTTCATAAAGAGTAGGCTAATGCTGATGCCAGCTTTCTCGCCACCCTTCATCCTTTCCTGTCCATTCCCTATGGCAAAAATGACCTCAGCTGTTGGTCGCCTCCCCTAAATACTACTACTACTCAAATATTCCATAATTATCTCATCCACAACTGCCATTAGAAAAAATGAGATTAAACAGTGCTTGTGGTAGAAATTCTGTTAAAATCTCTTCCTTAGCTATATTTTTGGAGACAATACAATTAAAAATCCCTCCCACAAGTAAAACTAATCAGGTTTAAAATACAGCTTGTACAAAATAAAATTATTCAGAGAAAGCATTGGGCCTTTTCCACTTTTGCTTGGAAGATTTATATTCCATGGTTAAGTGGAATTTACTATAAAGAAATTAGATATTAGCAGAAAGTACAGGGATAACATATAAAAAGTTTTGCCTTAGTTAACTCATCGAAAATGGATTGATTGTGCAATGGAAACTTATTTGATGTTACAAGAAAATTTTAAATGTGGTTTCATTGCAATACCACTGATGGTATTTATATGGCATCAGTGAAATTATTAGCACTATTTTTTATATTTTCCCACATAAAAGGCATTTTATTGCACTGAGTTCAAGGATAATATGAGCTCTTTGCTTTGTGACTTTTTCGAAATATTAGTAGGTGTGCTACAATGACTAAGAACTCAAAAGAATTAATTTCAGCATTCCACAATTATAAGCCAAGTAATAATGGGATGAATAAAAAACAGGGTAAATTATCATTGCAAACCTTTGAAGGGATGTACTCCTGGGTGTGGAGCAGACCCGAGATGAGAACCTTGACCAATTTAAACTGTTATCTGAAATAGAATTAACATTGAATATTTTTACTGACGAATTTCAAGTACAACTTTAAGTAAACAACAGACACATCAGCTATAATATTGATTGGAAAGCATTTATACCTGGTTTAAATGTAGCTGCTCTAAATAAAAGGGAACTCTAAAAAAAAAGAGAAATTGGATTCAACAAATACAACCAAGAGAGGCAACTACTACATTTCCCAAACAGTTGACTAAAAATGAACAAAATGTAATAATAATAATAATCTTTATTTGCCCAGAAGACACTGACACAGTGTAATAGATACATCAGATAAGTGTATAGGACACGTCATATGTACATATAGATGTTAAACAATGATGAATTTCAGAAAAGCATGACACAACAATAATTTTTTGCATAAAATATATTCCATATTCAGCATGGTTATTTTTTCTCCATGAATTCCATTACAGAATAAAACTGTTCTTTCCTTAAAAATGATATTAATTTCTTTTTGAACAGGACTGGATCCTTTACGTACTTAAAATCGTAAGGGAGCCTGTTCAGTGCAAGGAGGCCCATTGATTTAGGCCCCAGGGATGTATTTAAAGTCCTGCAATAAGTTTGATGCAGGTCTCTGCAGGCTCTGGTTTGGTGACAATGAACGTTGTCATTTGTCATATAATTGGATATATTACTTTTAGCGAAAATGCATACGACATAAATGTAAATACATGGAACAGTCAGAATATTTAACCTTTTGAAGAAGGAAAGACAAGGTGCATTGTAGGGAGCATTGCATATTAATCGTATTAAACATTTTTGAGCTTTAAAAATTGAATCAGAATGAGGGGAAGAACCCCAGAACAGAATACTGTAGATGATTAAAGAATAAAATTCTCCGTAATAAATTGAAAGTAAGATATCAAGGCTTACAGATTTCCTAATACTTCTAATAAGAAAGCAAATGGAATTTAACCTGCTACGAAGATTGCATATGTGTTCATCCCATGATACATTTTTATTTATAACAACTCCCAAAAACTTGGATCTAGAAATTTGGGGTACACACGTTCCCCCAAGGTCAATGGCCAATGAAGCAGGGGCTTTATTTTTATTAGAGAAGTATATGAGTCCAGACTTGTCAGGGTTGAGTTTCAGAGAATTTTGTGAACACCATTCACAAAGAAGTTCGGAAACTCTAGCTGCTGTCAAGGTCAAGTTGTTTAACGATGGTGCTGATACAATTACGTTAGTGTCATCAGCATATAAAATTGGCTCGGCTCCTGGAACTGACTGCAGAACTTTTGGTAAGTCATTAATGTAAAGTAAAAATAGGATAGGGCCCAAGACTGAGCCTTGGGGTACACCTAATGTAACTTCTTTACTAGGAGAAGTAAAATTAGTACCGTTCTTTGACAAAATAACCTGTTGGTGCCTTGCGCTGAGGTAAGATTTGATCCAGTTATAAGGGATACCTCTGATGCCATAGTGTCCTAATTTGGACAAGAGTAACTGATGATTAACTAGGTCAAAAGCCTTGGAAAAATCGAAGAATAGTCCCAAGGTTTCAATTCTATTATCAAGATTTGAAAGTATTAGGTTTACGAGGTGATAGGTGGCTGTAGATGTAGATCTGCATTTCCTAAAACCATTCTGTGAGCCAGACAAGAGATTAAAAGATTCAAGAAATGATGTAAGTCGATTATGGAAGACCTTTTCAAATAGTTTCCCTATCTGGTTTAATAAAGATATTGGACGGTAAGAATTCATATCCTGCTCACTACCTTTCCCTTTATAAAGTGGTACAACTTTGGCAATTTTAATGGCATCAGGAAAAACACCAAGTTGTAGGGATTTATTAATTAGGAAGAGTATCTGTTCCTTGATAGAATTAATTGATTTTTTTATCACAATCCCTGGGATACCATCTGTACCAGGACTACTTTTGTTAGGGAATTTTTTAATGATGTTCATCAGTTCCAGTTCAGTACAAGGAAGCAGGTACAATGAATTAGACAGGCTTGGGATTAGAGGATAATTAACAGGAATTGGAGTATTTGTAGTAGTCTGGTGGGACAAGTAGAAGTCATTTAAGTTGGATGCCATTTGAGAGTAATCAGAAATAACATTACCGGTGGAGTCCTGTAATTTGAAATCATGATGATTATTGATAGAACACTTAGCTTCCTTTATAATCTTCCAAATTTCTTTAGATTTGTTATCGGCATTGAGGATTCTACAGTTGTTAAATGTTTTTTTAGCCAGTTGTAACTTTTGACGGTACGTTTTTTTCAGTGTTCTATACTCCAAGCAGTCTATCGAGTTACATTTATTTTTATAAGAGATAGCTAACTCCTTCATTTTTTTCGAGAGGCATCGTATTTCATCGGTGACCCAATGGTTTCTAGTATTTAAGGACAAGTTTCTAGTTTTGTGGGAGACCAATGGAAAACAAATGTCAAAGTAATATTGATATGAAGAATAAAAATACTCAAATGAGTCATTGTAGGATCTGAGTTGGTATAAATCAGACCAATCATGGGACTTCAACATATAATTGAAGATAATAAAGTTTTGCTCTGTAAACTGCCTTTTATAAATTTTTTTGCAGTGACTAGGAGAAGAAATTAAAATCTTGCATAGAAGAGGATAGTGATCTGATATGTGGGATTTGATTACTTCAGTATTTACTTTTCCCAAATCAATGTTTGTTAAGATATTGTCTATAATAGTAGAGGAAAGGCCGTTTACCCTAGTGGGTTCGGTATTAGTAACACAAATGTTGAAAGAGGTGAGGATATCTAAGAATTCCTGTTTGGCTTTGGAATTACTTGCGAAATCACAATTAAAGTCCCCAGTTATAATTAAATTAGGTTTTGGTATAGCATCATGAATTAGCTCTAATAGTTTGGCAAGTTTGTTAAGAAAAACACTAAAATCACTCGAGGGAGAACGATAGATAGATAATAAATGATATGCGACATTATTTACACTGAGACCCATGACACAGGACTCGAAGGACAACTCTTCATTGAGAAAATCCTGTGAGAAACAGGTCGGGAAAAGGCGCACACACTGTGAAACTAGAACCAATACACCTCCATTTCTATGCTTTGAACGGCAAAATACATCGGCGATGGAATATCCAGGTAGATTTAAAAATTTCAAATCACTTAATTTCAACCAGTGTTCATTAATACAAAGGACATGAGGTTTATATTCACTCATCAGGACCTCAAGATCCAGCAACTTGTTACTAAGACATTGAATGTTAATGTGCAGGACCTTGAGGTACTTCGCTACCCTGTCGATGTTGTCGGGCGTGTCTTCCAAAAAGAATAATTTCCGACGTGCACATATTTGGGCCAAAATGAAGGCTTTACGAGGGTTTCCCTTAGCTCACTATTCACTGAAATGCGGAAGGAGGCATAAAACAAATATTGACATTGATTCACAGATGGTTTTTTCATGTCAAAACACTTGAGAAATGGTTTATTTTGGAAAGATTATGTTTCTCACTTCATGCACACAATTACTTGAGTTTTTGCTAACATTTAGGACCATAGTGGTAGACAACTCTATTTAAAGGGCTCTAGAGGACTATATTCAAAGGAAAACTAAAATATTGAACAAAGTGCAAGTGGTCTCCAATTCATAGACAACTATGATGATCTCTACCTATGAACAGACCCCCCTAGACTAATCAAAGACAGCTAAGTATACAATACAGTACAACTGTGATAAGTTGAAGTGTCTTTTGAAAATCTGGAATTTCCCTAGAGAAAATAATAATCTTGATTTAGGAAAGTACCATTACATTTAATTTTATGAGATATGTGTAAATATGGATTAGTTCATTAAAAAAAATAAACTTAATGGTGAAGTACATTTAAAAATTACCTTTTCCCAATGTTGTCAACTGACAGTGAGTAGCCACACTAATTAAAAACTGTTGTAAAAACTATTAATTAAGGGGTTTCTGGCTCAACTATGTGGAAGTTCAAGTCAGGGAACAATGTTTCTTGACTATACTTGTACCTAATGATAATACTTATTTAAAAGCTATTTTGCCACATGCACTTGAAAACCTTACTTGTGTTTTGAGGAGAGGCTGCAGACTCCTGGCTTAGTCTTAAACGAATGGGAGATGAGGTAAGAAACAACACCTCATCACTGCTGCCTTCCTCACTTGGATCATGAGAGACAACCTGAAAATAATTTAACCTTTTCAACTTGTATTTAAATATTTTGTAATTAATGCATTCTAAAAAATATATTCACGATCAATGCTATAATAAATTTTTTCAGGGGAAACTAATTTCAAGTTTAAAGGAGACATACTGAGAAGCTGTCGCCCACACACAAACTGAGTTAAGGGTAAAGAGATCAGAGTACAAGGGTAAGTAAATAGGGAAAGCAATTATATCAGGTCACCATTTACAATTACATTCCATAGCAGGTTATACTAGGACTATTACTAATGTTGACAATGAGAGCTTAGTGCTTTTGGTACATAATTTCTTTGGATTTCTTACACAATAATGAGTATTTTTTTCTTTGAAAATATTCGGAATACACAGTGACATAAAAAATCTTGAAATCTGGTTTCCTTTGCCTTATCACCATTGTGTAAAAGTTAATACCTTGGCTGTTGTTGAGGAATGCTGCTTATTTACTGCTCCAGTAATTTTATTTTTTATTACAATACATAATTTCTCTTCAATTTATTATGCTCAATTTGGATGCAGGTGATTCAAATTTGTTCCAGTTATAGGGGTTAAGTCATAAACATACTTATCAACTGTTTAATTAGTTAAATGCTTGCATAAAATGAAATAGGTAACTCTACCATTATATATGAACTCAGTGGGAAAGGGTTACAACGGACCACCATCAGAATTTTTTTGCAGTTAAATATAGAACTGATTTTATGTCAAGGCAAAATTAGAACAATATAATAAAAACAGATGCTATTCAGCCATTATGACTAATGTCGTATATGGGCAGTGTTTATAGTTGGTCATATGAAGAGCTTTGATGGGTAGGCCTAGGTAGGTTCTAAGGATCAAGATAAGAGGGTAGAGAAAAACCTGCTATCAGTATTAGCCTATCATAATGGAAACTAGGAAATGGCTATATAGTTCCATGCCCCTATTGGTTGTTTCATACATAATTACACTGCAGATAGCTATTTAAACTAATTATACTATCCAGCACAAACAATTTTTCTCCACGATGAGTCCATTAATAGCAGTCATACTGAATGAAGTAAAAATGGATGGAATCTTGAAGTAATGAGAAGACAATTTCACTGTGGATGTATTTTTAGAAAACTATTCCAGATTGCAAATTCATGCTTTTATTGAACGAGTTAGTTTATTGTAATTGATTAGCTTATCAATTGACAATCTTTAAGGGAAAAATGACAAAGTGTAAGGGCTCATCTGATGGTGGTGATGAAGTTGAGGAGAGTAATGATGTTTCAGGATTGCCAGTCAGCCTGAAAGGAATACATAATTGCAAAGATGTGTACCATTTGCCCCTGATAAACATGCATCTATGATGCATACATGTGTCTTCTGCACTTAACGTGTTGATGGACATTAGAATGCCATGAGATTAAATTAATATCCTAATGGGTAATACAATAAGCTGTCTATAACTTAACATTTTTACACCAAATATGCTGTCACTGATCAACCATCTAATTTAAAAAGGAAGACGGTTAATGTGTAAGCTGTGTGTGTAATAGACAGCTAACCACCAATGAGAAATTAGACTGCATGATATTTTAAAGATTCAAACATGGTCAATGATGATAAATGGTTATCTTACAAAAGCACACATGAGAGACAAGTTAAATGAACTCTTCACTCAACTGTGAATGATGTTCTCAGTACGAAGAATAAAATAATTCTTAAAAATACAGAGCAGAAAATCCCAAAATATGTAACATATTAATTAGTGAGAAAACCTTTAACAAAAGAATTAAAAATTTCCTTAGGGCTCACACGAAAACATTTAACGTTTATTTAAACATAACCTATTGTAACTTAGTAAAGTACAGTATATTTGAAGCAGATCCCAGTTTAAAATATCTAATCATTTATTGCCGCTTTCTGTTTATTCATAGGATATTTTAATCCAAATAGACAAATACGCTTGTGTAGGTAAATTTATCAGCCACAGAAACAAAAAGAATAATTACAAGTTACTTACATCACTGTCATCATCCAGAGAGTCAAATATTTCAGGAACCTGAGAAGTTCCCGACTTAAACGAGTCAGAGTTAGACTTGACTGACAAGTGTCCAGTTTCTGCATCAGAATTTACATTGGATTCCCTTATTGGTTCCTCACTACAAATCTGACTTCCTCTTCTGGATTGTAAATTAAACCTTAACTGCCTGCGCACAATATGGCCGGATCGGTCACTGGCTGAATCAGCAATTTCATTGGTGTTGCTATTGATGGTATCCTCTTTTCCTCTCTTCTGTAAGAATAAAAGTGTGCCTAAAAAATCCACTAAGTAGTTATAATGGCACACATGAATATATTTACAAAATAATTAAGTACTACAAGCATGGGGATGGGTTTGAGTTCTTCCTCAATGACACAATGTGAGGAAAAATATTGATAAAAGATTTGGTGTTTTCCCGGTGTATCAGCTGCGTAAATTCCTCTTGGGTCCTCCACTGCGTTATATCATCCATATTGGCCTGGGCCAATATGGACGAAATAACCCACCCAGTGGAGGACCCGAGAGGAATTTACGCAGGAAAAATATTACATACAGTAAACTCTCAATTATGCATTTTTTGGATTATCCACCCTATAATCTTCCTTAAAATCATAAAGATAATGAAATACTTTGAAACTTTTATACACTTTATGAAATATAGATTTATGAAGCCTTGGCTTTCTTAAAACCTTTTTATTTCACATAAAAGCTGTCCATTGTATTTTATGTTTCAATTTAAACATTTTTGAACTATTCATACTTTCCTGCTATTGTTTCCCTCACATTCATCAGCCCTGAGAATTCCATATTCTCCTTCAAGGCGAGCAAATACATATTTTTACTATGCAAGAAAAAAGTTATCAACTATCTACAATGCAATACTTTATTCATTATCAAATGACAAATATGATACCGCATTAGCTATCCTTTTCAAAATTTGTTCTTCGCCAGTCATTTGCTTCTTCCTGCCTAATAGATTGATTTAGCTTTCTGAGGATAATACGTTCTGCTATTCACTTAAGGATATTTCTCAGTGTTCTTGTAATTCTATAATTCTACAGTACATTTTTTGCCATCTTCAGCTATTTTAACAAAGTAGAATTATAGGAAATAGTAGAATAGTAGAATTATTATTTTTTAATTATTTTAATAAGAAAATTGAACAGATTTAAATTTCAAAATGTCATTGTATTTCTTCAAAGCCTAATCAGAGTTGCCACAGAATTTGGAATTTTATATTCCCTAATTGTTCTGTAACCATTTGTAAACCTCTGATTTTCCTTTGCTCTACTGACTTCGTATATCAGACCTGTAAATACCTACTGCAAAAGTTAAGAGGTAACATACACAACATACCTCTTTTAGCTCATTAATTTGGGCTGAGTACTGGGCTTCTACAGCTTGAAGCTGGCTAATATACCATTCCTGGTCTCGACACTTTTGAAAATAGGTTGGAGGTCGAACATGGAATCTAAGAGGAAAAATGAATGAAAGAAGGACCCATTTTCTTACTAACAATGGCACAAATCTTGCACAAAGGTTAAAATGATATACCATCAGCACACAGTAAGCAAAACACTTTCTGTATAAAGAAAATATAAGACATGCCCATTCCAGGTTTTAAAATATCCACTAATGTTTTTCCATCACTTTAATTTAATTTTAGAATGAAATTTTACTGGCACAGTGGCTATTAAAATATTAATCCAACTTAAAGTATCAATCAGATTGTGAAAATATCACGAAACGAAGCATATATTTTTAGGATACATTGATCTTGATAATATTATACATTATACCTAAGCAAACTGAATTTTATATCACACATTTGCCATGCTATTTTCAGAAGGGCTTCCAAAATTCTGCTCCACTGAAAAGTAAGAAAATACAGTAATTCTTGCAACAGTAGTCCTTGGTTGAGGAAGCCAATATCTTGTAATATATATGAGAAACCCTTGCGATGCCTTGCGAATACCTACACAATTCAGGAAAATCTGCAATGGGAGCACTCAAACCATATAAAGTTGTGTCTTCTAGGTCACGAGCAAACATGATGCATATAATTGTTAAGCGAATTCATCATGATTTGAACCACTTGTAAAATAAGAACAATCTGTGCACTACAAAAGGTGAAAGTACTGTCAGGAAGTAAGAAGAGAAAATCTGTGCAAAAAAATCAAAGGTCATGAGAATTACTAATTAAACCATGGATATTCAAAGCATTAAGGAATTTAAATCAAGTGAGGCAGTGGGGGTATGTAACATTCCCATGGAACCTACTTAAAGGCCAAAGAAAACCCAAAACAAGAATAGAATAGGTATCACTTTGTGGAAGCAATTCATATCAGGAAAGAAAATACTTTGTTCCTCCACATACATTTTACTATGCCTGACCTAGGTTTTGACTAACTAAGTCATCATCAGGTGAAGTAAGGAGGAGAGACAACTTTATATTCTTGACAGAGAAGAGGAGGGGGGAGGTGCTGGTAAAGTGGGAGGAGGGGAAAGAGAAGGGAAACAGGTGTGTGTGTATGGGGGGGAAGGGGGAGAGGGCCTTTGGGTATGGCATCAGGGGGGAAGAGGGGCTGCGGAACAGAGGGAGGGCCAGGAGGGGGAGCGAGAGGAAGACATCAGGTCATTCACCAATATACCCTCATAATGACTGTTCTTAAATTTCCAAACGTTCCAAGGCATCTAATCTTAAACCTTTCTTCTTCAAATGTCAAATCTTAACAACAAAGTAACTTGTGTGGTTATTGTCCAGTAGTTGCTTGGCAAAATGGGAAGAAGTATTTCTGTTCTTCAAATAGGTGTAATGTTCTTTCACAGGTTTATGGAATCTCCTCCCGGTTTGTCCAACGTAAATAGCAGAGCACTCACAATGCAATTTATACACTCCACTCTTTTCCATGATGGGAATTTCGTCCTTACTGTTTGATAAAGGTTTCCTAAGTTGCCTTTATTATAAAAGGCTGGTTTTATTCTGTTCTCTGGAAAGGTTCTGGTCACTTTACGAGATAAATTCCCCAGAAAGAGAATTCTTTTCCATTTCAATGTGTCTTTCTTGGGGATGGGTTTGACAATGGATGAGACTGCTATTTTTTCTAATTTTTTCTGATACAATTTTTCAACTCATTGGGAGCAGAAAATGTTATTTGCAGCTATCATATTTATTATTTGGAGTTCTTTATGTGTATTTTGTGGGGACAATGGGCAACTAGTCAAACGGTGGACCATTGAGTCGAACCCCACTGATTTTTGGGGGAAATGTTGTCTTGATGTGAAATAAATGATGTGATAAATGCCAGTATATTTCCTAAAAATAGAGAAGTCCAGTTGTCCATTATTTTTTTAATTGTAATGTCTAAAAAATTAATGGACTTGTAAATTCTTTCTCCATTGAGAACCCAATGTTCTTGTCAAAGGAATTTAGGAACATGAAGCTATTGAGTTCTCTTTGTGAACCTGCCCATAAACAAAATATATTGTCTACGTAATGGTGCCAACAGACTTATGTTTTTCACCAAGTTGTTAGATGAGGAGAACAGAACAACTTGTCTTCCCTTCTCTTTCCCCTCCTCCCACTTTACCATCACCTCCCCACTCCTCTTCTCCGTCTAATACATAAAGTTGTGCATCCTCTGTACTTCACCTGACGATGACTCTGTAAATAGAAACCTAGGTCGCGCATAATAAAATGTACGTGGAAGAACCAATAATTTTCTTTTCCAACCCAAAAGAAGAGTTTTTATGAACTTATTCATAGAATTTATGAGGGATGAATTTGACAGAAGGATTTCATGCTTAATCTTAATTCCAATCCCAAAAAAAGGGAAAGGGGCCATATATGATAACCAGAACAATAAGTCTGAATTTGAACACAGCTAAAGTGATTCTCAGGATCATCAACAAAAGGATTGAGAGCAGGGAAAATGATTCCTCAGGGGATGATCAATTTTGTTTCAGAAGGGGGAGAAGCACATGTGTTGCATAAAAGACATAGCAGCCATGAGGTACAATAATGAGGAACATTGAATACAATCAGGATGTAATGACCATAGAGTGAACTGGATAGTGTCTATGAATATATTACAGAAAATAGGAGTATATTTGAGGGATAGAAGACTTATCCTCAGCCTATACATTGCTCAAAATACATTTGCACAAATAAGGCCTGGGTTGAATTTCAGTTTTATTGCAACACTAATATTAAACGAAAAATGTTAAAATACCTCCAAGTTATCAAAGATCAGAAAATCTTTCATGACATAATATATCAATTTAATTTTGGGATCTTTCCAAAAGAAAAATATTTGTGGTAAGATCCAAGAGAGATACCCAATTCAATCATGCAATTCACATGCCCCATCAAATCTTTTTGATTTAAAACAAAAGAAAAACTAAAAAATATCCAGACCCATGGCATCATCACCTCTCACACCTGAATGTTCACCCATGCATTTTCTGTTATTTTCATAAAAATCACACACTGCTTACCTTAACTCGAGTGTGCCATTTGCATTGTCCATATAGCCCTCTCTAGTTAATACATCCAAACGGAAGAATCGGTTGTAACCCCAACACTCTCCAACTTCAAAATCTGAAGCAAATTCTCTCACAATACTTCTTTGATGATCTTGTGTTGCCTGGTGAATCATTTCAATGCGATATTTATACCTGTAACAAAGCCATTTAATGAATGAAACTTAAGTTCATTAAGATTGTAGTTGTTTTAGGGGACTACGAAATATTTAAGGACTCAAAAATTAAGGATTTAATGATTAAAACAACAACTCCAACAACATAACATAAACCAGTAGATACAGGCTTGAACCAGTAGTGTACATCAAAAAAAGAAACTAGTTGAAATAAGCCACCAAAGGGAGTTTAAAAAAGGCAGAAAATAAAAATCATTTAACATAGAAAATAAGTTCAATATATAATCCCATTTTCCCAGACTGATAAGAATCTTTCCCATTTTCTGAATACTGATTTGCTTGCCATTTTCATTAACTTTGGGCGGCAAAATTCCGCATTTTTAAATATACCACATTTCCTGATCGATAATGCGCAACTTATGTATAACGTGTAACCAGAACTTAGTAGTTATCTTGAAATTGTATAGATGCTGTGCATCTGTGTGTGTGTGTGTATATATATCTTGTGTGTGTAAAAATACGTCCATATCTATATACTAATAGATGGTAACAATCAATGAATACATGGAATCATAATTGACTTTGGCTATATCTACCGTTAGTATACAGAAGATGAGAGCCAGTTGATTGAAATTAATTCCAAGCAACAAAAGGATCAAAAAACAAACAATATTTAAAAGCCAACAAAATATGCTGTTTATTGCTTTTTTGCTATGATTCATAATTTGTAATGAGAGCTATTCTAGCTTTGTGTGCCCTTTGATTTGCTATATAAATAAACTTTCAGCAAATCAAAAATAAAAAAAATAAGAGAATGAATAAAATAGAATTATCTTGTTTTGTTTGCTTCACTTGCGTATTTAGTATTGGCATTCTATGGGGGTTCTAGACACCCTCCAAGTTCTATGAAAGTGCCCCCTACATGGTGATGGTTTCAAACCTGAATTTGGTTAAGCTTTTGTAATTCAGAATTTTCTCAAGAAAATTACCCTCAGAGAAGAAAATTGTACACAGCAATGTTTAAGCTAGAAAACATCAATTTCGTGAAATCGCGTTTAAAGAAACCTTTCAAATCAAAGTTACGTCCTCGTTGGGAAAAGTGGATGATATTCGGTATGAAAGACTACACAGAATCAGAAAGGATTAAAAGAGTCTTATGAAAAAATAAGCCGGTGGATCCTGGAAAGTTGGCGGGGTGTCAGAGTGACGTGTGTAAAAAATGGATTATTAAAAGCTTCAGGCAATATTTCAATGCCAGTACTAGAAGATGAGTAAGAGTTAACAATGGAGAGTGAACTTGGTAATATGCCGGAAGAGATAATAAATGTACTTACTTCATTTAATTGTGATTCAGGTGATGAATTTCTTGGATTCAAGTGATCTACCAATCCTAACATATATTTATACGTCCATGTATATAATACGATGTACTCTACGTATACGTGAAGTACTATGTATTAGAATAAAGAAGTACTACGTATTAGAATAAAAGAAGTATATAAACTATATGCTTCTTCTTTTCCTCATGGATTTATGAGATGAAATAACTGCAACAGTAGCAGATCTGTACAAAGTAGAATGCAATTAGAATGGCATGCTTCCAGACTAATTTATTTTTGCAAAATTCTTCAATAAATTATTGTGTCCATAGGTCTGCAAATGTTTGGAGTTTTTCAATTTTCATTACATAATGCACATCGTCATTTTTTTGATCATCTGAACATTTTCGCATAGATAATGTGCGCGTTATCAATGGGAAAATACGGTACTACCCACTACATGGTCTTCAGAAAATTTTAGAGGAGGAATAACTATGTGCTTTATTTTGCCAGGTAGAGCAAACAGGCATATAGAACTGAAGAAAAAGTGGGCTTGTAATGAATTACAAGTGGAAAGACTAAAACTGATGTACATGGTCCATTATGAAAGTTATACGCATAATTTTATTTATTTCTCTGGGAAAAATAGATTTATTGATCTTACTTGAACAAATGCTTAAAATTCTTCAAAATTATTTCTCCCTACATCACTACACTTGCGGAGACATGTCTACCATACCTGAAAGGCACCCTGAAACTCCTCGACGGGAATGTCTCTCAGGAATATTGTAACATACTTTTGGATGATGGTGTAGGGTATCAGCAATTTGCTGGATGCTCAATTGACGGCTGGTATGCAGAACTTTGTGCACACGATTCACGTTTTTGCCAGTTCTGGCCATTGTTGGGCATTTAAAATGGAATTCATTGGCAACCTCCACCCAGCCCTCCTTGAATGCCTTGTGCCACCTCTTGGACTTTACCTTGAAATGCAGTTGTCCTGGAAGGCCTCTTGAAGCACCGAAAAACACACTTCATGCGGAGGCACCCTTTTCCACTCAGACTGTTTGGAACAAAGCAGTGACTAGCTGCATTGGAAGGGCAGACCCTTCACCAAATTTCCCAACTGGTTTTACCATACTGCCATGGATAGTCGCATCACAATAGGATCATATGCATTACTTTCATAAAGGGCCACGTATGCCAGAGCAGGAAAAATTTAATACTTTATTTCAAGATCTTTTTGAGTTACTCTCAAATTTCATATAGAGTCTTACATCACCATGGCTTAAAATCATCCCCCATGTCACATTTTGAACAATCCACTGCAGGTAAACTGAATTGCTCTAGCAAAATTCAAAAAAGATACAGTACTTACTTGGAAGTTTCTGGCAGTCCAGCAGTTAGCTCCAAAAACACAGACAAGTACAGACCACGAACTACACCATTCCCATTTGGATAAACTTTTAGCCTCCAGCAGAGACCATGGACATGCAGAGGAGGTGAATACACGGCATCCCCTTTCGCTTGGAGCCTTCGAAAATTTTGCATCACAAATGTCCCAGAGTCAAATGGAGGAACCATTTCACTAGAAAACAACAAGACAATCAGCTGACTGATAAAAACTGCAACGCAGATCCAAAGCATCAAAAACTTAAGAAGCAATAACTAGGAATATGGCACCCTTACGAAGTTGAAATTTAACTTATGCACTTAAATTACTAATTAAACGCTTTTAAGCTCATCACCCTTTTAATATTAAGATGAACTTCCATTACTTGAAATCTACAGGGTTCGTCCGGAAAATAAGTGTACTGATTTTTTCCCGCCGCTCCAGGCACGCCCAGCACTGCTCTGACGGGCTGCGATTGGAGGGGGGTATGTTGGCAAGCGACGCTGAAAAAGGCAGTCGGCTCTGAGCTGTGGTGTAGTGAGGAGCTCTGTTAACGCGAACCTCCACGCTTGACCCACGTCACGGAACGCGATGCCAAAGTTTTTGGAGCAGCGTTATTCCATCAAATTTGCGGTAAAGCTTGGGAAATCGTCTACCGAAACTGTCGGTATGATTAACCAGGCTTACGGGGAGTCAGCCATGTCCAGAAACATGATCTTTCAGTGGCACAAGATGTTCGTGGAGGGCAGAGAAGAGGTCGACGACGAACCACGGCCTGGACGCCCATCAACGACACTCACCGACGAAAATGTGCGAAAAGTTCGCGATGTACTGAACTCAGATCATCGTCTTAGTGTTCGGATGATAGCAGAGCAGTGTAATGTGCCAAAAACAATAGTGCACGAGATTAAAAACATCTGGCGGCTGCATCACGACATTGCGCCGTCTCACACCGCGCTTGTCGTGTCGGACTTCTTGGCCAAGCACGGCGTGGCAACGCTGCTGCACCCGCCCTACAACCCGGACTTGGCACCACCGGACTTCTTTCTGTTCCCAAAGATAAAGAGGAGTTTGAAAGGAACGCGATACGGGACTTTGGACGCCGTCAAAGAGGCCGTGACGACGTGTCTTCGAGAGGTTCCCGATGATGCCTTTGCGGGAGCGTTCCAGGAATGGGAACGCCGCTGGAACAAGTGTATCGACTCACAAGGGTCCTATTTTGAGGAATATTAGCTTAAGATATGTAAAAGTGCAATAAATTTTTTTCCCTGAGCTCAATACACTTATTTTCCGGACGAACCCTGTATAAGTAATATTTTTGAAAAATTGAAATTTGAATCCCAGTTTATATATTTTTTTAATTTTATACTCTAATTGTTCTGTTCCATCACCCATGCTAGATAGGTAAAAGCATAGGAGACAGATGAAAAGTAGTCCAAGCAATGTCTATTCTTCATCAAGTTATCAAGCAAAGGCAAATAACCCTTGAGGGGTGATAATTCAAGTGATAGGGTCACCTTAAAACCACTACTGAGGAAGGAAATGGGAAACCATCTCATTTATACCATAAAAAAGGGGACAAACATGAGAATAATGAGTCCTGGGAACTACATGACTTAGTGCTGTGCCCAGTAGCGAGGGAGGCAAGGCCCCTGCGAACATTATCACACAAAATTCTTGTACACACAAGTGGAGGGCAGCTGAAAAGAAGATGCTGAAGTGGACTGCCACCATTACAGTAGAGACTAAGAATGTTAGGAGGAACTCTCTCGTACATACAAATACATCTTGTTCCTTTGAAGCCCTCAAAAAGTTAGTGGATGGCTTAGTAGCCTAATTAGTTACAATAAATAAAAAGAATTTTCAGAGGAGGATAAATGTTAAAATACCTTTTAAAATCTCCAAGGACTGGGGCAGCTAGTAAATGTGATAAAGGTCTTTGCTGAATAGATTTGATGGAATCCAAAATTTCTTTTGACTGACAAATGAGCTCAGCATGAGGGAATGTAGACATTTTATGTTCCACATCATTGATGACTGCTTCAAGTTTCTCTGACTCTTGCCCCAACAATCCCTTCCTGCTTGTCAGAGTCAGTATATTCGCTCGCAATTGAGCATCCAGATGTGAAATCATTGACTCAACTGCAAGGTATAGTTCATTTGCTTTCTCATCCCTGGCTTGCCGCACGACTTCCACGCTATGCTCCTGGAAAAAGGCAAATGAAGCACTTAACAAAAATGAAATATTCTTAACTAAATCACAACCAGCCATAGCATTCATAATGGCTAAAACAGTTACTGGCATGACTTGGTAGAAAATCTTCATATTGAAATTGAAAATAAAAAACTTTGCTTTTCCACATGGAAAATTTTTTACTTACGACCTAAGTTTCGTTATGGTATAACACCATCAGGTAACATCTGACGATGTTATATCATGACGAAACCTAGATCATAAATAAAATATTTTCTTTGTGGTAAAGCCAAGTTGTTTATTTTCAATTTCAACTCCAAATGAAATTATCGAATGATACAACCTTAATTCAAATTGCATATTGTGGCTTAATTATAAAATTTAAGTAGCACTAAAAATGAAAAAACATTTTTGCATGCATTAATATCATTTACAACATATGTATTGAAGTATTCCTTCAAAAAGGGCCTATTTGGCAAGATAATAATTTGGTTCAATTCAGTTGAACCATAGTTTAACTATATCACAGCTGAAAACCCAAAAACCACTATTAAATTTAGTGGTTAAACAGCTCTGATAATTTTATTTAAAAGCACATTTATTTAGGCAAGATAGGCAAATAGAAAGTTTCACATGGCATTTCTGTAATACTGTTTCCAAGACATGCTCTTTTATCATGAGCCCCTAAAAAATTTCATTTAGAAGTGGATGTATTTACGTACAACTTTCAACATAACGTTTGCCAATTTCAACTGCCGCTGCTGCAGTTCTGATATCTCAGATTTGATTTTCTGCGCATGTTGCTCATAAACCTCTGCAATTGGCTTGAATGAGTGGCCAGCATGGGCAGTGCCTCCCCACAAGGCACAGCGGTGGCAAATACATTTGCAGCATGACTCACAAAACACAGTCAGATGCTCACCAGGATGTTCAGGACACCTTCACAAAGGATAGCCAGAGAATAAATACATTAAAGGTTGCAATTATAGGCAATATCAAGACAATTTATTTTTACTATGTAACAGGTTTACAGTTATGGATGCAATAAATTGTAAAATTTCACTCACTCAACTAACAATCGATCGAAAAAAACTTCCTCCTTTCAAATTTTCAGCATGGATTTAGATCTGAAAGGTCAACCACAACTGCCATATGTCAGGCAATCGACAGGATACTTAACTCATTAAATGCTAAACGCAAAACTCTTGGAATGTTTTTTGACTGGTCAAAGGATTTTGATAATGTAAACCACAATAGACTACTAATTAAACTCAATAGAATAGGAATTAAAGGAATTCCTCAAAACTGGATGAAGTCCTATACTCATAATTGCACTCAGAAAGTAGTGTCATCAGTTGAAGGGTCGAAATATTCATCTGAAGCATACCAAGTTAACAAAGGTGTTCCACAAGGCTCAACCCTTGGGCCACTCCTCTTTCTGATATACATCAATGACCTACCTAACTGCTTACAGAATAATGATGGAGTAATACCAGTGTTGTATGATGACGACACTAATGAAATAATATTAACACAAAAATATCCCAGCCTTATGGAAAAATCTAAGTCTGTCACACTTGTAATAAACAAGTGGGGAACAGACAACCTTCTAGACTTAAATGTAAATAAAAGTAAAATAGTATATTTTACGCACAATTAGAATGTGTCAGATGATCTGCTGGTCAAAATCAATGACCAATCATTTGCGCATATGACAGAATGCAAATTTCTAGATATTTCTCTATATGCAAATATTTCTTGGGATACGCATGTAAAAGCCCTTCAACACAAGCTCAGTTCAACTCGCTACTTATTAAGACACCTGTATGAAACTACAAGTAAAACTGTACCACTCAATAGTATAACTATGGGGATATTTATTCAAATATAACCTACAGTATAATATTATGGGGATCAGCTGCTATTTCCCAAACCATCTTTAAAACGCAAAAGAAAGCTATTAGAATCATCTCCAGGAAACCTCACAATGCTCCATCAAGGACTACTTTCCATGAATTAAATTTGCTACCACTCCCGTGTATCTACATTATGTTTTTAATTCTATATATAAAAAATAACATTGGCAACTATTCTCTTAACTCACTATCATCATAATTACACCATAGGAAGGAATGAAATCCATTATGGGAATAAAAGAACTAATGCATTGAAATTAGGACCCAATGAAATGGGCATCAGGTTATATAACAAACAACTCAAAAGTATCAATGATACAAAGGGAACTGCTGCATTCAGGCATAAATTAAAAATATATCTACAGCGCAATATGCTCTACTCGGTTGATGAATATCTCAACTATATTACCGACCAGTAAGATCATAATTTTAGTTTCTAGCAATGGTCATGGTCGGATTCATGCTGGTGATCAATGATTTTTCTGAATTTGATATTTCATGTGCATGTTACAGCCAATGTTCATGGGTTTGTGCCAAACATTATGTCACTGAGAGCATCATTTCTTTTATGTATCTTAATTGAGCCTGTGAATTTGCTCCTTTTTGACGTACCTTATATCATGTACATACACCACTCACTTGGTATTTTTGTATTGTGATCTCTGGGAGAATAAAAAGTAATAATAGTAATAACACTTGATTAGATGAAAATACTATTTAAAAATTCAATTTTATCATCAAGAAGAAGCATATTTTCAGTGGATAGGCAGATCTTCCATATTATATACAGATGTGATATAAAATGATTAAATATGCACCATTGCTACACACCATTAGAATAAATTTCTGAAAATAAATGACACATTGTACCATTTTATCTATTTAACTACACAGCTGATACCAACCAATGGTTGGCACATGAAAACCTAAACAAGTACAAATTATGATGATGAAACTCTAAAATAGAAAAAAAAACAATCTCATTATTTATTACCTATTGGAATAATTTATTCTCAGTAATTAAATACCACTAACTTTGCCTAGAGTTAACACTGTCAATTCAAAAAAAATTTGACACGACCCTTCATCCTTCAGAGGATGCCTGGTCCTCATTCAAGTACCAACGGAACAGATGATGTAAGCCATAAACTAACTCCTCCCAATATTACATATGGTGATAATCTTACATTTGACATGAAGACTCAATATATAAAAAACTTCCTCAAAATTTAAGCGCTAAACTCAAATAAGCTATTTAAAACAAAGGTGATTTTTTGCAAGGAGAGCATTATCATTCAGTTATCTATTTACCACACAAATTGAACATGTTAATCTATCATACAAATATTCAACATTCATCATGAAATATTGTTCGTCTTATACAAGGTGTGGCAACAAAACTTCTTTTTTGAAAGCACTTTGCTTTTGAAAAAAAGGAAACTGGCTCCATTACCCAGTGTGAATTTCACATGCCATTTGGCTTACTACTAGGTGAGCTCTACTCTCATCTATCTAACCAACCTTGCGGTTGATGACTGTTATTTTCAGTTTTTTTGTGATAAGGAATAGAATGATGCTACTGGGGCATTTGAGAAGCAAAAAAGGTTGATACACAGGTTTGGACATGCTAAGAGACAGTGCCTTAGAGGCAGAGTATGCCTGAAGCAATTTATCTATGTGACAATTATGATGTTAGGGCAGCAGAGAAGATATTGGTAGTGAAAATAGATTTCGTGAAATTATCTGAAATTGGGCTTTTTAAATTATTCTAACCCAAAAGGCAATTATGTGACAGGCTGTGGACTCTTAAATTTTTTATATTCAAGGAAACTTGGTGACATTAGAAACTGGTCCACCACAGGGTTGATTCAGAAGGTAGGAATGAAGTTTGCATTTGTTCATGGTTCAAAAATGTTATGGAGTACATCAAGTCATTTAAAATTTATTATTAGTCAATTAAAGTTTTGGATTAAATTAAAAATAGCATTCTTACAGAGGATACAACATGAGATAAACCTTGGTAATTAATAGGCCTATTACCTCTCAGATGTGGACTCTGCATCATTGTCAGCTGCACCTGTGCTACTACCCTCTGATCCAGCTGCTCTCAGACTTTCCAAGTTTTGTGTCACTTCCTCTACCCACCGACAATTGACTAATTCGAAAAGAAGTAGAGTGGCCCGGCAATGGGGACACTGAGATCTTTGCTCAGTCAACCAACGGCGAATGCATGCATAGCAGCAAAGTTTGGAGCAATGGGGGCACAGATGAGCATCTTGCAGTTTTTCCATACATATGAAGCATCGGAAGACCTCGGTTAATGTCTAAATAAATGAAAAGAAATCAATGAAACAAAGTAACACACAAAAAGTTTTTCCACAATTTTCTGGGAGATGGTATTTATGATGAAAACCTCTGAGATATTAAGAAATGTTTTTTTGCAAATAAATGTATGCATGCTCCAACTGCACACTGAAGAAACCATTCAAATCAGATATGATTGGAATTTAACCCTTTAGCTGCTGTGAACATACTTTTCACCCTCTCTGTGGTGCGCTATCATATATTGCCAGTCGCGGTGGGGTAACTTCCTCACCTACCAACCCAGAGATCGCGGATTTGATTCCTGCCTAGGTGGATTTCCCTCCATCTAGGGCTTAGTTGTATGTAATTGTCTTCAATGTAATGTAGGGTTAGGTGGAAGAAGGGACTATTAGTCACAACCTCGTCCAATTAAGTCGATAAATAAATAAATAAAATGAACATATTGAAATTTTATAAAAATTATGTTTGTCAAATAAATCAATAAAAATTTTCATTAAATTAACTGCATCTAGATTCTTTTAATTTTTTCCATGTTTTTTATTGTTTAGGTTATTTTATTATTTTGGGAGCAATATGGGTTACAGAGACATATACCTTCCATTTTCATCACATCAGATAGGTAGGATTTCAGAAGGTGAAATACCTACATGTACACAACTTGAGACAAAAGTTTTGTTAAAAACCCAATAAGGGAAGATCATCGACAATTGAAGGTAAAAATAAAGATGAATGCATAATAATGGCCTAAGCATTAGATAGGGAAGAAAGGAGATCTGCAGCAACATATCTTTGCATTGAGATACTACGTATTGAAATTAAATGAGATGCTATGGGAGGCGAGCTACTTCCGAGGCCAAATGTACAAGTACGAATAGGCTGGTTATTGGATATGGGTTGACTAACTTTCAGGACCGTTACAAGAATGGAATCCAACCTGTGCTCAAAGACTAACTCACTATGGTTAAAAATGTCTTAAGGGGTATTTTTTCCATAGGGAATTTTTATGAGAAAAGTAACCTACACAAGGCATTGGGCAAAGAGCCTTTTATATTCTTGATTTGATTAACCGGCTCAAGAGATTTTTGAATTTGGATCATCAGTGGAGTAACATTACCCCATTTATAAACTCTAAAAGCAATGCGGGATAACTTAAAAAGCAGCAAAAAATAAATCCAGGCCCATTTAAAAAACATAAGGTGCTTTATATAAGGTTTTACACATTTCTTGTATCAATTTGACAACATTTTGTTCAAAAATTCAACAAAAAGTGTCACATGTTTGATAAAATCATACTAAAATGTGTAGATGAAAGAGATAGGTGGTTAACCCACCAAATATGGGATTAAAAAAGTGTTTAATTTCAAACGAGTAAATAATCACAATCCATGAGGTAATGGTCAAATTACCATTTTGGTCCTCTGCTTAGCCCAGCAGAGGCTCAAAAAAATGATTTGAAAAACAAAATGGTAAATAAAGTAAACATTTTTAATATATTCTACTGTTCCAGGCTTCACTTAGTGGAAGTATTTAATATCCATACTAAAAAGACTGCACTTTTCCAAAGATTTTTATAGTAGTAGTAGTTTTTAGGGGAGGCGACCGACAGCTAAGGTCATTTGCGCCATAGGGGATGGACAGGAAAGGGTGAAGGGTGGAGAGAAACCCGGCGTCGGCATTAGCCTGCTCTTTACGAAAGGTGCCAAGGGGTCCGCAGCTTAACGTCCCATCCGACGGACGGCGTACTCACTCAAAGTGCCCTCCACAAAGCACCTCAAGTAGGGATCAAGATACCTCTGAAAAATATTCAACACCGCTGGGATTTGAACCCTCGCCCTCAGGGTGGGAAGCCAGTACGTTAGCCCCCGCACCATCTCGATCCCCGAAGATTTTTATTATAAGGTACAATGTGTTCCACTGACTTGTGGCATCATCAGGTACGAGGGTCATCCGGAAAGTAGTACCCGTTCGTGCCGCATGAAGTGCTGACGACGCGAGTAGCCGCTGGACGAGGTCAGATAGCTTAAGTGGCTTGTCTGCCTTCTCTGAGCCAAGTTGCGTGACGCTAGCATTGCCTGTGTTGTTTCTGTGATTGTTTACAATGTTTAAAAAAATTGAGAACGCCGCCAGTTGTGAAGTGAGGGCAGTGATTAAATTCCTCAATGCAAGAAACGTTCGCCCATGTGATATTCATCGCCAATTAAAGGAGGTGTATGGAGACAATGTAATGGACGAGTCGTCTGTTCGGCGGTGGTGTCGCAACTTCAACATGGGGAGGGGGAACACACACGACGATGAGCGTTCGGGGAGACCGTCTGTCATTACAGACCAACTGGTGAGCTCAGTTGACGAATTCGTGAGGAACGATCGGCGCGTCACAATTGATGACATCTGTGAGCATTTTCCCAATGTTTCTCGAACAATTGTTCATGAAATTGTTAAACACCATCTGCATTATGCAAAAATTTGTGCAAGATGGGTCCCTCGCGTATCTCAATGAGCTGGCGGCGAAGGACTATGCAGCAGGAATACAGAAACTTGTCACACGTTATGACAAATGCCTTAATTTGCTTGGAGATTATGTTGAGAAGTAGTTTAAAGTATCCTCTTTCAAATAAAATTTTTTATGTTTGTTAATATTTACTTTTGTGTCTTTATTTCACGAACGGGTACTACTTTCCGGATGACCCTCGTACAAATTTACTTAACTAACAGGGGGTAGAATATGTATGCTCAGGACAGAGTCGGGGCGGGGAGGGGATGGAGGGCCTGAGAGGGGTGGGGACGATCGGGAGCATTAAACGTGCATGGGTTCAATGCACCCAATTGCCCCCACCCTTCTCATGCCCTCCTTCTCCTCCCCCCCCACTCTGTCTTGACCATACATATTCTCCCCCCTGTTAGTTAAGTAAATTTGTGAAATGTGTTGTACCTTATAATAAAAATCTGTGGAAAAGTGCAAAGTCCTTTTAGTACTGATAAACGCTTTGAATTCCTATTAAACTTCCAACTTGATTTACTATGTCTCCCTTGCCTCTTCATTATGAACAATTAAATTTATGAAAATGTGAAAAATTCTTTAAAGGTACATTACACTGTTTAGCATCTCATTTGACAGATAGGAACTCAGATGGGCATTCTCCTAACTAGGAGTCTAAGCAGTTGTCATCAGGACATATATTGCTTGCTACCTTATCAATGATAAACCACTTTCTTTTCCCATTTCTCATAGCTTATGCTGTTGTTTTCACAAAGGATAACCTAAAGGCCCAGGCATCTTTGTAATAACAGCTTGCACCCCTGGAAATTCTGAAGCCGCCTTCTATAGAAAGAGCCCTCATGATTCAAATAGGTATATGTAAACTGAAGGTATACAGGCTCCGTATAATAAGTATCGGGACTAGTTCCAAAAATCAAATTTTTTTTAGTTATCATTACAATTACTTAATAATCTTCAAAATACATTCTTCCTGCATCAATAAACTTAGTGTGGCCCATCTGCTACTCATCAAAAGCCCGCTGGAAGTCGGTGCCCCGAATACTGTTGAGAGCATTCGTCGTCGCCGCTTGAACTGCCTCAATGGAGTCGAACCAATATCCTTTGATCTCTTTTTCAGCTATCATTTGAGGTAATGACGCTGTCGAGAAAATCTTCATCTTCCTGAACACAGTCCAAAATTTCTTGTGAAATTTCCACCCGCCACAGTTTCTGTTCCTCGCTCAAGACTTATGGCACCAGCTTCGCGCACACTTTCCTCATCACAAGATCCTCTGTTACAATTGTGTGGACGGTTCTGACTGAAAGACCGGTTTCCTCACTGAAAACGGCGATGGTTAAACGCCTGTCAGACTCCAAAACTTTTTTCACTTTGGCCACTTAAGTACCGGTTTGAGGGGTCATTGGGCATCCGACGCTGTGCTCCTCTTAGACAAGATCCCATCCATCCTTAAACATTTTGTGCTGCTCAAAAACTCTTGTGTGGCATAAGGCATCATCCCCATAAGCCTGTTTAATGAGTTCAAGGGTCTCTGACGTGGATTTCCTGAGTTTAACGAAAAACATCACAGCATAGCATAGCTTGACAGTGTGCTCCATGCTGGCACGACACCACAAACAATCACACATCACAAAAATTCACCTCCAGTCTTAACACATGCCTGGAGGCAACCGAGCTTAAGTGCACCTGAGTGGTGAGGGACCCCTCTACCGAGCCGAACGGTTGTACCCCCATCCACCGCTCCGTTGAGGCTATAGTGAACCGGTCATGATACTTATTGTACGCACCCTGTATACCTCTAAAAATTTCAAATCAATAGTTCAACATTGAACTACAATAATTTCATGAACAAGGTAGTTTCAACGTGCTTTACATCCTTGCTTTTTCATTCTGTACTTAACCATTCAGTAATTATGAAATAAAATTAGAGCTGTCAAATTTTATTACAGCGATATGGACCATGATACTTCACCGCCATGATCAATTAAAATCCATTATCAATGAAAATGGCAAAAAACATAGAATGGCATGCTTACAATAATTTGGTTTAAAAATTATCTTAGCAGGCTTGTGAAAAGTTTCATAGTGATTAGTGCTATGACAATGAAAGAAAGCACTATTGCCTGTCAGTAATGATCTTCAAATGGAAAGTATTTTTAGACCAACTGGACCAGAAATTATTTCCTTGATTTAGGCTATTTGTGGTAACCTAAATTTCAATGTTCCTCTATCAAGGAAACCAATTCTCTTACTGCTGTCATGTACAAATTGAGTGCCCCATTGATTAATTCTAATCTACATTAATATCATTAAAAGCTTGGCTACCAAATCTTCTGCAATAAAAGTCACCACCTTTAGCTTTTCTGATGATGCTCTCCTAGAATTCCTTTTAACATTTACAAGCTCTAAAAGAAAACTCAATTATAGAACTATCTCCACATTAAGCTAACCAATTACTCTTCAAGGAGTAGAAAATTTCTCCATACCAATGTTTCATGGCATTCTTTGCTTACTTTTTTGGATTACAACAGTAATTTCTTCTTGATTTGATGCTATATTCTTTCAAACTGCTTTCCTAAGAAAATGGTTTCTCAATTAAAAAGCAACAAGCAGGCTAAAAGGTTTGCTCCAGAATTATTAGATATATGATCAGAAGTACTTTTGAACCTTACAAATACAAAGTAATTAGTAAGGATATTGATCAATGTTCAGCAACAATTCAGACCAATACACTTACAACTCGAATCCTGCATACCACTAACATTAATTAATTAAAAAAAGAGACCTTAAAATAATTGCTATAAGGGCTTCATTTAATTATATGATAATTGCACTTGCTTCATTACAGCAATTTATAAAGATTATTTGAATGTGAAAATATTATTAGTTCAACATTTGTTACTGCTTGT
This sequence comes from Hetaerina americana, assembly GCF_022747635.1. Lineage (NCBI taxonomy): Eukaryota > Metazoa > Arthropoda > Insecta > Odonata > Calopterygidae > Hetaerina > Hetaerina americana. The sequence continues at coordinate 51,183,690 of NW_027286985.1, read as the reverse complement.
TTGTAACTCCTTTGAAGACCAAAAACATTTTCTTGTGGAGCACCAATTGATGACAGGTGATACAAATGATAAATATACTTTGACAAAATCTCAAGGAGAGATACTATATGAAAATTCAAAATCCCTCTAAAATATAAATTAATCTTAAAAAAATGCTGAAAACCAGTCTAAGACAGATTAGGAAGTTATTACTAGGGGAAGTTGGGTCTTCTAGTTCCCGCTCTTTTACATTTCATATTTATATATTTTTTCGATGAAAATTTTTAAGTTAAGAGTATACACTGTACATGATAACAAATATGGAATGTTTCTCTTTGTCAATAGTAGGTTTTCAATGAATTTAAGCAGTTATCCCTCAAAATTTAATGCATATAACTTAGACATGTCACCAAAAAAGAAGAAAACATAAAGAGAAGAAGAATTATTACATAAACCTTTACCCTTTTAATATTACTAAGTTAGAAATAATACCCACCTAGTCTTCAATGGCCAACCTCAGTTGTTAAGTGACATGAGATAAAAATAATAATTTTATTTGTCAGGGGATTGGTGTACAACAGTAATATCGGACAGACAAAAAAATAGGAGTGGGAGATGAAGTGGGAAGAGCTACAATCTTCATGGCATAGGGCATTGTGATTTAATCAGCATCCATCAATAATAAGAGGAGAATGTGCCGGTATCACTGTTTTCAACGCTTCTCTGTAACTGTCATGTGAAATGTGTTGCGATTCAGAGTCATGCATTATGTGAGACACACACTGATAGGGTTTTTGTTTGTCAAAAAGATTAATGGAGTTTCAAACACTACAAAGACTTTCCAAAAATGAAAATTTATTTGAAAGGTTGATGCTTTGAACTAATTCAAAGGTGGAATTACAACTGTTATGGAACACCCTACATTATTCTAGAAGTGTTTTCAAAATTGGGAAAAATCACTGGGATTACTGCACATGCAATGGAGGTGACTACTACTTAGGTATGTAAATGTTCTGCTTTTTACAAGAAACTTTTTGGAAATTTTGGTATCACCTCATACTGGCTGCAAGTGCTTTCACTTTCCTTCATAGTACACCAATTTCCCCTTCCCTTTGTAAACTTTTCACTTCCTCACACTGTATCTCCCACCACTCTTATTTCATTGAGTTAGTTTCCTTCCTCAGTTTATTATTTTTATCTCCTCTAATTATGCTTCTATACATTTCTTACTCTTGTCTATTTTACTAATCATCTCATCTATTAGAAAAGGTTTCTTCATCTTTTTCCTATTCACTCTTCCTCTAACGTCAATTGTAGCTTTAAATATCCCTGCTTTGACATGTTTCATTCTTTCTTTGACTGCACCTATTTCCCTGCTTTCCCTTTCTTTCAAGTACTCTTCCTTTCACGTAGGTTAACGCTTATAAATTCTATTTCCTCATCATCCTTCCATGATTTACTTGTATCCTTTAGAATCAGATGCTAAATTTCATAAAAATATGATCTGAACCTAGATCTATTCCCGGAAAATTGCAAATCATTCACAGTTCTCAAATCTAGGCCATACCATTACAGATATCTCCATGATACCCAGAAATTTTCCTTGATACCTATGCCTATTGTGGAGTTTAAATGAAGTATTTGTCATGGTTAAACCATATTTCCTGCTAAACTCAACTGCTTTCTCCCTCCAGACATTCCTTGTTCCCAAACCCAGTCTCTCTACCTCAATTTCATCTCTTCCTTCACATTCCAATACCCCATTTACATCTCTTTCTTTCAAGGCACACCAGCAATCAATGCCTGTAATTTACTGCACACCCTAATTTATTCTTCCAATGATTACTTGTAGATGTAGACCTGAATGATTACCACATTTGTTGGTAAACTGTTTACTTCTAATAAGAATATTCAATCATTTTCCTGCTATGTTTACAATGCTTCTTCCTACCTTTGTTTCAATATAATTGCCATTCTTTACTGGCCATCTTCCCTTCCTTCCATCACACCTTGCACAGAACTAAAAGATTTGGATTTCCTTTCTCCATCTACCGCTTTAAATCTTCTACTTTCCCTTTTCTCAATGTCAACCTAACATTTCAAGTTGCTATTCCAAATGTTATTTCTTCTTTGTGTCTGGTGCCATTGATTTCAAGTATGCTTAGCAGGTATTTCATCTGATGAAGACTGAAGTTCTCTCTCTCCCTTTGCCAGTGTATGACAGATGGTCCAGTAGGTCGAGTCTCATAGTTGCCAGGATTCATTCTAATAATTGTGTCCATAAAATTTTCTTGAGATCAATAATTGAAGTGGTTTTACCTAAACTTCCTCAATAGTGTTTTTAACTTGACTACATCACTGAAATGGCTACCCTACTGGGGTCAGATGCCTATGCAGCTCTCCCTGAGGAACAGATGAACCAAAGATTACGTTTTATCTGGCACCTACCCTTAGATTTATATAACACGGATGACCCTACCAGGAACAGGTCCATTGATCCTGCTAGCAAAGGTTTATGGGTAATCAGAATGGACAAGCCCCTCGTCATAATCAAGGTTATAGACCACAGGGAGGGACTATGGATATAAATTGTAACAAATTATTTACCCTGATTCCTTTACCACAAAAAAATCCTGTTGAAAACAAAATCAGGCTGTGTTGTTGAAAATGTATTAGCTTAGTAGGCCATGATATTGTTATTTCCATCTTAACAATTGCTAAATATTTTATCATAGCATTTAATGCTCCCAATAAACAACTCGAAAAATGTTTTCAGTGACAAGCCAATATTTTTCTAAAAAGAGTGGTCTATGAAAAGGTCTCAGATATTCATGAAGATTTGAAAGCTGCTGAAGTAATTCAATGTCGATTAAATTAATTGATTATTAACAGCAATGGACTTTAGTTGAGATATATATCTGCAAAATAATTGCATTGTCTGCAAGATATGCATATCTTTTGGGCAGGGTATCAGTTAATTGTAGAAAGGATACTTACATCTTCCACAACATAAAATAATTAGCACCAGGTTCCATGAAATCAAATAGCAAATGTTAAATTTACGCAACTGGATTAAGTTTGCAGCCTAATCATTTAGCATCATATGAAGTTTCCTCTGAATTCTTGTCAAACTAAAAAACCAGAGTTCAAATCATTTTAAGATTTTCTCAAACTGGAGTATTAAGGAATTTTAAGTCACATGCCTACACAGTGGGTTCTGTTTTCACCTGGCACACACCTATACAATGGCCTGGCCTGAAATCTTATATTCTCTCACAAGGAGGAATGTAATGTTACAAATTTATTTGGGAAGCCTTTAAGCATGCACATTGTAATTCATTGCCTTTACGTAAGTTTATTTTAGCAAAATGTTATGAATATTTTTGCCGTTCCCTGAAACTTTGGGACATATCTTGAGATTTGTCCCAAAGTTTCAAGGAACTTATGGAACAAGGAACAAGTATCTTTGATCATTGAGATTCATTAAATGGCGACTAACTTAGAGAAACAAAATGCAGAACAGCACTAAAGAATTTTTAAGGGGAGGAAACTGTTTGAAAAAAGCAACATGATCACAATCAAGGGTACAGATGACCACTTTCTCAACTCGTGTTCATTATATTTGGATAAATGGTATGATGCAGAAAAGTCATTAGAATAAGAGTGTTCTTTTTTTGAGAAAGCCAAATGGATGGAAAGACCTAAATATAGTATGTAAAAAACTTTAACTATATTTAAATGTGGAAAAGATTTATAACAACTTGTGTAGTCTGAGGAATATGTATGATCTCCTATCTGAGAGTGATAAAGTTGATCTACATTGAGTAGCCTTGCATAAAAGAGAATAATTTTAGTGAACAACTCATGAACCTAGTCTCTCTCTTTATCCATTGCCCAGTTTGGGTGGTGTGACTGTTGAAGGATCAGTGAAAAGTTAGGCTGAGGAGTGGCGGGCAAGGGTGAGGTGGTAGGTAAACAAAGTGTCATTAACAAAATAAAAAGGCATTACAGATCTACATACATATAGAATGAAAAACATTAAGAAGGCAGTAAATGGGAAGGTAAAGTGTATTGGATCATTTGCAGTCAAATGAAGAGAGGAATGTAGGATATTAGAAAGGAGCAGAAAAAATAACATTGTCAAATAACATTAGACAATGAATAGTTGAGGCTGGTAGAAAACACTCAAAATTGCAATAAGATAAAGCAAAATGGATGAGGCTCTCCAAAATCTAGACATAATTGGCACATTTCCTATGATGACGATTCTAATGGGAAAGGAGTCAAGGGCATATAGTAATTTTCCATCTCTTATCAATAAATGAAAATGTTTCCACTACGTTGCTTTTAATTCATAGAAAAATTAAAGGGAGAGCAATTATAGAGCAACTTTACTAAATGTTATGAATAATATTATGCATTTCATGCAATGAAATGTCAATTACAACTGACAAGTCCACGATATTTATGGAATATTTCACAGCTATAAGATGCATCAAGGTGAGTTTATGAATATGCTATTGAACATTCCAAATTTAAAAATGACAAAATTAATGGGTGTCTATGAAATCATACACTAATACAAGCAAAATTTGAATGAATTGGGCGTACTTCCACCATGGGTATATTATGAAATAACTCATTCTAAAAAATAAAAATTCTTTTATGTTCTGTCGAAGATGACTGATAATATTTGGAAGTAAATATACTTCACGACAAAATTATAATGCAATAATTTACGAAAAAATCGATCATTATGACTATAACGGTAACTGACAATACATTCAAGTGGTTTTATGAACACGTCGATAAACTATAGCTGAAAGAAATGAATTAATAGAGGCAGGAAAGTGGACAGCATTCGTACTTCAGAAAAATAAATAATTAAAAAATGATTCCGTGAAAATGAAATCTTTCCCATTACTAAGGTATGCTATATACAGCATAAAATTAAATATATCGCCATCACTACATATGCTGAGGGATTTCGATAAAATATTCATGCGTGAAACATGTCGCTAACAATCCAACACCTTAAATAATAAGACTGTCGAAACACCGCCAAAGTGTATATTGTGGATATTCTGACAAAGAAACAATTTTCGTTCGATAAAACCCAATTTAATAGACGTAATGACTTTTAACACTAGTGTCACTAATTTTGCGGAGGAAATAACTGTATAATAGTGATTCGTAGAATCGAGGATCAACGTCAAAATACGTTACATAATTAACCCATGCTGAAGTTACTTAATTTTAGGTTAAATACAAGACGAGTATATTCGCCCTCATAAAAATGATCATTACAAACCAATGCATCTGACTTTAACTGAATACAAAACTATTTAATATTATGCCTACGAGTTGCCACTTATCCCAACAATCATTTACCTCGACGCTGCTGTTGCCGGGTTTTCTATTCGAGTTGTTCCTTCCAGCCATTCCAGAAACAATACCTATAAACTATTTAGAAAAAGAAGTTAAATGTTGATCAAGACTATTTAAGGCAGCATTCACCCCAAAATGTACTAATTTTCATTAGCAGTCTCATCATTACCCAGCAATGTAAAATGTCAAATGGAATAACTTGCAACACGAGTACGACACGAACATACTAATGTCAAGGAACTAATCGTCTACGTTTACACATTGCATTCCTCGGCCATTATTAGCCCTTATTAAATATTCTCAGATGGCAACGGTGAAGCGGCAGTCACATCGCAATTGTTTTCCTGCCCAAGGGCATGATGGGGCCGCAATGTCTACTGCCGAACAGTCGTTTATTATAAATTGTGTTAATTTACATATATCGGCCATTTAAGAAATAAGCGTAGCTTATGAATCAAATGCACTATAGTACACAGGCGAAAGACAAAGTACAAACAAAACTAAATGTCTTTTCTAATGTTTAAAATTCAAGATGGAATTGCCTCTTCGATGAACAAGGTGTCACTACAGTCGAAAATGGCTTCCAACCAATCGTAAGACATTTGCAACGAAGTGCTGCAGAAGCGGTGACGCCATTTTCCAAAATATAAAGGCGGGGAAGTCAGCGATTAATGTTTTTCACGCTCGTCAACAATCAATGGGTCTAATTTCTGGAGTGATTCGCTAATGTTCGAATCAGTATTGGTGTTTTATACTCTCAAGTAAGTAGCTGTTTATTATTCTTATATCATCCTCCATCTTTTCTCTGAGAAACCATTTTGGCCACAGAGGAAGCAAATAATTGTAGATTTTAATTAGGGTTTTTCACTGTCTGATTGAAAATGTAACATTCATTTCAGTAATTTTAATGAAACCCTTAACAATACGGCCATGATACATCCATGTTTTGGAGTGTAGTATCGATATTTGAAGTATATAATAGTGATATGGTGTAATGTGTATTGTGAAGGGACAACGAAGATGTTTATCAACCTTAATCATCGCAACAGGCGTATAAACTCTTTATTGTTCACCTTTCCCAGCCAAATAAGCCTGTGTTCATGCTTAACAAACGCATTAACCCCATTGCATGACTACTCATTCGTTAGATTCCAATGAGTTTGCGGTAACCACTGAATCGTTTGTATTAATTCTTAATAGCGTTAATTCATTGTAAGATATCCAATTTTTCCCTGCATCACCGCTGTCATATGCAATCTGTTACTAGATAAAAAAATGCTTACCTTCAGATAATTTAAATTGTTTTGTTATACGTTTTAACTGAAAGTCAATTGTTAATCGTTGTCCCATGTTGATTAACTGCTGTTGGGTTCATAATTGTATTGTCATCATTATTAAGTCTTTAAAAGCCGAATTCCCCCTATAAATGCTGGCATTCAGAAACAGGTTATGAATTTCACTTTACATTTTAATTATTTATTTTCCGTTCAACGACAACCAAATGGGTAGTGCTAAGATTTCAGTTGCGCTGGTATATTAATCCATTGAAGCAAATTTTACCCGAAAAGTGGCTATGTCTGACTAAGAAATGTGGAGAATGAGTGAAGTTAATGCATTTTTTCATGTTGCAGGTGAACCTTGTGTTAACTTGGCAGTAAAATATTGGCAATGGAATATGGTAATGCCGCTGGCTCGACCATAGCCACTAACAATGGAGATCCAGGAGAATCTGCCGAGTTGTCAAATACTAGCGTTAATAGCCCCACATGCGATCAGAATTCAAATTCCAATAATGAGGACGAAGTTCTGAAATCTGACGGGTCAGAGAATGTGATGGGCAGTGAATCCGTGGAACAATTAAAGGTATCAGTGAAAGATGAAATCTGTTCCGAAAAGCCCGAAGGTCATGAAACAAGGGGGGGAAATGAAGATAGTGGGTCTTTGTCTGTGAAACCATCAGAGTTCAACTGTGAATTAGAAGTGCCCGAGAATACCACAAGCGATGAATTGCAAAATGAAGGTGAGTTGCAGTCCGCCCTTCGAACCAACGATGGGGAATACAGTGGCTGTGATATTGTCCGAAGAAGTATTCGAAATCGCAGATCTACAGATAATAAAATAAGTGCTGTTGTTAAACAACCAAAACAATTAAAGGAAAGTGCTCCAAAAAAGGCAAAGAAGCCCCATCCTATTGTTGATGCAAACAATGAACCTAGTAAAAAAGTGACTGCCCAGGTAGAAGGTTCGAAAGTGGCAGGTTTTGCGGGAGTGAAGCCTAGAAAAAAAGCACAAAGGAAAAGGGATAGGAAGCCTGGTTGCCCTCTACGAATGGTTGGGAGCAGCCGTGGAGAGACAGCGCCCCGACCATTAGCCGTTGCAGCTCCTCTTACTTGCACTGAATATGCACAGTGCTTAGGCCTTCAACCCGCAGTAAAGTTTAAATGTCATAAGTGTGGTGAAACAAATTTTGCGTCAGTTGGAATGTTGAGGGAGCATCAGGTGGCATGCCCTGGTGTGGTTGGTGGGGTTACTTCAGAAGAGGCAGCTGCCTGTGCAACATTGGCAGCATCTGGTTCCAACCTTCGTATTACTCAAAAGCTGATTTTATGCTCAGCCTGTGACAGATATTATGAAAGCTGGGATTTATTCTTGCACATGCAGTCTGTTCATCGTAGACATATATGTCTCTCTTGCTTAGCAATGTTTTCTCGTGCTGAAAGGTTGGCTCTTCACCTTGGATCATCTCATGGAGCTATCGAAGCTTCCCATCCATCTGCTGATGCTTTTCGTTCCTCCCGGCAAAGTCCCTGTCTTCTTGTATGCTGTACTTGCGAGCGAATATTCTCAGATGGTGATGAGTTCTTTGATCATAGCTGTCGAAGTGGTGGTTTTGCGGCAGCCACAGGGGAGAGTAATGGGAGTATGTCTGGTGGAGGGAACGGTGAAGGACAAAGTGATTTCCCAGGAGGGGGGAAGTGTAGTGATAACTCAATTCAAAGCAATGAATGCTCATCAGGGACATCAACATTAGACTGCTCAAGAAATTCAAGTTCCAATCAGGGAGCAACAGATGTTGATGGCGACTGTACTATCAACAATGCAGCAAATCTGTGCCAGTTGCATATCCGAGTAGCTGAAAAGAAAGCACTCAAGCGAAAAGACAATGTGCTGGTTGTGATTTTTGAAAAAGGTGATCCAAATAGTGATCAGATAACGATGCGAGTCGAAAGTAAAGACTCATGGGAAACTACCCCCGAGGATAGTGGAGTGGATATGGATGAAGCGATACCCCCTGTAATAAATAATTCATCTGAGGAATTGGTATCACAAGAGTTAAATTCGGACAACCATTTGGATGAGCTAGATTGTGTTGATAAGGATGGGGGTGAACAGTTAACTGAAAATCCTTCAGTTTTGGAGAGGAATGAATTAGATGACTCTACTGTGGAAAGTAATATACAGGCTCCTGGTAATGAAAGCAAACCAAAAAGTGAGTCGGCTATGAGTAGTGCCGGGGAATTAGATAAGACTGAGTTAGAAGATAAGATAATATCTTCAGAAATTGTAGACAAAGAAACTTCAAATGTTTCAGATCATGTGGAGGATGTTTCGATGCCAAGTGACGAGGAAGAGAGAGATATTAACATGGATCACTCAATTTCAGATGCAACAGAGGACTCCCAGATTGGAATGAAGGAAAGGTCTCCACTGTCAGCAGAATGTGAAGAAAAACAGGAAGTTAGTCAACATTCATTCAAAGAATCTTTGAAGGCTATGTTAACTGATGATGAGGAAAAGCTGACTGATGATTTTCAGTTTGTTTTAGACAATAGTAATGTTAATGGAAATGATTACTCTTCTGAGTCACCGAAGTCCTTGACAAATGAGTCCAATGAAGAAGGTTCTGTTACAAAGGAGGAAAAGAGTGAGGGTACAAATTCACAGGCTGATGATGATGACGAGGACAAAGATTTAGAGACTGATAGGCCTATAGAAGTGGATGAGAAAGAAAATGAACCTGAAGTGACTCAACAAAATGGAATTGAAATGAGCCCAGAAGTAGCCCAAGAACCAGCAATGTTAAATGATACATCTGATGATGGTGGAGGAATCCAGTTAGCTGGTGAAGAGGTTTCAGTTACCCTACTGCCTCTGGAAAAGAATTTTGAGTGTTATAGGATACAGGATTTACTTAAAGAAGCAGTCAAAGTTGCATGTTTTTCATGTGTCTACTGCACTCATGCCAAAAAAATTGCTGTTAATGGAAAGCAATTAGCTTTTCACTTACTAGCTGAACATAGGTTTCAACCTGATGTGATTACAAAGAAGGAAGGATATGAAAATGAGAGACTGTGTGTATCCCCAGTGGATCACAGCAATGATGCCAGATTATCAAGTAGTCAGGAGATATCGGATGGTAATAACTTGACAAAGAATGATGTAGTTTCAGAATCTCCAGTTGATAGGCTAGCAGTCAGTAAGTTTGTGGAAATTCTTAAAAATTCATTGGCTCTTCTGGAAAAATCTTGTTTTAACTGCGACTCATATGATAATACAGATACCTCAGCTTCGAAAGTATTTTCAAAGACTTATGAGTGCTTTCAGTGCCGCTTTGCCACAGGACTTCATAAAGAATTATACGTTCACAATAGGAAAATGCATCAAAAGACAAATTTACTTTGCATTATGTGCAAATGCAATTTTTACAGCTACAGTGAGCTTTTATGCCATCTCTGCCCTGGGGTTTATGTTCCAAATGAAAGACCAAATTTCAGGTGCTGTTTCTGCTCAGCAGACAATTTACCATCCGCATTTCGCTTCATGGTTCATTTGCGGAAAAGACATCATGCTTGTGATGTATGTCTAGAGGTTACTGGAGATCAGCAGCGACTATCTGGACATGTTTGGAAACACAAATTGAATCACTTGTGTTACAGGTGTGACATAGCATATCGCAACAAACCAGATATCACAAAACATTTGTTTTGGAAACATGGCACTGAGAGTGTTCTTTGCAAGAGATGTTTGCAGAAGAAATGGCCGCATGTGTATCATTTTTGTGTTCCTCCTGCTATTTTCACTTGTGAAGAATGTAGTTCCACATTCAGTCGTGCAGTTGCTCTAAGGGTGCATCGTAGACTTCACCTTGGGGAAGCACCTCATGCTTGCCCTGAGTGTGGCCAGCATTTCATTTCCAAAAGGCTTGTGGTAAGGCATCAGGAGTTCAAGCACGGAGATCCCAATTCCAAAGCTGCAGAAGATAATCTTAGTGATACTGAAAATGTTGCCATTGACTTAAAAGCATCACCTAAAGAAGAGTATCAAAGTGGCCACAATGATAGCAGCGATCAAAGTAATAGAGACACATCAATTACTCCACATTTGAATGAAAATAAGGTAGATGAAGATGTTTCTGTTGATGAGGACAACAGAGATGGCTTTAAATTAAAATACAAATCTTCCCGTTACAATCAAATTTCAGATGTTGTGTGTGGGGGTAAAGAAAAAAGCATGTCTGATGACTGTAATAAAATTAACTGTGCTGATGTGGAAAAAGACCAAAAAACCATTAAAAAGTTGGTGGATGTAATGGATTTACCTCCCCTGAATTTATCATCTGAAAGTGATGACTCAGATGATGAAGTTTCCTCTACAGCACGGAATGCTGATAATAGTAATGAACCAGCTAGTGAAATGTGTGATGATAGTGATAAGCAGGATCCTGGCAATAACAGCCCGGTACCTGAGGAAGAGGCCAAACCAGTTGAATTTGTTGATGGCATATGGGATAATTTTAAAACTTATACAGCTACTTTGGAGGAACCTAAAACTAATTTTGGGGAAACATCTTCAAATTTAGCAAATGCCTCTTGTAAATCAGAGGATTTAGGTTTGATGGCTCGCATTATAAAAGCTGAGCATGATTACTGTTTCTCTCGTGATAGTGCCGAAGAGGTAAAGGAGCAGGTGGAGGAGCAGGAAGAGGTGAAGGTGACAGATAGTGTTGACGAGGTGAACAACGAGGAGCAGGATGATGGCTTTGATCACAATTACTGCTCTAACACATCTGAGGGCCGGAAATCTGATGAGGTTGATGTGAATCCTACAGAGATGCGAGAGGCATCTCCAAAGAAACAGCCAAAGAGTCCTAAGAAGAGGAAGAAGGCAGGTAGTGGCAGCTCTTCTTCTGAGGCAAGTGACTCGAGCGATAGTGACAGCAGTAGTTGTAGCTGTGGCACCAATTGCAGCTGCTCCAGTTCGAGTAGTAGCTCTGGTTCCTCCTCCAGTGGAAGTGATTCTGACAGCTCTGTCACTTCTGGGAGGGGAGCCAACAAGGCATCTAGGAGGGACAGGCGGAAAGAAGGAAAGCGGAGGCGACACATGGGGAATAACAACCGACAGGAGGACAAACCTGCAAGTGGAGGTGATGGTGGGATCCATTCACCGGGTAGTAATCAGGATGGAGGTACTCGGGTTGACACCATTATTGCTAAAGAAGAAACTCCCCCCCTTCGTGAAGTAATGATTCGGGAGTCAGATTTGGAGACCGATGAATCTGAAACAGACGAAGACTTTTATGATGAGCAGCCCCGCAAATTTCACAATAATACAGTTGCTTCCTTGGCTTTCTCAAGGGTAGTAGCAGGCAACTCCCCATCCACCGCAACCATTGAAGATGTTTCATTACCTTCCCCTGCTATGTCAGTACAATCTCCAGCTTCCCACCCTGCATCACCGACCACATCCCGCCAATGGCAGCACACCTCTACTCCTTTACCACCTCCAGTTCCTCCCCCTCCTCCTGTGGTGGTGCCACCACCTGCCCCGCCAATGCCCACACCAGAGCCTGAAGTCAGGAACCCATTAGACAATATTTCAGAGGGATGTACGCCATTAATTCAACCAAAAAAGAGAGGCCGCAAAAGAAAACGGCCCCACATAATATCAAAATTAACCAGAAAGCAGACTGATAATGACAAGTGTTTGTCTGATCAAGTTCGTACTCCCACTCCTAAGATGGGCAAAGCTGTTAGGAGGCCAAGGGTAGAATCAGTCCACCAGCCTTACAAACTAACGCCACCTGTACAAGTTCATACGATTCATAATTCTGCTGGTGCATTGCTCAATTCATCTGTAATCCATATCGCCAGTGATCCCACCACCCCAACCTCAGTCATGGAAGGTGATGATGGTTTAAGACTATCAAAGCGCAAGAGAGTGCCAAAAAGGTTTTATGGTGATTCCAGTGATGAAGAAAATGAAAATGGTAGTGGACCTGCTGCTTCTGGATCCATCCCTGCTAGCAGTGGCGGTGGGAAACTAACTATTGTGCTAAACCAGAGTGGAAAATTTCCCAAAAGAAAGAAGTCCAGCATTGGCCAAGGTATTTTAGTTTCATATGCATCAGAGCCAGCTAGTCGGGCCAGCATTGATGGCATGTCATCCCTACATCATCCCGTTTACCAGGCTCGTGCTGAAGTAGAAGATCAAGATGCTGGTATGTAATCTTTGGTTATTTTCCTTAGTTAAGTTGGTCCTATAAAGTTATTGTATCAATTAACTTTTGTTCCATTGGCTTCAGCTTGTTTGATCAATTCTTTTCATTTTCACTGTGGACATAGTTCTTCATATACAGGAAAAATCATACAGAAAAATATATAGAAGTTCACCAACCATCACAATAAGTTTGGGTGTTTGATAATTTCAAAATGTGGGAGCTTCAAGTAATCATATCTAGTGCACTTTTCAGAGTTTGGCCAATTTTCTTCAAAAGTGGTTAGAAAGAAATAATTTTAATTGATAAAATTGAAGATTCATTGGATTCCACAGCGAAATTGTCTAGATTGGCCAAAAGTGAATTTTGGATGAAAGATTGGTTGCATTGAATATTTTTTTCAGTCTAATCCCCATCCTTTGACCCTTCTTTGTGCAAAATTAAGTAAATGTTTTTGTTAAGCAAGCCTGACATTTTAAGAATAGAAGGGAACAGAAAGTATAGGGTATTTGATATTTCTAAATATAAGCTCCTCTGTCCAAATGCTAATATTTGCTGAAGGGTGCACATGAAGGCACCTTCAAATATTTTGCATGCGTTACATTGACAGTTGAAAATTTTAGTTTTTTATAATTAGAAAATGCTAGTCTACCCTACTCTGTGTTCTTGTTCCACTTTTTTTTCAAACTTGAGTGGGAATTATAAAACCTCATGACTCAACAACATTTAGAAAATGCTTGTTAAACCCTAATCACCATTTCACAACAATATGATGCAATGATTTTAGTCTATGATTATATCTTCATGATGCCCAGTATAGGATTCATACCATACATAAAATTATAGCCCTTAACTTTATATAATCTTGCTTATACTGTTCTTGCTCTACTGTAAATGAAGCATAATGTAAATATTGAAGAATTTTCAATGTGCTATTATTTTAAGCTAGGTCGTTATTCAAGAAATAAATAAAATCGCCATCATTGTCAATTAGTAAATTTATCATACTTATTGCAACTTTCAAATCATTTTAATAAGGGTTTGCTTCGCACATTATTTTGCCACATTTGTCACTTACTCAATGGTGAGGAAACAGGAAAATGCTGTTGCCTTCATCGCTTAATCACCAATATACCATACAAATAATCTTCAATGATGAAAGTTATAATCATTCCATAAAGTTGAATTTAAAACAATTTTTTTTGTTTCTTTTTCGTTGGAGGCTCCCAATTCAATCAAATTTTGTCAGAACTTTGTTGCTAATATGCTTGCAGGAGCATGGAAATCTTTGGAATATTTATGTTGGGTATGAATGAGAAAAGGTTGGGAACATCGTGTTCAAGTAAAGAAATTATATTTAAGCAAGGAAAGTTGATTCTTGGTTCTTTAATAATTGGGTGTGCGAATGATTACATTTTCCAGCCAGCTATGGTTTGGGAGCCTTTTGGCAAAGTATTTATGGGTCAAGATGTAACAAGAAGAATGACTACTTGGTAAAATATTATTTTTAGGCTCTCAATGTCTTTCATTATATGAATTGGAATTGATGAATGTACACCAGAGTGGATGAAACATGTTTTTATGAGCACAATTTAAAAAATTTAAAATATTCTTTGCATTATACCAGTATGTAGGCAAATGCTGAAAAAATTACATTAATTTATTTACTCAAGTAAGATGACTTTTACCTGCTATTTTTTTTTTAAAGATATGTAGAGCAGCTGCTTCCCATGTAATTGAAAGTGTCTAGCCAAGTGTGAACTTTATATCTTAGGTTAAAAAAAAAATCCTTGCTTAACACCTAGGAACTACTCAAAGTTGAATAATATCATATTATTTAGTATTGACAAGCCTTCTCATCAAGTAATCATGCTTCTTTATTAACTAGCCTTTTATTGTCTCCTTTTTTCAGTTTCCCTTACTTTATTAAATAGTTGAATTTATCTACAGACCAATATTTTAGTTAATTACAGGCCATGCTTTATAGAGAAGTGTTTCATGTGTGTGTTTGCTTGTAAACAAATCTACCGAGCAGAATGGGTAAGCCTAAGTTCCATGCATCACAAAGGATTAAGGCATTCATAATTCATAGGAAATGGCTTACTTTACACATGAAAACTGTCATTTTGTAACTTTTTTGTTACCTTTTATTGTTGTTTTTACTATGTTGTTTCTATTTGGTAGGTATTGCATTCCCAAAATAGTTTAACAACAATATTATTGTGTATTTATAAGATTCTCGAGTTTTATTTTGCTTATTACTTTCCTAAGTATTCATAGGATAAAGCAAAAAATTCTAATCCCTCTGTGTGTTATAGAGGTTTTATAACCTTTCCCTAAACTGAGAGTTCATAATTCATGAAAAAAGATTAGAAAGAATTAAGGAGTAATATCATGTTTCTACATAGTATATGTTTAAGGCTTGAAACTATTTCAAAATAATATCAGGCCATGGTTGTGTACTGTTTAAATAAATTTTGTTACTCTTGCTAACGAGTTTCTAGCTGATAAGTATTAATAGGGACTAACAGAGCATGTGGTAGATTTTCTGTTAAAAATGAAGAAAAATATGCTGTCTTAGTTATCGAAAGTTAATGTTTTACTAAAAATTCATATTTATTAGGATCAATCTATTAAAACTCGTTTATTTATTTCATTTTTGGGTGCTGATAAGGATGCATTTAACAGGGAATCTGGGATAGGAGTAAATTTTAACAGTCTGTCCGGTGAAAATAACATGGTTCCATTTTAATTTGTCAGTATATTGCATCACAAAATTAATAATATGATCAATGAATCAATTGCCCAATATAATCATCATAATCAAGCAAACAAAGCAATACTGAGGATGAAAAGTAATGGAAAACCATGTGACCCTTTTTTGCACATTTACATATGTCTTCTTGTAGCAGAATATCTGAGATCTAATGTCTGTAGTTTGATTGGTTTGATTAGTTGAAAGTTTTTGATTTTTAAAATTGCATCCAAAAGAGGTCAATGATCCTGGACAAAGGTTTAGAATGTGTATTGGAAAGTTACCAAAAATAGACCCTTGTATTAAAATGAATCATTTGTCAGTCTTCTGTTATATGGTGCTTCAGTTAAAGATAGACAACCTTTAAACTGTGACTTGCCTTAGTTGTATACTAAGAAAAGAAAATAAGTGGAGAGCGCAATGCTCTGCATTGGATTAATAACACCAGAGGTTCTCATGACATTCTATTCTTAACAGTTTCCCTGTAGGAATTATAAAATTTCATGTGCTGTATTAAATTACTTATGAATGCTGCCATTTTCACCTAAACAAATATCATTCTGTAGAAGGAATTTTAAATTTTCTGTTCCGCTGTAAGTAAAATTAAAATGTATCCACACAATAGTTGATCCTCATGCGAATGAGTAACAGAAACAAATTACCTTTGGCACTCTATAGAGGATCAAAAGGGATTAATGCATTCAATCCTACTGTCTATGAACAAGAAATTTGAAACAGTCTGTTAGAATTTAAGAACAAAATGTTAGAATATAAGAACAAAATGGCAGCAGTTTTCTACAAACCTAAGGAAAAAAGCAGAAAAGAAGATATAATTTTTAACCATATGAACTTATTTTCTAAGAAGCTTCTGAAAATGTGAGACTACTACCTAAACATAGTCCTTTTCTGATGTGCCTGCAAATGTAAGAAATTTCTCAGTGGATAAAGCGTTGATTACTATTTGAACTTGGTTTTCTAGATGTATGTATCCCTGAACAATGAACAAAAATGAGCACAGGAATTGAGGCCATAAAAACTTTATTTTGCAAACTTTTGTCTACATAGATTTTGTCCCCTTCAAAGTACTCTCTATTCGTTGCTATGCAGTTATTCCATCTTCTTTTCCACTGTTTAAAACACCCGAAAGTCCTTCGCAGTTAGGATTTTTAGTTTTCTTGTGGTTTCTGGCTTTATCGTGTCCACATCTTCCCAGTGATGTCCCGTCATCACATTTTTGCATTTTGGGAATAGGAAAAAGTCACGGGGGTGAGATCTGGCAAATAAGGAGGATGCTCAAGGATGGTGATTGAATTTTTGGTCAGAAACTGATGAGCAATCAATGCTGAATGCCGGTGAGTGAGCCAGTGAGAATGAGTGCCAGTGCATTGCCATGGTGAAGGATCCATCCATCGCGCCTTGAGTCAAATTTGGTCGCACATGACGCACGCGATCTCTCAAATGCTTGAAAACTGTAAGGTAGAACTCAGCATTTACTGTTTGCCCTTCAGGAAGAAATTCATGATGAACAACACCTTCGAAATCTAAGAAAACCAGGAGCATTACTCAGAGTTTCTATTGACTTTTTCTTGATTTTTTTTGGTTTGATTTAATCGACTTGAAAATGGATGTTTTCTTCCGAAAATTATCACTGTAAACAGCTGTCAACATTTCAGTAATTTCTTGATTACTTTTACTGCAGTTCTTCACAAAACTTGATTTTGATTTGTTGCTCCGTGATTTTGTCAATTTATTTTTTTGACCAAGAGTAAAAGCAATCACAACAGAAACTAATATAACTGGCACCATTCGCACAACTCAGCGATCAGCCAAGCACAGATGGCTCAAGGGTCTCAGGCAACTAGTGCTGCTAGTGGGCGGGACTCTAGTCCGCGTCATGGATGTCAGATTGCACCAGTTCGCATATTTATTGTACAGACCTCGTATATGTGGCTTTGTATTCTGTGGTATATTTTTCAATATTCCCTCTACAGGTGACCCCCCAATGTGTCTTACTATATAGTATATTTGAATAGTTAAATAAACTTGAAAACTATGCTATTATATTTTGGTCAACTATGTTTTTTATGCTTACTCAACTCCACATTCAATTGGAAGTCCCCTTTTCAATAGGGTAAATACTGAGCTAATAACTAAACTAAGGCTTTTGATGTTAACCATTTGCACCCAGGTGTAATTCTGTTAATTCTCGTAGTCCATTCAGCATTCAATTTTCAAATACACCATTTCCATTAACAGTGGCACCAGAATGAAAACCCTTATTCCTCTTCACATAAAATTGGGTATTTGGAGATTTACAGTGAAAATTGTTTATTGTATTCTTACAAATTATAATTTTTATTAATTTTCATAGTATGATATTTTCTGAAACATTCATCCAGGTGACCTGGATTACATTCACATGTATAAATTGTCAATCTGCTTCCACCTTAGACTTTTCTATTTGAGCGAACCACACAATCTTCATGGTTTTTGTTTGGCTGAAGTATGATTACATGGAAATTTCCATCTAAGCGCTGATCTGGCTTTTTGGATGATAATCTGTCCTAAGGAGTCTGTGCTCTACCTCTGAATTCCCCCATGCGATCACGCACAAGTTTCCAAATTAATTTTATGTGTGGCATTGGCTTTCTTTTTTTGTGTGTTTGTGCAGCATGCAATAATTCACAATACTGACCTAAGTCCCCAGAAAAACAAATTATGCCATCTTGTTTAGAGTCTTTCTCATAAAACAGTATGTGTCTGAGTAGTCTGCCTAATTAACTCCCCCCATTAATTCTATGTAGTGAGTCACGACCTTGGATTTGAAAATCATTTCTTTCCTACCACCATTCACTCCCTTTTCCACTGACTATGTCTGTAAATCGTCCCATCTACTGAGCAATGTGGCTACCATCTTGTCCGTCTATGCAAGAGGAATTACGTTTGGATTCCTGTAAGCAACTACCTTTCCTTTATTTAGATTGGGATGTTTGATTATAGTGGGATTGTCTTTTCTACTGGGCATTGTTGTTCCTGTCAGGTCTGTTTTTTGCTGGAGCAATTTCTGTGCAAGGGTTATGTTAGTGTAGCATTTTTCATTGATGAAATGATAGTCTTGAGCATCAGGCCCTGTGTTCTTTGATTTCTCTTGAACTTCTGAAACTATTCTGCTAGTGAAAGGGAGATAAGGTCTCACCATGGTGTCAAATATATACACATAACCACAATTGGAATTTGAGAGGGCATATAAAAGAATACCCCATTTTGTTGACTCTATAGAATTATATGCAATGGATTCTATCTTTCCTCTGAAACCAACAACATATTTCCCTTCAAGGACAGAATATCCCTCTAAATTCCATTTCCCTATGTGACAAGAAGGACTTAACCTTCGTGATTCTTGTTCTATAATATTTACTCGATTTTTGATCGTGTTTCAAGTGCAACATCCAAAATAGTTGCAAGAACCTCTACCTTTTGAACACAGCTTAAAAAGTTGGTGCATGGGACTGAAAATCCATTGGTTTGATTGATTCAATGCACCCATATTTAACATTACACCCAGAAAAGCCTTTCCCCTCCTGT
This sequence comes from Hetaerina americana, assembly GCF_022747635.1. Classification (NCBI taxonomy): domain Eukaryota; kingdom Metazoa; phylum Arthropoda; class Insecta; order Odonata; family Calopterygidae; genus Hetaerina; species Hetaerina americana. The sequence continues at coordinate 51,164,488 of NW_027286985.1, read as the reverse complement.
CACCTCTTTCTGATTATTCCCAAGTGGATCCCTGGGATAGTTCTTTCTGGGTAATTTTATGCCTGGTATAATCATTAGTCTCACTAGTTGTTTGTTATGTGTCAGTAAAAAAAAAACAAAAAAATCTATTGGTTTGGCACATTCATTAGAAACTTGCGGTCCAACACACAACTGACCAGTTGAAATGGGGATTCTTCCAGGCCATAGCTATTTTAGAGCTTGTATTCATTGTTCTCACATGGTAAATTAATTGTTTATAGTATCTGGCCGTTGTCTACTTATTCTCTCTAAACCTTTTCCTTTTTCCTACATCCTATTAAACTTTTCATCATTAACTTAATGAATCTATTCTTCTGAAATGCAGTATATCTTTAATAATTATAGTTTTACAAGTCATAAACTTCTCATTTTGGGCTTTATAGGAGTTTGAAATATTAGTAATGAATGAGTGCTTTAGGAGTTTTCATCTTGATGCAATAATTAAGATTAAATTATACAAATTCTTATTTTGTCAAATTATACATGTATTCCTTTGCTAGAATGAAATCTCTTTATCTTATTTATTAAATGATATTCAATCATCTCTTGACCCATTACTTTACTTCAAACAAACCACTTCTAGAGTACTAAGGAAACTGAATGTTATCAACCTTGTGTTGGTGTGTTAATGTAACACAGAAGTGATCACATATGGTACGAACAATGATAAAGCTCACATGAAACATGCCTGACTCGTGTTTTGTGCACTCTAACTTCCACTGATGAAAAGTGGAAGTATCACAATGTGCACTGGGCTGCGCTGCACAACTGGAATGCATCCATCGCTTAGTAACAAGTTTACCAACTTAGTAACTTTGTCAATGCAGAACCCCCTGCCCAAGCTCAGGGATAAAGTAGTAAAAAAACAAAAAGGGTACAATTCCACCAAATGTATCGGGGGTGAGGATCAACATAGAGGAAGGCCATATTCAAGTGATTTTGAAGGAGTGGTACTAGTGCTTATTTACACAATTACAAGGGTAATCTGAAAAGTTCTCGGCCTGATGATGAAAATTACCATTTTGTTTTTAAAGAACGCAGTATTTTTCTACTTGCCTTTAATATTATTTCAAACCATCCAGTGGTGCTCCAATCTCGTTATCCTGTCTTTGTAGTGTTCTGTCAGAAGTGCTGCAAAATACTTACCTTGAGCCACAATCACTTCTTGATTGGATGAAAGATGTGACCAGTAAGGAAACATAAGAGATAGAAGTATGAGGGAACCAAATCGATAGAATTAGAGAATTGGGTGGTTGTTCCAGTGCAATTCACTCAATTTTCCCATTGCCAAGACACTTTTATGGGAAGGTGAATTGTTCGTGATGGAAAACCATTTTTCCTCTGCTAGCTGAGTCTGCTTTCATAAATTTTTCCATCCAGTTTTGTTAGAAGGTTAAAGTTATCTATCCCAGTTATTGTTTTACCTTTTTCATGATAGTAGGTCATCAGATTTCCTTTTGCATTCCAAAAAAATTGATGCCATGAGCTTTCCCGCTGATAGCACCATTTTCACCTTTTTTGGAGCTGAAAAACCAGCCTCTATCCACTGCCTGTATTGTTGTTTCAATTCCGGTGTATATTGGTGAATCCATGTTTCACCTGTTATCACAGGTGAATGTAGGAGATCACTCACTAAAAGGAACCAAGTTGTGTTCTGGATACATTTTTGTTCCGCAGGGAGTATGTAATTAATGCATTCTTTATATATCCCTACAGTACTACTAATTTCATGCACCCTCATATGCTGATTTTCCAAAATCATATTGTGCACTGTTTTGATGATTTCTGGTGTGGTTGCCCTTTTAGGATGTCCTTCGCACATATCTTGGAGGTTTTCATGGCCACCGATAAACTCCGCAACCTATTTCTTCCTGTTTGATAGCTTGGTAGCTTTTGTCCATCCTAAACCAATGTCAAACAGTAAATTACCGGTAAGAATAATAAAAGTGATAGTTCGCATGCGTGTACAAAACTGTTTAGCCTCTTTGCAGAAGACCCAGAAAATTAGAAATTTCACATACTGGTGGCTCTAAACCACAAACTCAACACTGCGTAAAGAAAACATGATCTTATGTCCCCTGTGTTGAAGAAATCAAATGGTAACTAAATAACATTGCCTGGAAAATACTAGGGAGAAATGCCATAGAGCCTTCCACTGATCTGCTTCTTAAAATATTTAAATTTCAAGTGATGGTAATGGGAAATATCTTGTTTTATGCATGAAGCCTTGAATTTTTTAATTCTGCTGCATGGGGCCAGTAATAGGTTGTTGGGTGGAGCCAAAATGTTTTTTGAAAAATGCATCAGACCTCTCATTATAGTGAAAAATTGGCCACTCTGTTTGGAAGTCTCGATTATTAATTAATATCTTAAATTCAGGTGAAAAGGTGGCAAAGAATCATTATTTGTAGAATCAGGAATTTAAGTTGTGAATCAAGAATTCCAAATGAGAAAGATGTTCCTAACATTTTCAAAATCAGTTTATCTTAGCTTTGGGTCATTGTATATTCTGAAACTGTTATAACCTGAAACTATGGATTGACTGACATCCGTAACTTCATTGGCACAGGAATGGGATCGGTGATGATCCACATAAAATACCTGACCCTATTTCCGAATAATTGAGAAAAAATCAGGAAAATTGATATCATGCTTATTGTGAAAATCTGAAACCCAAATAGGGAACCCTCCTGAAGTAATCTGGAAAATGAGTGACCCCACTGAGTGAGGTATGCTACAATTACTATAATTTAGGTAATTATTATTAGTAGCTCCTATGCTTTGAAATTGTGTGCACTGATCAGATTGAATGTTCTGGGTGGCAATTGTTCATGAATAGTCAAAACAATTCATAATGGTATAATGTACGAGGGTGGTCCCAGATGTACCCAACCCAACAAAGAAAAAACAAATATTTTGGGAAAAAAATTTTTTTAACATCTCCTTCAATCTTTTTAACGTCTCCTTCCAGCTCTGTACACTCTTTCCAGAAATGTTCAATAAGTTTATAATAAGAACTTGCTCCTCAAAATAGCCATTAACTGCTGACATCACTTCTTTATGGTTGGAAAATCTTTTACCACCGAGCCAATTTTTACAAGTTTGTGAACAGAAAATAATCCAAGGTGGCTAAGTCTGGGGAATAGAGTGCATGAGGTAGCAATTCAAACTTATATTCATGAATTTTGGCCATTGCAATAGTGGATTTTTGAGCTGGTGCATTGTCTTGATGAAGCAACACTTTCTTCTTAGTCAAATGTGGCCGCTTTTGCTTTATTTCTTCGCTCAAACGTTGCAATAAGTTTGCATAATCCTCGCCGTTGATAGTTTTTTCTTTTTCAAGATAGTCAATGAAAATTATCCCAAGCGCATCCCAAAGAACCGATGCCATGACCATGCCTGCAGATGAAATGGTCTCCGCTGTCTTTTGGAGCCGGTTCTCCCTTTTGAATCCATGGTTTTGATTATTCTTTTGCCCCTGGTGTGAGGTAATGGACCCATGTTTCATCCATGGTTATGAAACAGCACAAAAATTCTGCTTTGTTGCTGTGAAACTTTGCCAAACACTTAATTGAAACATCTTCACAATACTGGATTTGCTCGTGTATGAGCAAACACAGCACCTATCTTGCACACAGCTTTCTCATGCCCAAATTTTCAGTTAATATGCGATGTACCGCACTTTTTGAAATGTCTATTATGTGTGCTAGCTCATGCACTTTCAGTCGACTATCATCCAGCATCACTTGGTGGATTTTCTTCACCTTTCCTGGAGTCGTCATATGATTTGGTCGACCAATGCGATGCTGGTCTTGACAGCTCGTATGGCCTTGTTTAAACTCTGCTACCCAATATTTTGCTGTTGTAAACAAAGGAGCAGACTCACCCAGAGTAAAATCCAGTTAAGCTTTTATATTGGTTGGGCCGAGGCCTTGCAAATAAAAGTATTGTATCACATAACAATGACCAAGTTTTAATTCTCATGCTGGATTTTATGAAGATCATGGTTTAGAGAATAAATCACCTGGGCTTCAATACTTTCCAATTACCAAGATGATATGTTAGGCTTCCTCTTTCCTTTTTACTCTGTCTTTCCTCAATTTTTCTCCCTTCTGTATGCTTTTTCCTTTTACATCAGTGTCCTGATTAATGCCAGGCCCTGCAAACCTATCACCTTAATATTGACTCAAATTGTTTAAGCCATTGTAAGCCTTTGTCAAACATAGAGGAAAAATAACATTTGTGAATTAATTTTGCTGAATAATCATCAGTAATCTTCGCAGCATAATGCTAGTTAAGCTTATACCTTGCTGGGTCAGGCTTCACTTAGTCGAAGTTGTGTATATCTATCAAATGAAGAGAGAACGTACTTTACCACCGAATTTATTTGGTTTGGTACAATTCATTTCACCATGATACTGCATCATCAGGTACAAATTTGTAATGAGATACATGTGGTGTATGTATAGTTTATGTGATTATTGAGAGTAAATTGGAGCTCTATTGGAATTGGCTATTTCGTGGGAACCAGTGACCAATAGGAAGTAAAATTTTAGTAATTCTGAGGGAGGTGTGGGCGATTGTAGGCAATAAGAAATCACGGGAGTGGTTAAATGTGAGGAAGGGAGTCTTGATCAATGAGTGGTGTTGGGATGAGAGATTGTGTAAATATATAAAGGGGAGAGAGAGGTTTCAGTGGGTCATCGGGAAGAAGGGTCTAATCCCTAGTGGGCACTGTCTGGGCAAACATGAGGGTTTTGAGTTTTAGCAGTCTGTCTGGAGGTGGAAGGGAGGCAATAATTGACTAAAAAACAGTTGTTGGATGAAACATTGTGAAAGGAGGCATGTTTAGGCACTGGTGGATAGGCTAACATGAAAGAAGGTTTGCCTGAAGCGCAGTGATTGTTGATGCAGACGTTTAGTGGTGTGGTGCATTGGCTAACATTGGAGGGACATAATTAGCAGTTTAGTTGGTAAATTATCTTGTGTGATATGCTTGAGGGAGTTCTGTGGGATGGAAAGCAAAGAGGAAGTAAGGCAAGCTGATAAAGCTCATTTCAAGCCAAGTATTGGTGAAATAAGGTCATTGAAACGTTTTGCTGCGTAATAACCGAGAAGAAAGAGAAATTGGGTACATTATTTCAATTAGAACCAATGATTTTGTTATTTTGATCATTTTATAATAAGTATGGGCTGGAATGATGAATGCTGATTATTCTGGAAACTTGAGCTGTACATTTATATTATTCTAAGTTTACTTTATGTACAGTCATAAATTTTTACTATTATTTTAAGAAAAAGGTATCACCATAATAACTCAAAGGCTGATCATACTGTGCAAAGGTACATTGAATGGTATCAGGCTTGATGATGTGTAAATTCATATCGAATGAAGGAAGATTAGTGGGTATTTTTCTTTCATAACGGTCATTTCAGTATACTTTTGCCATGAATTAGTAGTAATTTCTAACTGCTAACACACCACTTAAGAAGCATGTATTCACACTGTCAGGGAAATGTTTATTTTCTTGTACCATGTTTCAGTTTCTCAAAAAATTGTTGGAGAATTTTCACTGGAAAATAATATCTTTCATTTTTCAAAATAATAAAATAATTGAGCTGCAATCTTGTAATTTAAACTCAAATAAACTTAGAAATTAAATATATTGTTCATGTTTATCATATACCACTTAGAAAAAAACAAAGGAGCATCTTCAAAAGGCATATCTTTTATTCTTTTATTGGCTTTTTGTGTGGGATAATTTGGACGCATTGTTTTTGCTACTGGCATATTTTTCTTTATTAAACCCCTCATAATGGAAAGGGTGAGTTTTTAATGCCCTCATACAAATTTTATTTTGCATATTCAAAGGCATACAGCAGATGCCATGACAGTTACTTTAATGGAGATGAGCATTAAAATGCTGAAATTTCACTGTGTAAAAATCATTTGCCTAGTTGCTGGTTAAAATCCCTAGAAATACAATTTGTAAGAGGATGCCTTCAGTAGCTGGCTTGTTTAATGCATTCAGTTAGAAATAGAGGGGAATGGATTTTACTCTATGAAATTTCTGCACTTAAATTTTTATTTTCATTTTCAACCCCCCACTTACAATGCTTAGAGTTAACAGTGACATAATAAATATGTTCCAGCACTATTAGGATATTTGGAAAACGAAAAAGCCAAGACCGTGAACTTGATTGGCACTGGATTTGTTGAAATAAACAAACCTGGTGCCAATCAATTTAACCGACTCAGATTTTTCGTTTTCCATTGCTTCACGGCCGTAGGTCCATTCATATTAAGCTTGCATTATGATATTTGTATGAATCCCAAATGAAGTCTCTAACAGCTGAATTTAAATATTAATATAGGCAGGTAGAGACCGACAAAGTATACTGCATCTGATAGAGTTGGTTTTACTGAGTTCTGCCGAGTGAACTACCTAAAATGCTTAATTTATGGTAGCTTGAGATACATTATTTGCTTGCTTGATACAAGGTAATGCACAGTTACTTTTCTTACAAATGAAATTGCAATAAGAAGTTCCTGCCTCTGATTTGCATCTTGTGTGTTGAAATGTTCCATTGTCAACATTTACATGTATAACATGAACCAATTATCCACAACCCTAAGGTTGAATTGATAGGCAAGGGTGGAACTCCTCTAGTATTTATAAATATGTCATCTAAATCTGAATATGTACTGCCTAATTGAATGTTTCCCACTGTCCTCAACCATCTCCCATCCTCTGGAACCCTCTACAAAATCTATGACTGTCTCTACTCCATCCCCCATCTAACCAATGCATCCCAACCTTCAAAAATTAGTTGAAATGAGATGAAATCAATGACTTTGTAATTCCACACACTTTATTTAAAAACACGACCCAGGTTTGGACTTGAACATCATTCAGGTTCAAAGTCAAAACCTGGGTCGTGTTTTTAAATAAGCATGTGGAATTGCCAAGTTAATTATTTAATTTAATTTCAATATGTAATGCAAATTCCATAAAGTTACACCGGAGACAACAAATTTCAAATATCATATTCACTCTTACGATAAGTTTCGAGTACCACTGACATGTATATCTTTTTACTATTGTTTTGTACATTTTAGTTAATTATCAAGTATTTAAAATTAAATACAAGTTGTATCTAACAGTATTGGGCTATAACTATTATCACCTAAGAAGTGTTATAATGCCAATAGAAATACTTTGCTTAAGTGAAACCAATTTTGTATATTACCAAACTTGACCAATTGGGCTACTTGCTCTGTGAAATCAAGAGTACTTATTTACACATTTGAACAAGTGCTTTTCTTCATATATATAATTTTCATTTATAGTTAATATAAATGCAATTTATTTTTCCTCAGACACACCCAGGTTTGTCTAAGTGTTTTACAGGTTGAGGCATTGTTAAACTGACAGGGCTGTAGTGATATTTTACTGCTTAAATGAGCTAAATGCATGTGCTAATTTATGTGTAATTATTGCAGACACATCCAGTGAGCGAGAAGAAAATGAAAGTCAGAATGGCAGGAGTGAGGGTGATTCAGAAGACTGGAGTGGTGATGAGGAGCAGAGTGAAGGACCGTCATGCCCATTGCCAGCAGCTTCCCTTCGTACTACAGGACAAATACCAGGAGAGAGTGTCGGGGCAAATACAGGCAGCCTGTATTGCTACTGTCAGTGTCCCTACGATGAGGTGTCCGAGATGATTGCCTGTGACGGCAAGAAATGTGCCATAGAGTGGTTTCACTTTGAGTGTGTTGGAATTATGGTGCCTCCCAAAGGGAAGTGGTACTGCCCTGATTGCAGAAAACGTTGTGGTAGCTCTGGGAGAACAACTGATCATTTGTCAGGGACATGAGGTGAAATGAACCATGTGGACAGGGTCCGTTTTCATACATACAGATCTATAGGACTCCTTACTGTTTTGAGCCTGCTGAAGCCTTATACCTCTTGCTATAATGAATGCTGTGATGTAAATACTGTATAGATACAATGAACTTGTCTATGACAGAATTAATGATCATTTAAGAATAGCCCTATTGAGCAAATGAATGTTGGCAGATGATTAGAACTGGATGCATGAATGTTTTAAAATGTGTGAATGAGCATCATCTTCATTTTTGAGTATGTTTGCCAAGTGTGCACCGAGTCTTTGTAAATTTTGCCGTTCGTAGACAGATATTTCTCGTAAATGATGTGTTGTTCTTTGGATTTGTTTTCGAATTGGCATAGTCAAGGCAGGCCAACACAAATGGTTTACACAATGTAATTATTTGGTTATTAGGATCTGAAATGATTTATATAAAAATAATGTGATACTAAAAGTAGTTGTATTCTTAAATATTTTTTTATTTCTCCTTGAGACCATAAAACCTGAGAAGCATTATAGAATGAATAAATGTTATTGTTGGCTCTTCAGGACTTACTGGTGAATATAAGTAATTTTAAGTTTTATGTACCATATTTTAAAGCTGTACAGCCAGTAAATATACATTTCAGCATTGTTATTTTTCAACTTCCTTTTCAATGTTCTTTATTCCTAAGAGAGCATCTTCAATAATATTTTGAGTAAGTTCCTGTAAAATAAAAACACTTATAAGACCATTGCTGAACTGAGTTTATTGGGTTTGTCAGGCCATTTGATCTAGGTTCAAACCTCCGGGAGTTGTAAACTTCCCTCTTCTGGTAAATTATTTTCATCCAATACCATATCTTGAAGCAAGATGTTGATACAGATTGTTAAGTCATCATTTGACATCTTTTCACCTGTTAGAATAGAATAATTTGAAATTGAAGAAATAATGTTGTTAATTAAGGTTTTTTTGACTGAACCAAGTGCTTATTTGGATAAGATCAGTAAAACTTCTAATTTGGATTTATGAATGTAAATATATATCTGTTCCATTACACAAAGGCAACTATTTTTGATAACCTTTGGTGAGTTTGACCATATTTACTTTAGTGATTGGCTTTAACTACTAATGCAAACAGGGAACTTATGACAGATGTGACAGGTTTTCATATTTACTCCTTGCCCTATTTGGCCTATGCCCTCATGTTTCACTCTTGCCATAGCTCTAGTTTCCATTGCTCATGCTATGAGTAAAATATTTCCATTTTTGACCAGTGGAATTTGTAGCTCAGTTGATAGTCTTTTTGGGTTCTGTATCCGTTCAACCGTCTTTCACTTTAGATACTATAGAAAATACCTTTTTAGAAATGCTGCAACATATGTTTGTAATTTTTTAAAGTATTTATTGACCAACTCCTCTTCTAACATGGACTATTGAATTCATGTAATATTTTTTATGGCTTTGCTCTTTCTGGAGCATGAGAAGATCCTGGGAATGCCAATTTCCTCCTGTATCACTGATTTTCCACCAATGCTTTTGTGATGCCAGGATTCCATGAGCTTTCAAGTCATATAATTCTCCGTGGTGTACTGTGGGTAAATGAGCTGTATTCTGGTATGACTTTTCAGTTTATGAAAAGTGCCTGATTTTAAGAAAAAGTTGACCTTTGTATGAGCTGCAAATCCTGTATTTTACCAATTAAATGACTCAGTTTTGGTGACTCATGCAAGGTTTCGAGCAGGCAGCCAAGTGAGACTGGTAACTACAGGTATGTCACTAGGTAATTTCCGTGATAGAGTCTCAGTACGTAGTTCATGAAAGTCGGCAATCAGAGTGAATATGGTCATGGTCACCCTCGATCGTTCAAGGAAGTGACATGGAATGCCTCAATAGTTCTTACATAATTTTTTTGGGCATTGGCTTTTTTAAAGTGAGTTAATTTCAAAATTCTTACTTAAATACAAAGTGGAGCGCTAAAGAGTAAAAATATTTTTTATCTCTGTACTTATAGAACTGCCGATGTAAGATGTAGAGTGAAGAAAATGTATTCTAATTCAATCTCTTCTTCTAGGCTTCCCTCTTAAGACTTTTGCCCTAATTTTCATAATTGTCTTATATTAGTGTATGTGCCCTTAAACTGAGGTCATTTGAAATCATCAGCTTTCTCTCTGCATTTTGTTTACTCATTGTTTTTCAGTAGTGTTATTTCATCAACCATTTGTTAAGAGCAGAAGACAAACATTTAAGTCATTGCAACTTAAAAATTCAAAGATCAAAAATGTATGATATTTACAGTAGCTTTTCCTTAGCAGTAGTGGTGTAAATAACACATAGATCATAAGAATAATGCAAGTTGCAGGTTTTTATCTTAATTCATATTGCTAAAAAATGTAATAGATCCTGTCAATAGCTTTCTTTTTATACTTTTTCAGTGATTTTGTTTATAAATGAGTGTGTTAAATCAAAATTAATAGTCAAAAATTTGTCAGCATATCAGCGAATCACATTCACTTTTAGTTTCTTTTTTCTATAAGTTAGTATTGTCTCTTTTTTGTGGTTTTCTTTTTTTCCTAGTAGTAAGCATTAAAGTTTTTTTTTGTTTAGCCGAAAAATTTATCTATAACTACAGGTAGTATTTAATGTATTTCATCCATATTTAAGAACGTTTTAAGTTTTTGGAGACATGATTTTGTGGCACTCATTGTTATTCAATCCCTCTTGGTTGTGTTAACTGATGGTGTTCGGGTGGAAACTCAAGGTTAAAATATGGTTAGGGTAGACTCCCTACTTTAAATGATAGTAAGAAATGAAATTATGAGATGAAACAATTAAGTTGCTTTGTGGCAGTGTTTATCATATGGGGTTAGGTTTTCCAAACGCAAAGTTTGGCGGTTTAAGTTGGAATGGTAAGTCTTGAGCTGCAGCAGAATGTTGAAAAGTTGTAAGGTTGGTTGATCAACCAGCCAATGAAGCATAGGGCACTGCATTCTTAACTATGTCAGATTATTCTCATAACCCCTCTTGAATCCCTGATATGACTTCACAAATAGGCTTAGGTGGTGGATGTATAGGTTTGGAAACCATAAACATTAGCAATTTTATTCCGAGAGGGATCTTAGAACAATTGTGTTTGCAGGATTGGGCTGTAGTACTTTTATGAAGTAATTTTCTTCAGTTTAATAGCCAGCATTTACCTAAAATCCTCAAGTTGAACTGGAGTGCATGTCTTTTCCAATCATCTCTCGTTTCCTTCATTGCTATGGTTAAAACTCCGATAAATTAAAATAAATGTGATAAAAAGGAGGGAAATAGCTCTCCCTCTATAGTATATGTAAGGTTTCAAATTGTGATGTGGAATTTCATTGACCAATAAACAAATTATTTGCATAAATGATGCAAAATTTCAAAAGCTCAGACTATGAGCTGGGTGATTATTTGGTAGGGAAAAAATATACTGTGGGATAATCAATTATCATTTTTCTCCCTCCATGAACGAACTCTTATGGGATTTTGCAAATATAGAAATGATTTCTCAGAAGTTAAGTAATTCAATCTTAAGGGTGGCTAGTTACCAGGGATGTATCCATCTGCTCAGGGCTACTATATGATCCAATCAACCAGTTTCTCTGTGATATAGTATTTATCAGTGGTGAAAGAGTTGTGTAAGTTATTCCAGAGCAAAGATGAATACAATCATGCTTATTGTGCTGATGTAGTTTTCAGGAATTAAAGGGAAGATGGAACAATGCAGAAAGGGAACAGAAAGATGTGCCCACTATTTTTTCCCTGGTCTTTGGTGAAGGAAAGGTTTGATGGGTTAATTGCTAAGATATATCCATGTCAAACTGCAAAAACTTGAGAGGTGCAATTTTTGGACAGCTGAGTATATCAAGATTTAATTTCAATTCTCTGTCATCGTTGTGCACCTTGAGTTTGTCACTACATTTTCCTTAATATTCCTTAAAACATTGCTGTAAAAAATGGACGTGATTTTGTTTAATGCAACCTTTTTATTTGTATATTGTATTTTCTTGTAAATGTAGCTCTGTATCTAAAAACTTATTAATTTGTGAAGTTTCAAGTTATATATTTTACTGAACCTATGTTTGATTAGAAAGTGTATATTAATAAGTTCTGCATTTTCTTGGGTTTCCACTATGTTCATTGCTTGAAAGACAGCAGTTTTGCCATCATTTCAGCTGGAGTCTTCAGGTCTAAGGTCTTCTTTGGTGCAGAAGCAATGGGTTCCCATCAGCAACCTATTTCTTGGACTGCTCCTACTTTTCAGGAGTTAGTCCTGAAATTGTGTTTCAGCTACAGTGAAAAAATAGCGCAAGTTTTGCAGTTTTGCTGAAACAGCTACAAACTGGCTTTGAATCATGCCACATGATTTTGATTTTGGTCAACTGTGAGCGATCATGGATTCAGTTTGTGGATAGCTTTCTCATGTCCGAATGTTGATGCCAAATATTATGTACCTACTCACTTGAGACTAAAGCATCAGGAATCTCATGAACATTCACTCTTCTATCATCCATCACTTTATCATAGACTTTTTTCAGTGATTTCTGAAGTAGTGACCCCAAGATGACATCCAGAATGTGCAATGTCACTTTTGTACATGTGGCCACACAACATTTTTATATCACTTATAAGCCATTCTGATGAAAGGTGCAGTTTCACCATGATTTTTATCAAGTTTCTCGTGCGGCAATTCACCTTTCATAAAATTATGTTTGAACACAAAAGTCTCTTTTATTCATTTTTTTGTTATCACTCCACTATCATCAAATGAATGCACAGAGTAGCCAATCTGGCTAAAACTTGGGTGTACCTGTAGGATATGCTACTAGTTGAAGATGGCTTTGATAGGCACCACTAGTACAAGCACTATGACTTAGCACAGATTTTCCAAACTACGCCAATACCTACTCAATATGTTTCATTGATTTACGCGTATGTACGAGGGTCATCCGGAAAGTAGTACCCGTTCGTGAAATAAAGACACAAAAGTAAATATTAACAAACATAAAAAATTTTATTTGAAAGAGGATACTTTAAACTACTTCTCAACATAATCTCCAAGCAAATTAAGGCATTTGTCATAACGTGTGACAAGTTTCTGTATTCCTGCTGCATAGTCCTTCGCCGCCAGCTCATTGAGATACGCGAGGGACCCATCTTGCACACATTTTTGCATAATGCAGATGGTGTTTAACAATTTCATGAACAATTGTTCGAGAAACATTGGGAAAATGCTCACAGATGTCATCAATTGTGACGCGCCGATCGTTCCTCACGAATTCGTCAACTGAGCTCACCAGTTGGTCTGTAATGACAGACGGTCTCCCCGAACGCTCATCGTCGTGTGTGTTCCCCCTCCCCATGTTGAAGTTGCGACACCACCGCCGAACAGACGACTCGTCCATTACATTGTCTCCATACACCTCCTTTAATTGGCGATGAATATCACATGGGCGAACGTTTCTTGCATTGAGGAATTTAATCACTGCCCTCACTTCACAACTGGCGGCGTTCTCAATTTTTTTAAACATTGTAAACAATCACAGAAACAACACAGGCAATGCTAGCGTCACGCAACTTGGCTCAGAGAAGGCAGACAAGCCACTGAAGCTATCTGACCTCGTCCAGCGGCTACTCGCGTCGTCAGCACTTCATGCGGCACGAACGGGTACTACTTTCCGGATGACCCTCGTAATTCCTATGCACAGAAAGATGTTGCGTTACATACCCTTTATCACGGTGAAACCACAGCTCCCAGTCATTACTGACATCTCCAGTCAATTATCACCACCAATTGGCCAATATTTTTCACAAATTACTCTAGTTTGGCATATAGAGTGTCTAGGAAAACTGAAAATACTGGAAATTTAAGGGAATTTTTTGACAAGTATTAGACACGCTCAGGTGGTAATGGAATCAATTAGTTAAATGTTTACCACTCAATGAATCCATGTAATCTAGGGAAAAGGTTATGTTTTTTAAGTAATGAAGTTCTTTAATTCCCAATGGATTCCTAGATGAGCAGATATGCCCAATGAGTTACCATTCCTTTTGAAACTCAACTTTTTTCCTCGTATCATTCCTCTTATCCCTGTTTCACCATTGCTGGCATGCTGTTAATCTTATTACCTTTGGCAGTACACCTGTGGTCATATTCACAGGCAACGCCATTTACTTAAAAGGGCTAATAACATTTATTTTCCACATTCCTTTTCCCATGGACTACATATTTTTGCTCATTGAAACATTCACTCTGCTTTTCTTTTTATTATGTTCCTCACTTATCCAGTATACTTAAATATGGGATTGCCTAATCCAATTTGTTTGTTTCTGCATAATGTCTTCCATATTTTATTCTTTTGTATGCTCTATAGTTTGCACTATCTGTCAATTTTTTTCGTAAGCCTCCAGAAAAATTCTTCAAAGGTGTTGTTTACTTATCTTGTGTCCTACTGTTTGACTGCCTAGTTGAACAGAATATTTTCATGCTCTACATCCTTGTTAGTAATGTTATCTTCTTTAAGCATTGCAGGTTCCCAATGATATATTGTTTGAAACATCATGTTGCCTTAATCACATGAGCTCTTCTTTCATGTACAGGTACAGAGGATACCTCAGGGAAAAATATTTTTAATGCAGACATGTGTATTTACTTAGAGTGAACCAGTTTTTGCTCTGGGATATGGGAAATGAAGGTGGAAGCTTCTTGTAAACCTTGGTCAAGCCTTAATGTTAACTGCTCAGCAGGTGGTTAATGAACATATCTGAAAAGTACCAGCTGTATTATTATAGTTGTTTCTTTGATGATAATCTTTGCAACTGTGACATTCTGTCTCAAGGGAAATATTTAGTATAGCCCTAACAATTGTTTACATTTACTATGAAATATTTGCTCTGGTCTTTGGAGTTGGCATACTTTTCATCAAAGACTGAATTTTTATTTTCGTGTAAGTGAAGGGAGAATCAATTGTGTCACATCTCTCAGATATTAAACCTGAACCATGATATTATAATTTCAGTCGAATGCTTTTATCGAGAAGATAGAGAATCCATAATTATATTTTGTTTTCTACATTTCCCATCCTATATGTCATTTTTTCATTTGACAATTTTCCTTTCTATTTCACTTTTGAGTGGGAATCACACAGCAGGCACCATATTGTAAAAGTGTGTTGCTTTGCTGACCTTGAAGAAACGAAGTCAGCTCTTCAATTAAACCTGGAAAACTCACAATTCTGACAATCCTGCATCTTGACTTTTGATATATTGCCTTAAAATTTTCATGAGCCTTGATATTTTTTCCAAATTATTATTAATGGTAATGTACCAGTTAAATTAGGTTTTGGATGGACATAACCTACTAAATCGTATAGCAATGATTTCCTTGCCTCCTAGCAAAACAACCAACATCCAAAACTGCAATAAGCCCCTCTTCAATTCTGCCTGCTTCCTTACTCCCTTCATTCCATCCAAAATGTCTATCCTAGCCTATGTCATTTGGCATACATAAATGTTTGAAATCTATTCTTGAATTTTGACAGAATATAATAATGGCCGAGGTAATAGTTTGGTAGCATTGGAAAAATATACGAGGGTCATCCGGAAAGTAGTACCCGTTCGTGCCGCATGAAGTGCTGACGACGCGAGTAGCCGCTGGACGAGGTCAGATAGCTTCAGTGGCTTGTCTGCCTTCTCTGAGCCAAGTTGCGTGACGCTAGCATTGCCTGTGTTGTTTCTGTGATTGTTTACAATGTTTAAAAAAATTGAGAACGCCGCCAGTTGTGAAGTGAGGGCAGTGATTAAATTCCTCAATGCAAGAAACGTTCGCCCATGTGATATTCATCGCCAATTAAAGGAGGTGTATGGAGACAATGTAATGGACGAGTCGTCTGTTCGGCGGTGGTGTCGCAACTTCAACATGGGGAGGGGGAACACACACGACAATGAGCGTTCGGAGAGACCGTCTGTCATTACAGACCAACTGGTGAGCTCAGTTGACGAATTCGTGAGGAACGATCGGCGCGTCACAATTGATGACATCTGTGAGCATTTTCCCAATGTTTCTCGAACAATTGTTCATGAAATTGTTAAACACCATCTGCATTATGCAAAAATGTGTGCAAGATGGGTCCCTCGCGTATCTCAATGAGCTGGCGGCGAAGGACTATGCAGCAGGAATACAGAAACTTGTCACACGTTATGACAAATGCCTTAATTTGCTTGGAGATTATGTTGAGAAGTAGTTTAAAGTATCCTCTTTCAAATAAAATTTTTTATGTTTGTTAATATTTACTTTTGTGTCTTTATTTCACGAACGGGTACTACTTTCCGGATGACCCTCGTAGTACTGCATTGTCAGCACAGAAGTTGAGAAGGTCACTATGCATTAAAGTGAGGGGAAATGTTGGCTACCCATCCAACTGAATTTCACGTAGCCGTCACAAGTGCATCATTCTGCCTGTATTATTTATCATTATTGTTAAGTAATCTACCGGTTAAGGTAGGTTTTGGATGGACACAACTACCAAATAAATATTTGGTAACTCCTAACAAAACAAATCAGCAACCTACCCTACATCAAGTCCCTCTTCATCTCTGCATACTTCCTTCATCTGGTCCAACATCCCTATCCCATTCCTACCCTTGCCTCATTTACTTAACATTCTCTCTTCTATTACAGTCTTCAACATCCCACTGCCGATCAATACGACCTTCATCCATTTTTCCTGCCTCCTTAGGATTTCTCCCAACAAACACCTCTCCTTGCCCACCTACCTAGTACTTCCTCATTTGTGTCCCTTTTGGTCCATTTCACCTTCTCCATTCTAGTCCACACCCGCATTTCAAAAGCCTCCAATCTACTTCTATCATCCTGCTCCAGTGGCCAGCATCGTACATAACTACGCTCCATATCAAAGCTTTAATGAGTCTTTTCTTAACATCCTTAATTAAATGTCCCTGTCATCAACTCCATTCTCCTTGTAAAAGCCTCTTTGCCTAGTGCAATTCTTCTCCTTATGCCCCTACTACTTTGACCGTGCTGGTCCAAAACACTTCTGAGATACGTAAACTGTTCTACCTGCTCTGGTTTTTGCCCTCCTATTTTAATGCTTTGCTTAGCCGTTTTCTTTCTGGAAAAGCGCATGACCTTTATTTTATTAATATTGATTCTCATCCCATATCTATCGCATTGAATTTCCATTCACTCAGCAATGCTTGCAAGGCCTTGGCTGACTGACAAACTAATGTTTGGTCATCAGCAAACCTAACTGATTTTATGAATTCCCGCCCACTTTCATTCCTACCTCCAGTTCTTCCCATGCCTCTTTGATCATTTCCTCCACATATACATTGAATAACACCGGTGTTAATGGACAACCCTGCCTTACACCTCTTCTGAACACTGCTAATCAGGACTCTGTTCCCTACTCGCACCTGAGCAGTCTGAGACATGTAAAGGTTGCGGATTGGCCTCCTTTCCCTCCAATCTATTCCTATTTTCGGCAATATACTCATTTGTTTCTCCCAATACATTCTATCAAATGCCTTTTCAAAATATAGGAAACAGGAAAATACATCCTGATTGTATCCTATATTCCTCTCGATTAGTTATGTCATTACTGCAATGGCATTACACGTGCCTCTCCCCTTCCTAAACCCAAACTGATCATCACCTAAGTAGTCATTTGCCCTGCTCTATCCTTTTGTTGATTATTCTGAGAACTTCAGCTACATGGGAAATCATACTTATTGTTCTGTAGTCCTCACATGATGTAGCATTTACCTTTTTCGGAATAGGAATTAACACTGATCTCACAAAGTCTTCCGGCCAGATTTTGCCCTCATAGATACTACAAATCAGTCCATTTAGACTCTTATTCCCACATTTTCCGCAACCTTTTGGTAGTTTCTCAGGAATGTTGTCTACCCCAAGGGTATTATGTGATTTCATCTCCCTTAATGCCCTCTCTACCTCATCATTGAGTATACCTGGACCTAAACTATCTTCCTATGCGTCATGTTCTCTTTCTATGACTAACCTTGTTCGCCAAAGTTCTTTACCATACAGTTCTACTATATATTCCTTCCATCTCTCTTGGATCTTTTCTGTGTCAGCTATTATCTTACCCGACTTATCTCCTACTGTTAACACAGATCCACCCTTTTTACTTCCTGATAATGTCTTAACCTTCTTGCATTGCTCACCAATTACACCCTTCCTCTTGAAACTTTCCATATCCTCGCACTGCATTTTCCACAATGCTTCTTTTGCTTTATTTGTTGCCCTTCTCAATTTATTATTTAACTCTTTGTACTTTATTTTGCCTAACTCTGTGTTTACATTCTTCCATTTTCGTCTCTCATCCATCTTTGTAATAATCTCATCCATGATCCATGGTTTCCTTGCCCTTTTCCTATCAACAGTTCCTATAGTTTCTTTTGCGGCTTTCGATAACCCTTTCTGGATACATTCCTATTTTTCTTTGATGGTACTCAGCTTTCAATTGTTTCAAGCTCAACTTTGTGAAAGTTCATGTTGATTAAATGAAGAACACAATGTATTTTTCCATTATTCTTTATTTTCATACTACTAGTTTCAATGCTTAGATGTCATCATCAGGTACCTGATGATGACGCCTTAGCATTGAAGCTGGTAGTTTGAAAATAAAGAACAGTGGAAAAATACATTGTGTTCCTCATGTAATGATAGTACTCTGCTCTTTACCATCATCCATGATTTTCTCTACAGCCTGCTGATACTCCTTTCTTGTGAATCCATTTAATGCTTCTACATTCCATTTCCTAACCCACTGCCATTGCCTTATCTTTTTGAAACGGACACTACCGTTCATAAGAACTAAATTGTGATTAGAGTCTGCATCTATTCCCGGAAAGCTGTGTGCATTGATCACACTGTTCCTAAACTTGTGTCCAACCAGAATATAATCTAACTGATACCTTTCTGAGTCACCTGGCGTCTTCCATGTATACCTGCACCTTGTGTGGTGTCTAAACCAAGTGTTGGTGATGACTAACCCCTGTCTTCTACAGAACCCAATTGCTTTCTCCCTGCTGTCATTCCTTGTACCTAAACCGTAGTCCCCCACCTCATCACCATCACCGCAAGCCCTTCCACCACATCAAGCTTATTGTCCATGGGAGGGTCTTCCAGTGTGTACCCCATAAATTACCTGCTCACTTCCATCTCCTGCAATAATTCATAGTATACATCTTCGAGTATGTATCCCACTAATTATTGCAGGAGATTGAAGTGTGCATGTAGGTTTCTGAGTGCAGCTTCAGCCAAAATGAAGCTTGAATCTTAAAAGAATTTTAATGGTTGAAGGTTTACAGTTACCTTTATTTTCCCCCCATCACCAGCAAGAGTAGTTTCATAGTAGTGTGTTATGCTTACCGAAGAATCATCTTTCTAAGCAAATATTGAGTTAAAAGAACCTCCAGCTAAGTCAAAAGATAGAAAGATGGCATTGTCATCAAAATAGCATTTCATCTCCCTTTTTTCTCTCTCCTTGCCTTTCCTTTGAATTGTTTTGTATTTTTAATATACACTAAAAGAAGCACTAATGTGGTGTTGTGATTACATTTCCTGAGAATGAAAAAGAAGGATATTGATGTTGCAATAAGGACCACTAATCACTACTAGTCTGTAGCTCCTTGGCATATGACCTATGCAAATTTTGAAAGAAATGTTTTAAGTTACCCAGACTGAATTAAACCCCTATTTGTAGCATGTCCATAATACTGCATGTGCACATTGATATGGCTCTTAATATTTCTGGGCAATGATAAGGTAGTGCAGGTCGATGAAGATTTTGATTGGCAAATATTACATTTACTCACTTATCTCCTCCATTAACATCATACAGTAAATGCAGTTATAATTGAGCAAATTAATTGATTACTCACCATTATGCGTGAGTGCATAAAGCAGTTTTTCTTTATGAATAGAGCTTTTTCTTTCACTCAGAACTCTAAAATGAGTTGCAAAATCCTCAGAGGTTATTCTCTTTGCTGGTCTATGATTTACAAATAAGTGGATAAACTCTTCAAATCCAATTTCATCCATTTCCCGTTTTGATGAGACAGAAACTTCATGAAATACTTCGTCCAACATTAACTGGATCTAAATTTGCACAAAGAATAGGTATAGTGTCAGATTTTGGAATTGATTGGAATTTCTTATGTACCATTTCAGTTTTTTCTGTAATCAGTATGAACACTAATTTGATTATATTTACAGGACTTGAATATGGAAAACCTGAAATCTCTCAGAAATTCAACACTGTCCAAGGAAAAATATTTAAGAATATCTTGAGATTAAAATTTTTGATTAAAACTAATTACCTACGTAATAAGTAAAATACTGTAGATTAGAATGGCTAATTTATTTTTTCTAATCAGCATGTGTAGTTAAACATCCAATTTAGAAAAAAATATGGTATAATTTTAATTGATAAATTAATAATTAATATATTCCTTACTTAAAAGCCTACAATTCTTGAAAATAAAGTATTTGTCAAAAAAGTATAGAATTCAGGCGATGATGCTGGCAATCATCAGCTTTATCTTAGATATATTGCAAACAATAACATTTCTTTAACCTATTCCAAGGTAGGTAGAATCAGTAATTATTCTTGCAATGATTAACAAATAATAAATTGTTTGTCATGGAGAAAGTTAGAAATCAAATGTGCTTAGTGAATTTTAAACATACTGTAATTTTAAAAAATTGTTTGGGGACAATAATTCATTATAATCACAATGTAGTTCTAATGATGTTATGCCCAAAAAATTAAGGGTATTGAAACAACTATTTTCATGGAATGGTATTTAATTTATGAGCTGAAATTTTCACAAAGCTTTGCTGACTAAATAGGTTTCAATATACGAGTGTTTTAGATAGGGGAGCAAATAACTGAAGGAAAATCCAAATGAGTCCCCACCAGTGAACAGAACCTAAAGTTTGGGCAGTTTTTGTCATTGGCACTACTTCACTGTCAATTGTGCTTGTTGCAGCAAAAGGCAACTTGCTAAAATTAGAATTAGGCAATAGAGGCATAATTCTTAATGGTTACAAGGAGGCCATTTGAAAATAAATATGTGCACAAGTCGTCAACAATTGACTGAAGGAATTCTCTGTCACTATGATTATAACTAATCTAGTGAATTTGTACGCCTTTTGCAAAAAAATAAAAATTTACATTTTTAAAGTACATTATGAGTGAAAATAAGGAGCAGTAGTGATACCAGGTTGAGACCCTCAACATATGCCTGAAGAAGCTTGAATATTTGTATTCAGAAAAACAACATTACATAATGCAAGATATTTTATAAATTGTAGCTTTTGATCTGGATTACATTTGCAAATATAACAGTAGTGAAGGGATGCTGTTCTATGCTATGAAAATATTTTTCCCTGGCAAACCTAAAATCAAGAAGCATCTTGATTACTGGTCACCCTGTCATTATTGGCCTTGGATATTTTAGCTAAATTGATGAAAGAAGGAAGATGACAGACCTCATGATTTGTTGCAAAATATCCTAGGCTTCGCATGAGGTGAGGAAGTTCACATATTTTGATAACACCTGTGATGACACGTTCATTCCTACAGAGTTGGCCTTCGTGGAGTAATTGAGCCAGGTAAAAATATTGTACAGCTTCCTGGAAGAGCCAACCATTCCTCCCTCCTTCCAACATACAGTAGTAAGGGTCCAAGTCATATCCACCTTCATTATAGAGTGTCTCCAGTGCGCTTTTACCAATGACAATGCCAAAAGATGAATGTAAGAAACAAAAAAAAATTAATTTGAAATGGTTGCATATGTTTTACTTATTTTTCAGAATTGAAAACAATTACAATGGTACAGAATATTTAAATTCATCAGTAAAGACTAAATACTTGTATGAAGTTTCTGCATTTGCCATTAATTAAGTAGCATGGCAACTTTATTGATAAATATTCATTCCATCTTGCTATGAGGTTTACAAAGTCATCGTTATTCAACCATAAGAAGGCCCTTTGCTGGAGTAGATGATTGAGGATGCTTAACATTATATCATCTATACCATAGGTAGTCTTCTGACTAGGGATTGGGCTTAGCTGATGAAGAACTAGAAACCCCATTAAGTGTACTGGAATTCAATTCTCCTTCATGAAATCTCCATTTCACATGCCCATAAATGTTTTATGGTGAATTTTTATAGTTAATGATACTTGGAGCAGATAAGTATTAAATTAAGTAAATAGCCTTTTCTATTAATTGTATTAAAACTTTTATTTCCTACTATAAGCTAGAAAATAATCGCCAAAAAGTAACTTTGAAAATATCTTCCAAAAATTTATGCATCAATAATTAACTATAATTCATTGCTTTTCAACCTGATTTAATGTAATGCAATTATACTTTTGAACTTGAAATAGCAATACTTAATAATAGAGCTACTGTTGTATTTCCATATCCTATTAAACACGTTGATGACAATAATAGCCTTGTACATCTATTAGATTTTAATGTTAATGGGAAATTAACATAGTATTCGCATGTATTCCATGTTAGCATAAAACTTTCCTGGAAGAATTTTTCATGCACTTTAGGAAACTTATAACAAGTGTGAGTGATGATTACATGAGAGTAGCCTCCTTAGCATTTCTTCAAAGCATTCTAACTTCAGATAATAGAATTAAGGGTTATGCTCTTGAAGCTGTCTGATTACTCACACTGCAGAAAAAGGTTGTAAGACCTACTATCAGTCTAACAATAATCCCCTAAGCAGTGAATGCTAAGTAACAAACTTCATATTTAAAGATGCAAGTGAGAATAGGCTGGGCACTAATCCTTTGTATTCTATTAATAAATATTTTGAGCGAGACATTGGGACTCTTGTAATTTAAATGTACTCTAGCCATTTGCTCACATGCTCATCCTATTACGTAATTAATGACATTATTGTACTCCTCTGATGCCATCCTGATGGTATGGATGAGTACAAATTATTACAATGTTTTTACCTAAGGTGCTAACAGTTGCCATCGAAGCTAAATTAAACATTTTTACTCCAAAATTTAACTGAAAGTAATAAAAAAATGAGCTTCACTCTGAGTTACAGCACCTTATTAGATTATTGAAATGAGTTAATGAATACCTACCTTATATTTGTGAGCCATTTTATCACACAAGTTTCATTTTTTCCCAGGGAAAATACTGTTTTTTGATCATTAGAAACAACAACTGCAGCCAATTTTACAGGGTGAGCCATGACCCCGATAGCTTTGTAAGGGTTCCCATCTAAGGGAATCTTCTGCAATCCAATCAGAGTGGCTGTTGCAAAGAACATTACTTCTTCTCCGCTTGGTTGCTGCAGTGGCTATGAAATCATTAATAAGAATTTCTGATGTGAGAAAGTAAATAGGATATGCTGAAGAGGATGATTTTATGTGAAACTTTGAACAATCCAATTCCTTTTATGAAGTGAAAAATTGAACTGTATATTTATTATTTCACGTGATATTAATAATGCATAATGCAATTTATTTGACCCTAGTATTCCCACATTCACATGCTCTAGAGCTGTATTAAGGATGACCAATCTTTCGTTATTTTTAATCAGTAAAGCTCTTTATACTGCTCAACCATATGACCAAAGACCTACATGGGTACTTACATGATAGAATGATATGGGGCTGTCATAGGCAATACCCCTAAACATTCGACAATACTCTTTGGTTTCCAGAGTGTATAGCTTAAATTTGAACTGAAAAGTAAAGTTTAATTGATGTAAAATATCAAGAAATTAATTTCATATTGAATTAATTAAGAAATGGCAGCTATCTCATTTTCATACCTCTGAGTTTGTTATGACTAAGCACCTCTTGCCAAAAGAATTAACTGTCCAGTTTATGTGCAGAGGATATGCACTCTGTTCAATGCGATCTCTTGTGAGTAGTCCAAGACCTTCCTTTTTTCTATTTGAGACACATTTGTATCATGGTAGCGACTCTATGACTTCTAATATATAATACTTTCAGATAAATTGTGCATTTCAAAATTGTTACCACTCATCACTGGATTTAATAAAGTTTTCACAACCCTTTTCACACAATATCGTATTCAATAAGCTGTAGAGAACCTTGTTCTCTTTTGGATCTAGGTGTGCCTATTTATATTATGTGGTGAATAACAAATGGATTTCACCAATTTTTTTTAAAATTCACCTGGCTGAATTTAATTTCATCCTACTTAACTATTAAAGCTTATTTTATTTAATAGCTGGCCTAAAATTGAACCCTAGTTAAATAAATTTACCACATGATTTGAATGTATTAGGTATCCACCTGCCTGTGCCACTCAGTATAAAAAAAGGTGTAGTAGCCAAGATGAAAAGAAAACAATGCTTGATATAAAACCAACAGAAAAAGTATTTTATTAACTCCATAACACCATTTCTGAACACTTACCTTAACTCTAATGAATATTCTACCAAACAGTAATCATTCCCAACTGACAGGAGCCTATTTCTTTCCTCAGGGTTTGGATCAAATGTTAAGCAGTTTATTGTCCCATAATGAGGGCAGACACGGCCACAGAAAATCCACTTTAGTTCTGCATTCTCAGAGGTGGTATCCATTGTGGAGCCGTACAGTGTAACAGTATTCACTTCATCCTAAATGGTAAGCATGGTTAATGGTGCGTGTAAATAATTAAAGGTGCAAGATATGGATGGACAGTGCCTCTAAATGTTTTATTTTTATCTGTTAATTATTAACTTTTTTAAAGGAAGATAATGCACTGATGTAATCCAAATGGATATTTGACAGAAATTGTGATTACTGAGGTTTTTATAGAAATAAATAAATTATCAGTTTTTTAACATTTTATCGTTGTGAGCAATTTCACTTTATCAATTATTTAAAATTTGCCTTGATTTGTGATCTATTTAAAAAAAAATAGTATGGGTTACCATCATAAGCTTCTTCATCTCATTTATGCTGAAATACATGAAAAAGACAAGTGGATTGGTGAATGTATGCTCTTTAAATTCAAAATATCTTTTCAGTTGCTTGGGCCAACTTGAAACAGATTTAATTTAGGTCAGCTTAAGTAGCTGAAAAATTTCACCATCAGAATTATTGCAGTTTAAGAGTATATGCTCATCCAAAGTTTTAATATTTTTAGGTGATTTCATTCTTGAGTAATGAATTTAATGGGAGAAGTTTAAGTTATCAACTGTGACCATTTTCTTCTGTTTGGAAATAATTTTCGTTGTATCTGTAACATTTGGCTATGAAATACCATGTAATTCTCTCCTATGCAATGCGTTCTCAGTTACCTGGGTCATGAGAGTAAGAAGTTATCCAAAACAATGGCATTCATGGATATTTATTCTCCACATGATATCATTGTGTTGGTTCTGCATATTTGTCATGTCCATGATTACAATTTATTTATTTTACATTAATCCAAAAACAGCACTTTGACCTTTACATGCACTTTGAACATTGATATAACAATTTGACAATGACATACACCCAAGCCCTATTTAATGCCAAGCACTTATATGTCAGTAAAAAAACAGTAATTTCAACAGGGAAGATGAGTACACATTGTCAAACAATTGGAAATATGTCTCTAGTCATCAAAATGAAAATATCAATAATGGTCAGTAATTGGAGGTCATAATACAAAATGACCCATAACTTCATGCTGTAGCTGGCCCCATATAAGCTGAAATGATAGAATGAATTACTGTTAATCTGAAAAAGCTAACAGGAATGCCAAGGAAAATATTGCGTCAGCAGCGAAATATATGGATGAAATCTTAAATAATAAAGTATTCATAAAATAATGTTCATTATTGGAGACATGCTTAGAAAAACAAAAATGATTATCAGTATTAGTTATGCTACCTCTTATCGTATGCTACTTCTTTTTATGGCAATAAAAATAAAAATTTTCAAAGAGATAGTCATCAAACCATAAAAATTTGCCTTGATTTGTATAAAAATTTTTATCTAATGGATTTCATGCTGTGTATTTACATTGTCATGGAATGAATGAAATAATGTCCTAAAACTCGAACAAAAATTACAAAATTTTCACTCACAATATGAGCCATGAATGAATCATCTGGAGAAAAGCATATATTGGTTATTGAAGTTGAAGAGAAGTTGAAAGGTTTCTCTTGTTTAGGCAAATAGAGACAGGAGTCGACAAAAAAAAGCTCTCCAGATTTCATGCCGACAGCTAGGTGATTTCCTGTGAAAATTATATATTTTATCATCTTTAACAATGAACTGAATACAATTCAATAAAAGTAAAATACATAGATGTATTGATTTCATGGTGGGTTGAATGAGGCACCATTAATGCTTCTTGAAAGCCCATAACACTTACCTATACTTGTGTATTTGATGCAGGTGATGACTCTTTGCTCAGTTTTCACAAAATCAGATACCGATTTTATGTATGTGAATTGACAGTTACTGTAATTTACCATGCTGAGCTGCCCTTTCTCATTTCCTAATGAAATCATGTCACTAATGTGGAAAAGTATTATAGTTCAATGAAATGAATTAAAATTTTTCACATTAGAACTAGCTTGATATAATTTGACTAATTGGATACTTCCAACATTTCTTGGCAATGGCAGTTAAAGGAATTGACAGTGATTTGGAAATGGAGGAAATGATAAACTAATTAGTCTTTTATGAGACCACTTATTTCATAACTTTGTAACTTATTCTTAGAGTATATCATGGTAGAAGTCAATATGTCTTCTTCTATTAGCAACATCATTAATGACAACACGATCAATGCAATCCAAGAAAAATACAAGTAGATGGGTACATCATGCCTTATTGGGGCAGATATGTGATTTAGTTGAGCTGAGGTATACTTAATTAACAATCTATAATCATGTGAAATCATGAGAATTATGTTTCCTACTTCTTTTGATTAGACAAATGATTACCTTTCAGGGTGAACATCAAGTGAAGTAATTATGTCACACTGAGATTCAAGAAGGATGTATGGTCTATTTCTCTTGCAGTCAATGAGGTATACACACCCATGGCCATCAACTGTAAGAGAACTTTTCACAAATGAAATGAGATATTCTTTTTTTAATGCAGCAGTAAAAAGTCAAGATTTCAATAAATATGAAGGACAAGAATAAAATTGCACCGAAAATTGACATTGTGAATAATCATAAAGGACCAGGGTATTGTAATTTAGACTTCCTCCCAAAGAATGTCTCCTATTTGTTGACATATAAAACTGTTATTTGAATTGGAGAGGATTTAATATGGACTGGAGATTTTAAAAAAAATTATGGCATCTGTTACTGTTTCAGTTAAAAAGAATCAAAAAAAAATTAATCCAATTACTTCAAAAAATTGCTTACACTTTCATATTCTAAAAATATATAAACGCTGGGAATTAAAAACATTAGCTGACACTGTTCCCTGATTTTTCTCCAACTATACTCAGCCAACTCTATTTGTACCGTTGAAACTCTTGAAATAAACATTTTAAATTATTTAAATAAATTGTTGTGTATGTTGCCCTTGGTACCTTCCAGGCATACCTTGAATATGCTGAGAAAAGTTTAACAGCAGAATAGGAAGGGCTGGAGCTGGTAAAAAGTGAGCAGCAAGATGATGAAGTCATTTAGGTTTGCAGATAATCAAGAAATAGAATCAGACAGCCAAGGGATTGCAGCTACCACTGAGTGCTTTAAAAGAGTAATGTGAGGATTACAATGCAATGGGATGAGGGTTAACCAAAAAAAAACCAAATAATGAGATTGTTGCAAAGGAAGAAAACTGAGTTAAACATGTAAGTAGGAGGGAATAAATGAAAACAGTTGGAGCAGTTCATGTATTTGAAAGGTAGTGGTATATTGAAGGTCATGATAGGAGAGAGAATATTGAGAAAGCTGGGTAGAGGAAGGAAGAGAGTGGACTTTTTGGACAGCATGAAGGTAGTCAGAAATTATGAAGCAAGGAATAAGAAGTTCTCATGATATTTAGAAATAAATAGTTATTAGGGACTGCCCAAAACCTCCCTTTAAAATAGGTAGAATATCTTGATTAAATGCTCATTGACCCCGAAATTCCCATGATATTTTGGAATCTTGCTTACATACTGCTGTGAAATCGTGATTTTAGTAAGTGAATGACATGTATAGAAAGGGTGAAATTGACTTCAAAAGTAGGATTCACTCCATTAGTGAATTGGTTTTTCAGATTCTGATTTTCATTTGATTATAAAAGAATTAAAGCCATAAATACTGAGTGATGTATTGTCTTCAATAAATGGGGCAGGAGCAGTGACATAGGCAAAGGGGGTCAGTTGTAACCCCAACCTGAGTGCAAACCCACATGTATTCCCAAGATATACTGACTTTACCAGACTTACCAACTTTGTGGGAGACCTAGGGGGTGTGAGCCTAGTCAGTGCGTGAAGGATGTCATTTTATGCAGAATAAAATGGCTTAAGGTGAGGCAATTTTGGAAGCAGAAACCGTCCAGATGAAATTTTCATCCCAATGCACAAGGCCTAATCTTTTCATCTCTAGTTTTTCATTCTATCAACACCTCCCAAATTTCTTTCCATAATATCAATAACTAACTCATATCAGACCCTACTTTCACGTACAATTTGTACATCTTCCATAGCTCTTACCTCCCTTCATCTTTTACATCCCTTCCATTAGTATACTGCCAGTACTAATATATAATTAATGTGATGCAAACTGGTAATTTAACTTTCATGCCAAAATAGTAACTTCATTAGGAGATTTGCATGCCACTCATAAATCTTCAACTTAGAAAAATGCTATGAATTGCTATCTTATATAATGCGGTATGAGCATAATACCATGACAAAATTGATCTTTAATAAATATTTAATGAAATCTAATATATAATGGACTACTATACATGCTTTGTTAAAGCAAAAACTCTTTTATCTTGACGTAGTTCATGGGGAAATGTGAGAGAATGAGATTCTATTAAATTAAATTTTTTCTTAAAACTGCTGCAATTTTTTGGAATATCCACCTCTTAAAAAAACATTTTTATACATTCATTGGTTTAATGATTGGCTCTTAGTTGTCGCAATATATTTTCAATAGGGTATGGTACTAGAATTCTGTTAACAGGTTCATTTATTCTATGGGTTGCATAACATCATTTTATTTGCCCCAACCTAAACATAGCCCCTGGGTAAAAAGCTATATCTTGAGAGGGACTTTATTCAGACCAATGCCAAAATGATTTCCAATCTCTCGGTTTGGAGAGCAGTTCTATGGGGGCCAGATTAGTTGTTTAATGTAAAAACAAAGATACAGGTGAATCGGAAAGATTTTGGTGACATAGCAAATGTGCCGTCACCAGGTTGAATATCATTTTACTCTATACTTTCTCATTTCTCCAAATGTTCCCTTATTCACATTTGCTTAGAGTAATAGATAAATTTTGATACAGGCCAATTTGTGACACTTGGGACATCAACTATCAATATCTGCTTGTGATAAAAAAATGGGTAAAATAAAAAGTTCTTTCTTGTGTCTTATATGAATGTAACACATTTATGCCCTATGTAGCTTGCATACATAGTTTATGCATGCTATTTAGGGCACTATGCAGGCATGAGGGAAAAGGCTCAATCAATGAGAGGAGGATATCATCAAATTAGATTGAGTTTTCGGGAAGACAATGCAAGCAAAAGAAAAATTCCTAAATATGATGTTCTCTAGAAATGACAGAGAGAGTGGGGACAATAATTCTTCAGTGTGAGCATTATGCTAAGCATATCCTCCCAAAGATAAAATGTATTTCACTCAGGTTTAATCTCAGTTATACACAGATTTTTCATGCACTACTTGCAGTAACAATAAGCCTCACTTACCCACAATAAAATCTTTGAGCTGGAGAAAGTCTATCATTTCATGACTTTCTGCATTGAATGAAATATAAAAGTTTGCCCATGAATGAACAGGAACTCTTCTATATTTATCTCCAGTTTCCCCGAACTCTGTTGTTTGCCGTCTTCTTTCTATGATAGTAGGTATTTGGAGAGGAATTAATTTACCCTACTAATAATTTTATGGCATTATTAAAAGAATTTTTTGAAGTAATCATTTAAGAGCAATATCCTAGTAAACTGAACTGTTTCTCAACAATATATTCTAAGGATGACACATTGATGTGGAAGAGATTTTGTTAAATTTAATTTCAAATTTTGGATGCATAAGGAAGGACTGATTGCTAAACATGGATGTAAGTATCCCACCATATCATTGCCTTGATACATCTCTTTTAACTACATTCAGCTATTTAGATTTGCATCTGTTAGTTACTGTTGGTCCATACCTCCATACAAGACATAAATAAGAAATGACCAAAAGAGTCATCATCAGAATGGTATGAAAATGGCAACAGAACTTACTAGCAAAGAACTTATTTTTAACTTATCATTTTATAATGTACAAAAACAAGTGTTTATTTATCCAGTTTAAAAGAGGTTCAGTTTATATATAAGTAAACACAGTAATTAGTATAGCGGATAGCGACTGCTTTGTATGCTACAAACCCAAATCGGTCATTATTCTTTCAGAGTGAAAATTCATTAATTACCATTTAAACTTGCTTTATTCTTTTCCATCTGGTTTTGAGGTATTAGCTGAAGGTGAAATTCAATCTGCTTCAGATTTTTAGGCATCCCAGGATACTGTATCCAATGAATGAGGCGTAACATGTGATCATAAAATCGAATTGTGCCTGAAGAATCTCCAGTAACCACAAACCTGATGACGCAATTAAGATTTAATATACTCATAATTATATTCTTTATTTATCATTGTATGGTTAATACCATAATATATATTGAAATTAAACCACCGCAACCCTTGGTTGGAACCCTTGGTTGGAACCCTTGCTTTAACAACGGTTCCAACAAAACATTTTTGTGTTTAACAGCAAAATATACCAACAACAAGAAGGGTTGGCTATAGGCTCTCTACTTTCCCTGCTACTAGCAGACATTTCCCCGGACAATTTTGAGCAAATAATGTTAACCTCAGAGAATCCCCTCATAAAAAATATCATTTGCTGGTATAGATATGTAGATGATGTTTTCTACATCTGTTCGGGTTCTGACAGACAGTGAGACGATTTTATGAATTTCCTCAATTCCAGAGATAAACATCAAAAATTTACCAAGGAATTAGAAGCAGATGGATCCCTTAACTTTCCAGACTTAATTATTACAAGTAAAAACAATAGGTTTGATTTTTCCATTTTCAGGAAACAGTGTTATACAGACCAAGTCATTCATGATAATTTGAGGCACTACTTCTCTAAAAAATTATCAGCCTACCATGCCATGTTACACGGAGCATGTTCTATCCCCATGTCTAAAGAGAACACTTAAAGAACTCAGCATCATAAAACAGATTGCAGTGAACAATGTATATGAGAAGTTTTGATTGATAAACTTTACAACAAGAAACTATCTTGTTTAGCCAAGTTAGCCTTGGAGAGTTCTCTCGTATCTACAGAAAACCAGCTACAGTGGTGGAGATTCCTTTTTTTTGGCCTTTTTTCATTAAAAGTGCAAAGAATCCTCCCAAAATAAATTATGAGACCGGCCTTCTACAATAAAACAAAATTAAGCAATCTGTTGTCTCACGAAGGACCAAGTTAAACCCCTACACAAGACCCTACAAGTGGGGTGTACAAACTCCTCTCCAAAGACTGCAACCGGATATACATAGGCCAGATGGGAAGGAGATTTGAGATGAGAGTAAAGGAGTACCAAGCATACTTTAGAAAAAACATCTCGCATCACTCTTTGCCAAACATCTGAAAGATTGTGGCCACAGCAGCAATTTCATACCCAAAATCCTGCACATTGAGAAGAAAGGCCACCGCCTTGATGCGCTGGAGCAATAAGAAATCCATCAGCACATGGATTACGGAGAAGATGTTTTGATCAACAATTTTCGTTACCCTTCACATTCCCCATTAGTGTATTTTCCTCACCCATCTGCCAACTAAACTGACACCAAGCAAATCTTTTCAACAATGTAGTAACCCCTCCCAGCCTGCTACTTAATCACCTGACTAATTACCCAGTGCCGTTCTGCCTGATCACATTACCCATTCCCCCACTCTTCAGCCAACTAACCCAATGCCAAGCAAAAATTTTTCAACATTTTATTAATCCCTCCTCCAGCCTACTATGAATATTACCAATCCTTCTCCTCCACCCCCTCTTCCTACCTCAACCAATCCTTACTTTCCTCCCTCCCCTTCATCCTGAGATATATATACTTTGTTTGACCTGTATTTTTACCTGATCATGTTATACAATAACAAAACCTAGGTAGTAAATAAAAAATTTTTCTACGTGGAAAAGCCAAGTGGTTTAATTTCAATTTCAATATGAAGATTTTCCATCAAGTGACGCCAGAAACTGTTTTATTTACCATAGTAGATATCATCATCAAAAATATTTAAATCCGAAAAGAGGATGGGTATGCATATTTTTTAGATTAATTTATAAATATATGAGGTCTGTCCAGAAAGTATCTAGCCATTCAATATTTTAAGAAAAATAGCCTACCTAGAATAATGAGGTCTTTGTCCCCATTGAAGTACTACCCTTGGGATCTCACAAACTTAACCCAGTGTCTCCTCCACTTTTGAAAACAATCTGTTAAGTCCTTTTTTGGAATAGTAATTAGCTACCATGTCACATTCTCTTTTATCTCAGCAATTTCAAGAATTTTGTGCTGCAGTGGCAGGGGACTTGCTCCCAGCTGAAAATAATGACCCAGGATTTCTAAAAAAGGTCATAATTGGAGATGAGTCCTGAGTCTAAGGCTATGACCCTGAAACAAAAACCCAGAGTTCCCAACAGTTGGTTGATGAGATAAAGGAAAATGTTATGAAGCAGCTGATGACCATTCTGAAGAAGGACTTTGCCAATTGTTTTGAAAAGTGGAAGAGATGCTGGGATAAGTGTCTGAGGTCAAAAGGGGAGTAATTTGAAGGGGACTATGGCCTCATTGTTCTAAGTAGGCTATTTTTCTCAAAATATTGTATGGCTAGATACTTTCTGGAGAGACCACGTATTTTGGGTTTTGTCCTTGTTTGAGAAAAGATAATAATTGGTAGAGAACTGTTCGTCGGATGGATCAAAAATAATGTTGGATTAATACTTAGTCTAGTTTGTATCATTACACCTATGAATTAAAGGAGTCTCATTATCAAACAAGATTTTTTTAGTGGGAATGTTACATGGCAGATCACTGGCCATAAGAAGAAATGGCCCAAAGACTGAACATTCCGGAACACTGTTTGGCACATCACAAGTTTTTGATTCTGCACCACAAAACACAACTAATTGCTTTCTATTTGAAAAATAAGACTTTATCAGTTCATTTTGAGAATTTAACCTGTCAAAATATCATCATATAAAAAAAATAATATTACATTAGATATAAAGTGAAATGTTATTGATAAGCATTGCATCATGTACAATAAACACTCTCCTGATCTTCAAAAGAAGTTATTATTTAATTTATAACAGACCTCAGTAGACATATATACTGTAATGTTAATAAAGTGACAATTGGTATTTTCATGATAAGAAGACTCTCCTCTGCGATGTCATTGGAATGCCTTGTCTTTGTACTTTTCTAACATTGATCCCTTTCTCACATATGGCATTAACATCTGGGGCTGCTGTTCCCAATATAAGAAAGCTTTCTCTCTGCATAAACCAGCTATGAAAGCTATTTCTGGAGTTTCAATTATAGAATACATCAAACCCTTGTTCAGATCTATGAAAATTTTACCCTTACTCTGCATCTATCCTGCAATAATCCTCCTTTGCCAAAAAAAATGTAATATCCTACCACCTTACAACTCTTTCTTCTCGAATGACAATTGAGATAATAGTGATTATGGGAGTGGTTATTTGTCCATTATATTTGAGATTTTGGATAAACCAATAGTTTTGGTTCTTCCATTAGTCATTTATGTTTCCATTTAAATTGGCACTTTTGGATTTTATTATTTACTATTTTACTTTTTTGAAACATGAAATATGACAATAGCTGTTGCACGGAAAAGAAGAGGAAAGGTGATGGAAATGCGATACTGCAGGAGAATGGTGAATACATATTAACAAAGAGGGTGATCAACTGAGTCGTGGAAAGAGAAGTCTATGTAAGGCACTAACAAAGAACAAGAAAACAAGTTTTTTAAGACCCAAGACATGGCACTTTACCGAAGAACATAATGAATACGGAGAACCACAAATGAAGCCCATGGATGAGTTATAGAGGTATAAGCAATGGAAGTCGTCAGCACAAGGAAAAATTAAGAAATAAAGATTTGCAAAACGAAGGATAGCTTAGATGAATGCTGCAAACCAATCATGGATCTGATAACCTGAAGGTATGATGATGTAATACCATATGATATTTAAGTTCATTAGTGAGATAAAAGAAACTCACAAAAATGCTACTCACTTATCCAGTTGATTTAAACAGGTTATTCCATCTTTCTGTAAGAGGAGCCATTTCTCTAATATTTTTTTACAGGTTGATGTTGAGTGATCTCCAATCCATGATGCAGTAGTGTTATCATTCCAGACTAAAATATAACCTATGGAAATCAATCATTATTGCTATTATAGAACAAGAACACATTTTACAGTTTCCAACTTAGCCAAGCTCACCATCAGTAGTAGCTGTTATGCTCTGTGAATATCCTTTCAAGTATAATGATTCACTCAGATGACCACAATATCTTCCAGGAAGTGGAGGTGGAATGCTCACTTCTGGATCAACAGGATTTGAAGAACCATAGTTCTGTTTAGAGTAATGGAAAAAGATTAAAACTTTCAAAAATTTGAAATTTCTCTGTTTCCCATAAGAAGCATAGATAACACATTAAAGTAGTGCTTACTAGCTTTCTAATATGTACAAGCATTTTTGAGTTACTCAAGCCAAAAACTAAAGGGTTTAATAAATAACACAGTTTTAGGCGTAACAAGGTGGAGATCCTTCATGATGAAAGAGG
Source organism: Hetaerina americana (assembly GCF_022747635.1). Lineage (NCBI taxonomy): Eukaryota > Metazoa > Arthropoda > Insecta > Odonata > Calopterygidae > Hetaerina > Hetaerina americana. The sequence goes on along the minus strand of NW_027286985.1, from coordinate 51,129,433 downwards.
CCACTTTGCTTTACAACATAGAGTATTTTTATTATGACTAAGGTTTCGTTACAGCATAACATCTTCAGGTAAATTGGAAATTTTGGATCACACATATGTGTACAAATACTGTGAAAGAGGGAGGGAGAGAGCAAACCAAAGGACAATGGGGGAGAGGTAAAAGTGGGAGAAAGGCTGGATCAGGGGAGGGAAGGAAAAGGTTGAGGAGTGAAGGACACTAGACTAACCCTAACTTTGTCACATTTCTTTCCTCCTAAAAACAACAGAATCCCTAAAGCATATGTTCGTTAATATTAACTACCTAGGCAATCGTAAATACTCAAGACATTACCATATTTTCTTTCATTCATAATTCCTCAATATTTAAGAAAAATTACAATGTACTCTTTTTTATTTGCAAATATATAAACAAATATTCAATTTTCAATAAATATAGGAGACAAAGAATCATGCTAATATTGATGCAAATGAGGTGCAGATATGTTATCAGAAAAAAGTGAATAGTCTAATTTTTTATGTTAAGTGTTTTACAAAAAATAAAAGTGGCTTTGTCCATATTTTTTTAAGTCCTATACTCCATGGCAAAAACATAACTTGAAGATATACTCTGAATGAATTGTTACACTATTCATAATACTACCTAATAGTACATACATGAATACTACTTATTAATCATATATGGTATTTGAAATTATCATATCCCAAGTACTTTCACTCACAAATATTAATCTTACCCATTTAAAAAACAGCACTGTTCTTCTAGTGGTCAGCATAAAGTTCTTTGCATTATTCACATTGAAAACTACATTATTTACTGTGCTGAGGCTCACATCAAACAGGTAAGTTCCTGTTATAAGGAGAGGTTAATCAGTGAGTTATAAATATAATGTAGCAGAATTACATTAATAATTGATGCATACCTGGTGGTTGATTGTCCCAGATTTTAGGATTTCATTTAATAAAGATCGCTGACATTAGGCTCAGTTGTCAAAATCTTTACAATGTGCTGGATATCCCAGGCTTCAGAATGACTTGCCAAGGGATCGGGCATTTTAAAGTCTAAAGCCTTTTATTTTATTTTTGTCACTGAAGATTTATTATGAGTTATTTGACTTGCCCTATATCTTTGTCTGTGGTCTATGGGACTAATCAAGATGCTCTGAATTGAACTGAATCTCCAATTCAAAATCTCTATCATTTAGCTTTTAGATCATCTATGGGTTTGTGATATAATAATCAACTAATGTGAGATGGAGCACATACATTTAAGGCTGCCAAAACTCAACTGATAACACCATGAGATCTGTCTAAAGTCATATAAAGAGATCTACAGGATGATCACCACTCGAATGGAGGGGATTTGGAATGCTCAAAATGATCCCAGAGAAGGAACTTGGTTGATAGAATAAGAAGCAACACTCAGGTCCTATTGGAATAATAATGGGGGAATGAACTCAATGTGTAACTATATGCAATCAGGATACACACAGCAATCATAAGACCTGTCCTTATATATGTGCCCCCTTTTGGGGTATGATTAGCAACAGTGCCAAGAACCTGAACAAAGGATTAGAGGACCAGACAATTTGAGCTGCACTTCATTTTCCTAGAGGGGTCCAGATGAGTATCCAAAAAGAGTTGTCAACCAAACAGAATTTATAAATATAAGACGGATGCTGAAACAGAGCTCACAAGGGAAGGAAAGTGGACTCATCAGAGCCCCCACTATTAGGACTATGGCAATGTGTGATTAAGGAACATGTTGCTCAGCAAGCAACAAGAAAGATCTGCCATTCCAAGAAGAAATGGGATGAAGTAAAATCTAGCCTATACCACACCCCTGAACCTCAGGATAAACAATCATCGTGCCTTATGCAATCCCTCCTCCCCATCTGCGGGTCTCCCCATACCTAAACATGCCTCCCATCATAATATGCCCTTCAACCAGAGCTACAATGTTTGCGTACTAGCATCCATTCCGCCATCTGACAACCCTATAGAATTAAAAACTCTAGGAATGGCATATATATGGCTTTGAATGGTCTGTCAACATCTGGGTCTCAATGTCGTTCACTAATGAGAATGGTCTGAATTTTCACTTTCTGGAAGCGATTCATATCGGAAAGGAAAATACTTTGTTCTTCCACATGTATTTTGTTGTATGTGGCCTGTGTTTAAACTTGCAGGGTCTTGATTCTGAACTTTGTGAGATCAGTTTTAGTTCCTATTCTGAAAAAGGTAAAGGCAATATCATGTGAGGAATACAGGACAATAAGTTTGATATCCCAAGCAGCTAAAGTTGTTATCAGGATCATAAATAAAAGGATAGAGAGTAGGGCAAATGATTACTTAGGGGATGATCAGTTTGGGTTTAGGGAGGGGAGAGGTACGCGTGATGCCATTGCAGTAATGAGATTATTAATCGAGAGGAATATAGAACACAACCAGGACCTATTTGCTTGTTTCGCAGATTTTGAAAAAGTGTTTGATAGAGTAAATTGGGGAAAACTAATGAGTATATTGCAGAAAATAGGAATAGATTTGAGGGAAAGGAGGCTAATCCGCAACCTGTACATGTCTCAGACTGCTCAGGTGTGGGTGGGAAACGGGGAGTCAGGATGGGCAGTGTTAGGAAGAGGTGTAAGGCAGGGTTGCCCATTATCACCGTTGCTGTTCAACCTGTATGCAGAGGAAATGATTAAAGAGGCATGGGAAGAACTCGAGGTAGGAATGAAAGTGGGCGGGGAATTCGTAAAATCAGTTAGGTTCGCTGATGACCAAGCTTTAGTTTGTCAGTCAGCCAAGGGGCTGCAAGCATTGCTGAGTGAATTGGAAATTCAGTGCGACAGGTATGGGATGAGAATCAATATTAATAAAACAAAGGTTATGCGATTTTCTAGAAAGAAAAAGGCCAAGCTTAACATTAAAATAGGAGGGCAAAAACTAGAGCAGGTAGAACAGTTAACGTATCTTGGTAGTGTTTTGGACCAACACGGTCAAAGTAGTTAGGACGTAAGGAGAAGAATTGCACTAGGCAAAGAGGCTTTCACAAGGAGAATGGAGTTGATGACAGGAATGTTGAGTAAGGATATTAAGAAAGGACTCATTAAAACTTTGATATGGAGAGTAGTTATAAACGGGGCAGAAAAATGGCCACTGATGCAGGAGGATAGGGGTAGATTGGAGGCTTTTGAAATGTGGGTGTGGAGAAGATTGGAGAAGGTGAAATGGACCAAGAAGAAAACAAATGAGGAAGTATTTGGTATGGTGGGCAAAGAGAGGGGTTTGTTGGGAGAAATCCTATGGAGGCAGGAAAAGTGGATGAAGGTCGTATCGATCGGCAGTGGGATGTTGAAGACTGTAATAGAAGAGAGAATGTTAAGTAAACGAGACAAGGGTAGGAATGGGGATGTTGTAGAAGGTAGAATGTTGGGCAAAAGAGGAAAGGGAAGGAACAGGATAGGGATGTTGGACGGGATGAAGGGAGGAAGAAAGTACTCAGAAATGAAGAGGCAGGTGCCCTAAGAGACTTGCCCGAGAATCAAACCTGGGCCCTCCAGTCAGTAGTCCAACACTCTACCCCTGGACTACTGTGACCCCCCTATATATATGTATACATAAAACAGATACAAGATACAAAAGACAATAACAGGGTAGAAGAAAAGCCCCATTTGAAGATGAATCAATTAGTGAAACTACTTTGGACCTAAAGGAGTAAGCTGGAATGACTGTGAAAATGTCATTATTCCAGATGGACCAAGAAGGAAGAAAAATTGAGATATCTTCTTCATCGCCGACATTCCAGAGGAGTCTTCAGTCTATGCTCTATTCTTTTGGTATATAATCAGCAAAAAATGACACCTTATCATCGTCAGACTAAGTTTGGCTTTCTGGTAATGAAATATCATGAAATGAAAACCCTAAAGAAAGCTGGCAGGAGAAGGATAATGAATATTTACAAATACTGTGCCAGCTTAGGAAATCATCTATTCAAAATATGGGAATAATCGGAGTGTTTAACTTCAAGAATGAAAGTTTTTGGGGTTAGTCATAATCTACTACAATCTTGTTCAGCAATTTGCCATCAAATCAAAAGTATGGTATATGAAAATAAATAAGCCAGTTTTGAAAAACCTTTTAGAAACAAGATTCATTGCTTTGGGAGGAATTAAAAAGAGGAACAGATTTGCACACTCTTCATATATCTATAGCTTTAAAAGAACTCAGATATCAATATGTAAGAATATATGAGGATTAGAGGGTGTTTGAAACTGTAAGGGAACAAAATGTTAGCATGTTAACATTTAAATTTAATTTGACACCTGGCAATCATTTATATGTGTCCTTTTGCATGAATGCGTGTTATAAATACATATATACCATATACACGGGATATGAGCCACAGCTAATTTATACTGATATATCATATGTGTATAGTACCAATGTATTACTTTGTATTTTTCATTCCGGAAAAAAGGGAAATAGCCCTAATAAGCATTATTTGCTCAAATACAGTTCTTTTATTTCTGAGTTTTGTCATAGGAAATACGGTTAGCAATGGTAGCTTGGATTTCTTAAACATAAAATGCTTACGTTGTTACCTATTTTTAGTCATAGGAAGATCCAAATATATTCACAGGAGTGCCCAACATTTTTGAATTAATATAAAAAATTGGAACTACTAAGCCAGTGAACATTGAGCGTGGTGACATAAAATTTATAGATTGACACCTTTAGTGGTAAAGGGTAAGTGGGTATTAAAGAAGAATATACATATTGCTCTTTTTAACTTGCCATCAGGATCTTTTCCTTCGTTGGATAAAATCCAGAGAGAACAAACTGTGTAATTGTCTCTAGTTGAGAGTGAAATAATATATTCTCCATTTGGGCTTATTTTTGTTAAGTACGTCCATGATGATGGTTGAATTGTGTGAACTGGGCATCTGAAAAACACAGCTGATTATCGAAACATTATTCAATAGTTATCTATAATGAAAACGAAGGAATCTACTCCCTTACAAATTTTCTGTTTTCCATACAATTATTGAGTTATCACAACCAGTATCGGATGATACTAAAAAGTCTTCATTTCCATCTGATGATAAGGAAGTAATCAAATTTTTCTGAAAGATTGACAATTCTTAGAAAGAATTATATCCTACATTAACTAAAGACCAAACTCAACAAGTAATTTTCAATCCTTACGTGGCCATACAAAAATTTATGCTCTTGAGTTTCATAGTAAAGGATTACGACTAAATGAGAGCAGGAATATGCAATTGCTTTCCTGAAGTTTGTTGTGAGATTAACTATTCGAGTTTCATTACTTCGTCCAATCGCACGGTTCACACTCTGTAGTAATGATGAGAAAGCATAAGTTTCACAAGTCTAAGGACTTGGAAGGTGTTAAGCTGAAAATAATTAGTCCTACCAATGGCAAAGCAGAAGTCACATTATTTTCAATAAGAGATGACATTTCTTCACTGGAGTCTTCAGCAGAAGAATCAGTCTTTGTTATAGTCTCGCTGGTCATTGTTCTCCCTTGGTATACACCGCATACAGAGTTATTTACGGGAGAATGTTTTCTACCACATGCGTATTGGTTACAAGCAAAGATATTGTAAGTTTTTGATATTCATCTATTTTCAATTTGTGTGAAAATGATAACTTCGTTTTAAACATGTTAACGAAGAACATATTTTTGTTGCCGAAAACCTTAGTTTGTTGTAGTTAAATTGGAATAAATGCAACATTTTCGAATTCATCCAAGTTTCACACACTGCAATGACTTACACATTATTTAAATTATATTTAATTATCTTTACCTATGGATGCATTTGAAGCTCAAGGTAAACTAATGAACTATCTAAAACAAAGGGATAGTTTACTTAAAAAAATAATCTTTTAACGCGAAGATCATCGATAGCGAATTTGTTCAATTCCTGTTATGGTACGCTGCTTACATTAACTTTCATTGTGAATGGTTCAAACAAAAAACGCATTAAGTGTGACCATATTTATTCAGGTACCGCCAACAATGCATATTATACTTAGGTAGATAAGTATGAAAGATAAACTACAAAGTTAGATAAACAGTTTGAGTCGATTGAATTGTTTATATTTAAATACACTGGTGCACCTATTTTAATGAATACGCATTAAGAAATATAATATTTGATAACTTATAATAAATAAACTCAACACAGAGGCTAGACAGAAATGGATCTATGGATATTCAGCGTAAAAAGTTTGATGAAATTAGAACACAACATATGCGCTGTCATGATTAATGCTTAGTAAAAATGTTGTCAACAAACTTTTAGCATCTACGTGAATCACTGTTAAAGCCTTAAAGAAAGCTTAACATATTTTACACAATCTGATGCATATGTATCTCTTCAGTACGAACAAATTTTATTTTAATAAGCGCACTCAAGCTGCCCCAAGTCAAATTTTTCGCTTAGAGTTCATGATTAACAGAAAGATCGTAAGAGCACGCCACCTACAGGAAAAGAGTAACTGGATGCTTTCATCGCCATTCATCGCTTTCGTCAATAGTTGTTTTGGCATTTTGTATACGTGAATCGAGCACCACAGCTTTCGAAGCTGTGGTGCCTATAATTAAGTGATATGATGTCTAGATCAGTTCGTGCTGAAACGAGGAGTAGAGCCAAAGATGACATTAAACGTGTAATGCAGGTGGTTGACAAAGTGAGACACTGGTAAGATTCAGCTTCATCGTAGCCATTATTAGCCCTAGGTGTCATGGCCCATATGGGCTCCGGATTTCGAATACTTTCAGTTGCAGTATAATTATGTGGAATATATACTGTTTTTGATGTAGTTTGACTCCTCTTCCCTCTTTTGTAACCTTTCTGTAACAGTTAAGCAAAGGTTGGAGGGATGTGGTTTTTAGCCCGAGTCTAACATAATGATTTATGTTTATATATGATTTTCACTCTACGTCATTTCTTTTATCTTGGTTATTGTCAAAGTTTGAAAAAAATACGTGTCAAATACAGTTCGATTCAATCTAGTCCGAACCACACTTGAGTAATTTCTTTGAGTGGAACTGATAATTGGCACTCATTTTAGGGAGAAAAAATGGGTGACCATCGGAGAAACTACCATGAAAATATACAAATGGGTCCCTGTGTCGAGTAGTGAGCAAAAGAAGAAGGGGAAAGATGTTTCGAATAAGGAAAACACGCCTGCGAGGAAGTCTACAATGGATTCTTCAAATTCGAATTTTGGACTAGCGGAAGATTCCAACACCTGTAAGTACAATACTCTATTTTCTCAATGAATCTTCGCTTCTTCAGGAATCAGGGAAATATCGGGATACATGGCGATACATCGAAATTATTTTTGAGCGTTCATGCCCGGTCTAATTAGGCTGGCTGTGTATCGATTATTTCATTTAATGTCATATTTCACGTGCATTTAGGTGTAAATTAGCGTCGAAGGTAGCAGGCTAACTTAGTATAACTCATTGTAACCCATTTTCACCTGAAGTTTATGTGATCCAGGTACCTGGTCCCCATCTGTTTTAAGAGACAAGGTGCACCAGAGAATTAAATCCTTCTAAGGCAACCTATTAGAAAATTAGGGAGGGGGGTTTCAAACTTAGAGGGAAAATAATGAGAGAGAATTAAGAAAGACAATACATCCAAATAATTTAGCTTCTGGCGGGTAGTTGCATCAAAGGAGTATATAGTGTTTATGATATGCCTTACGAAATAACTGTGTTCAATGAGAGAGAATTAAGAAGGACAACACATCCAAATAATGTAGCTTCTGGCGGGTAGTTGCATCAAAGGAGTATATAATGTTTATGATATGCCTTACAAAATAACTGTGTTCTTGAGAAATGGAATATTAACAGTGGGTAATGAGATTAATTGGGGAAGGAGGTGAGTTTTAAGTTTAAGGATAAAAAGGAAGTTGGGGTGATGTAATATAAGGAATGGCCATGATTAAAAAAAAATTAAAGAGTTATGCTGGAGGAGATGGTTAAAAATTCAAACCTGGTTCACGCATAGCCCTGTGATATGTATAAAAATGTCGGGAGATGGAGGAGATCATTTAAATAATTGTTTGGTTAAACACGGAAATCTCCTCCCATGGACTATAACCTTGAGGTGGTGGCTTGAACGTCCCTATTACCTCTAAAGCTAGCAGGGGCGATGATAGTAGCTCCTGGTTGGGTCACACATGCCAGATATATTGGCTAGGTTAGGAGCCAGGTGAAAGGTAGTCCACGCAGCCTCTGTTCTTCAGTGAGGTGGCTGCAAAGGCATCTGACCTCAGTGGGGCAGCCATTGAATGATGGCGTCTCGTTAATAACATGTTAGGACAGTGTTGAGAATAGGAAAAAAAAGCAAGAGAGATGGATAGAGGAAATATAGATATTTTTGGTCTATGCTAGGTGAGATGAAAGGATACCAGCATACTTGATCATTGTTCAGATGTTCATGCCAATCACCAAGCAATGATGAGGAGGAAGTAATTAATAGTGTATACAATCAGTTAGAGGACATAATTGCATGTGTTTCTGCAGGGAAACATTTGATAAGGATGGCAAATTGGAATGTGATGATAGGCGAAGGAGAGATGATGATGAGGTGGGGGACTAAGGTTTGGGTATGAAGAATGGCCGCTGGAAGAAAGCAATTGAATTCTGCAGGAGACAGGGGTTAGTCATCACCAGCAGTAGGTTTAGATACCACAAAAGGTGGAGGTATACATGGAAAATGCTGGGTGACTCAGAAAGGTATCAGTTAGATTATATTATGGTTAGGCCCAGATTTAGGAACAACGTGACCAATTTGCACAGTTTCCTAGAATCGGGTGCCAACGATGATCGCATTTTAGTATTGATCATGTAGAAGTGTAGTGTCCATTTAAAAAGGTAAGCATGGGTGGTCGGTTCGGAAATGGAATGTAGAAGCATGAAATGGATTGACAAGGAAGGATTATCAGCAGGCTGTATAGAAAATCATGTATGACGGTAAAGAGCTAAGTACTATAGAAGAACATTGGGAATCTATCAAGAAAGGGATATTGAAAGGAGTAAAAGAACTAATAGGAATCATTAATGAGAAAAAGACAATGAAACTATGGATGCAATTAGTAGGAAGATAGTTGAGAGAAGAAAATGGAAGAATGTAAACACAGAGTTAGGCAAAAGGAAGTACAAAGAGTTAAATAATAAATTGATACAGGCAACAAATAAAGCAAAAGAAGCTTGGTGGAAGATGCAGTGTGAGGTGTGGAAATTTTGCTGAGAAAGGGTGAAATTTGTGTGCTATACAACCCTGGTTAAATCACTATAGGGAAGTAAGAAGGGAAGATCTGTGTTAACAGAAAGAGATAAGTCGGGTAAGATAATACGAGGGTCATCCGGAAAGTAGTACCCGTTCGGGAAATAAAAAGACAAAAGTAAATATTAACAAACATAAAAAATTTTATTTGAAAGAGGATACTTTAAACTACTTCTCAACATAATCTCCAAGCAAATTAAGGCATTTGTCATAACGTGTGACAAGTTTCTGTATTCCTGCTGCATAGTCCTTCGCCGCCAGCTCATTGAGATACGCGAGGGACCCATCTTGCACAAATTTTTGCATAATGCAGATGGTGTTTAACAATTTCATGAACAATTGTTCGAGAAACATTGGGAAAATGCTCACAGATGTCATCAATTGTGACGCGCCGATCGTTCCTCACGAATTCGTCAACTGAGCTCACCAGTTGGTCTGTAATGACAGACGGTCTCCCCGAACGCTCATCGTCGTGTGTGTTCCCCCTCCCCATGTTGAAGTTGCGACACCACCGCCGAACAGACGACTCGTCCATTACATTGTCTCCATACACCTCCTTTAATTGGCGATGAATATCACATGGGCGAACGTTTCTTGCATTGAGGAATTTAATCACTGCCCTCACTTCACAACTGGCGGCGTTCTCAATTTTTTTAAACATTGTAAACAATCACAGAAACAACACAGGCAATGCTAGCGTCACGCAACTTGGCTCAGAGAAGGCAGACAAGCCACTGAAGCTATCTGACCTCGTCCAGCGGCTACTCGTGTCGTCAGCACTTCATGCGGCACGAACGGGTACTACTTTCCAGATGACCCTCGTAGTTGACCCAGAAAAGATCAAAGAGAGATGGAAGGAATATATAGAAGAACTGTACATATGGTCAAGAACTTAGGCCCACAAGGTTAGACATAGAAAGAGAACATGACGTAGAGGAAGATAACCATGGTCCCGGCATATTTGACATCGAGATAGAAAGGGGATGAAGAGAAATGAAATCATATAAGGTTGTGGTGGTAGACAGCATTCCTGCGGAACTACTAAAAGGTTTAGGAATATGTGGGAGGAAGAGGGCTCGGTAACGTCAACAAAAGCATGAAGAAAAGGGCAAATGATTACTTAGGAAATTATTAGTTTGCGTTTAGGAAGGGGAGAGGCATGTGTGATGCCATTGCAGTAATTGGGTTTTAGAGGAACATCGAACAATTTCAGAATGTATTTGCCCATTTAGTAATTTTAAAAAGGCATTTGATTGATTCAATTCGAAAAATTAGTAAATATATTGCAGAAAATGGGAATAGATTGGAGGGATGAGACTAATCCCCTACCTGTACATGTCTCAGACTGCTCAGGTGTGAGTTTTTGACTGAGAGTCCAGATGGGTAGTGTTAGGGAGAGGAGTAAGGCAGGAATATATGTGGAGGAAATGAATTGGTGACAGGTATATTGAGTGGGGATGTTAAGAAAAGGCTTGTCAAAACTTTGATTTGAAGCAAAGTCATGTATTGTGCAGAAACATGGTAATTGAAGCAGGATGATAAGCATATATTAGAGGCATTTGAAATGTGGATGTGGGGAAGGATGGAGAATTTGGACTGAAAGGAAAACAATGGAGGAAGTGCTTGGTATAGTGGGGGAAGAGGATTGTTGGGAGAAATCTTGAGGGGATAGGAAAAATGGATGTAGGGCATATTGATTGGTAGTGGAATATAGAAGACTATAAAAGAGAGGAGGAGGAATATTAGGCAAGTGAGGAAAGGGCAGGGATAGAATAGGGATGTTGGATGGGATGAAGGGTGGAAGGAAGTATACAGAGATGAAGAGGGGACTGTTATAGAGCAGAATACTTGGTTGGGTTTTGTTAGTAGAAACAAAATATTTAATTGGTAGTTGTGACCATCCAAAAACTGCCTTAACTGGTATTTAACCTAATAAGAACATGGAAATAAAGAGCAGCAAGATTACGCATGGCTTGAAGAACACTGCACCTCTGCTGAGTTGACATATTTGAATCATACTTCGTGGTGGTATGAGAGAGGTTAGAGAGGTGAATAAGTAGAGGAGATGGAAGATAATGGAGGAATGGAAATAAATATTTTGTAGGAAGAATGTAAAAAGGTAAAATAAAGTTGAATCGTGGTAATATATACTGACTTTTTCGCAGTTCTTATTATTCCTTCCCATGTCACCAATTCCTTAAAGTTGTGGAAGGTGGTAATTCCTCATAAGGTCTCAACTGCCAAGTAGGCCAAAGGGTGGGGGCTAAACAAAAACGTACAAGAGCATGTATGTCAAGATGCCAAGAAAGATATGTGCCCTGTGGGATGGTAATTTCAGCAATGGTTTCATGATACAATTTGTGCAAGTTTTGTACGATTATGTGTGTTAGGTAGTGTATTGTTAAAGGTAGGTTTTGGATGGACACAGACTACACTCCTACATTTCTTAGCCTCACCTAACAATACAGTGCTTGACATCCCACACCACAATACACTTCTTCAATTCCACATGCATTTTAGCTCCCTTAATTCCATCCAATATGACCTTCCTTTTCCTCCCCCTACCTCACTTACCTTATGTCCTCGACTCTATCACATTCTTCTGCATTCCATTGCCAAACTAAATGCTCTGCATCTACCTCTGCAAAATCTTTGTATTATATGTATTGATTCTCATCTCATGTCCACCACATATTTTATAATTTGTTCTGCTGTGACTGTATTTCAACTCCTTGGTGAATGACTAACGTAAAGCTAAACTTAAGCTTAATTATCCACAAATGTAACATTTTTTGACTTCACCACTGACTTATATAACATTCTCCAGTTCTCCCAGGAAACCACACATGGTACAGGGACAGGAACTGGCATTATATAATAAATTCAGTCTTAAGTTGTTAACTAATAGACATGAAACCTGGAGTATTATTTATTTTCAAAATCCATAAAATGTTATGTATTTTAAGTTTTTCTTGGGATCTGAGCAGACCTTTAATGCCCACCTGGTCAAATTTATTTCTTAGTCATCATGATTGAACTGGCGGCTGTAATTTTATTTCAGTGTGCAGAATATTTTGCAATTCTTTTAACAAATTCTACACCCTCTTCATTGAGTTCCATTAAACTCAAGAACATCCTGTGTAATCAGTTGTTTTTAATTATTTCTTATTTATTACAATTGTCTTTCATACTTTTTCTAAAAGTGTTGCTCTCTGTTAAAATAAAATATGAGCAATTAATTTTCAGTGTTTTGAGGGTTAATTTTTATATTGGTCTCTGTCAATTTTTTTGCAATATTGTCAATTAGTTAGCATTAGGGTTTACTGTGTTGGCAAAAAAAACTTGTATTGGTGGTGAATGGGTTGTGTGTTAGTACTTATAGCATATTAATGTGGAATATAACAATAATTAGTTATCTTCATTTAAATTAATGCATTACACTGATTTAGGACGGGTATTTTTACATAACATATTTCCTGGAAAATCATATTAATGGTGTAGTATTTGTTACCTCAAGCACATGTATTTTGATGTAAATCGAAAGTGGTCTTTTATTGCATATATGTATTAAATTGATAATGAGCTTTTTAGATTAATTCACTGGACTTAAAGGATTTTTCAGGATAGGTAACCAGGGTTGTACCTAATTAATTTTGGAATTACTGCATAATTTTTCCAGGCTTCTCCATGGTCAGTGATTCTCAAGGACCTACTGATTTCTCAGCTCAGCTTGCCTTCTCTGAAGATTCTAATTCCCAAGGAAGTGAGCCAGCTGCCAAACGTCTCAAAACAAATGACTGAAAACTGATGTCACACTTTTGTTTGATATCAATGTAAATAAAATTGAAGCACAACCCTCAGGGGGAAATATTTAAGTCACATTGTGACTGAGTGCTACTTTATAAGTGGTTCTTGATCTTTTAAGTGATGCAGAAGTTGAATTCTGCATATAACTAGCTCAGCCTTTGAGCATTTGTGTTTAATGTGTTGTCAGAGATCTATTAAGTGATTGAATTACAATCAGTATAAGATTTTAAATTGATAAATGGTGGGTAAATCCTTCAACCATCAAAGAAATTATGATACAAATTAATTTCAACTTGTGAGATGTGTAAAGGTTAACTGTGTAGTATTTATTTTAAGAAATGTTCACTTTGGTGAGTTACTCGATGTTCAATAAATAATACAGTTGAAAATGAAATATAGCTTGTTGGATTGAGAACTTGATCATAATTCCCCAGTTTGTGGACTGATTTGAAAGAAAAACCATAATTAAATATTTTAAAAAAATTTGACAATTATATGATTGTGGAAATATAGTTTTTCACTTTAAAACAAAATTTATCTCTGTAATGAAAGGATTTTATATGTCTATAAATTCCTTTCTTACTATTGTAATTTTTAATGATGATAATATCTTTGAGTTAATATTTGATGTAAATTGTATAGTGGTGTGTAGAATGCGTGGTCTACAAGAGATTTAAAATAAATTCTTTGCTTTTTATATCCATGTACATAAAATAATCTTTTTAACATATCAAAAGGGTACATTGAAGTGAAACTGGGAAAATTTTGGGGTTCTCGAGAACGTGACTCTAGCGTATGGCATCTTCATGGAATGGTCTAACCAATGAATTACATTTATGTGGCCATCAAATTTCCTACATGCTATGTTAAACTCTACCCCTCTGTAATATGTTAAGTGCTCACATGACCCTAGCTCTTAGTTTTTCCTACTTTTACACTTAGGATTAGAGGTGGGAAAACAAAAGTTGATGGGCTGGACACATCCCAAGGAAAGATATGCTCCTCCCCGAAGAAGTGCCAAAAAATGTGACCTATAGAATCCTAAAATTTTAAAAGCTGCATTTTATTTATCCTATTAACCACATTCATGTGCAGCAGCACTACTGGCAAATGTTTTGTGATTATGCATTAAAGATGGTCTTAAAGAAATAGAATGGGTTTGATGCTGGTGGTAAATGTGAGCAGTGATATCAGTGTGTTGTTGATAACCACAAACAAAGCAATGAATATAATATTAATTTTAGAAAATATCTCTTTCATCGTAATGTAAATTCAGGCTTTTTTTTGAACTACCTACCCCAAAGAGAAATCATTTGAAGGGAATCTGTGTGCTATTCATTTAAATATTGACAATGTGAATGAAGCAACCACCTCTGAAGACTTATCTAGTATTGCTGTAATTCAGGAATGCCTCATTGTGCCACCAACACAGTATTTCAAGATGCTCCCTTTATTATTATTGCAGGGTGGCCCCTAAGTCTTGCATTATTCAATTAGTCAACTAATTGACAAACCGGTCCTAATTAAAAAAATGTTGGGAATATTCTATTGAATGAAAATTTATTTTGAGAATTATTTTCATTAAGTTGTGAGGTCAGTTTGTGTTGAACAGAGGACATTATATATACAGACCCAGGCAAAAACTGAAGCTGTGGTCCAACTGACTTAAGTTGTACCTGTGAAACATGAAGCAATGGGATATTATCCATAATAAAACACCTAATTGGATTCCATGCATTCAGGAAACAAATGGGGATAAGGGGCAACTTATTTGTTAGAAAGATGCTGTGAATGGGAATCCATGAATTGAGTGGTCACCCTTCATGGTGAACAATATACTACCAAGTGATGTCACCATATTAGCTAAACCAACTTCTGTCTTAATGGAATGTATTGCTAATTGTGCTACCTCCAAGGCCCGTAGCAACATGCATTGAAGTGATCTAATTCTAAACATGAAGCAAGTGCAGCGTATTAATGGGCAAAATGTAACATAGACAAACACAACCCTTGAATTCCCATATAATGCCAAACTCACTTGTTAGGGTATTTGATTACACATGGGTGTACGAGTACAGTTACCATATTTTATAGGTTAATGTAAAAGTGAGGTGATGGGAAAGGAAAACAAAGCAAAAAAGAGAAAACTCGTACGGGTGCTTACATTTGTGTGTGTGTCTCCTTATCTACTTGTGTGTACAGGTATTATATTGCTTGAACAGCGTCAAAATCTCACATGGGCACTTTGAAAAGGTTGAGGCTGGGGAAAACTATGTACTTGTATGTGGTAACCTATTAGCCACAGTTTCCATGCCAATCCTGTATGGCATACTGCACATACAAGCCCAATATTGCATAAGTTACCTACATTTGCTACTTGTTTTTGTGGATTGTGTAGTGATTAGAAAACTGGTGTCATTCATTAAGGGTAATGGTTGAGCTTAAGAAAATATCTCAACAGTATTTTGTACATTTATTGCTTAGAATTTGGAGATAAAGGAATAAAGTCAAATATTGAAAGCAAGAATGAAATCTTGTATTCGTTTTAATTTTTCAATAAAAATTTTTAATAACTGCAAGTAAGAGGTGTTTGTGTACAGTAGTAGTGGTTTCAAAGTTCAAAACAGAGTATTAGCTTTCAGGGACCCACGATTAATTGATGAACTTCTGAAAATGTCTTCTATGATTTATACAACTAGTCTGTGGTTTTGCTATTTCACAGGGTTGTTGTATCATGTTCCTCAGTACAAGTATCCTGTAAACAGTCAACTGTAATCAATAACTTTAAAATTTTCATAAGCAATGTGGGCAAAGTAAAAGTTGCGGTGCCATTTAATATCAATAGTAGACTCCATATCTGTGAATTCCAGACTTATAGCTTAGAATTTTGTCTTGGGCATAACTTTTTAGAATTTGCAAAACAAATTGAAATGAAGGCAGTAACTATGTTCTCCCAACGTCGAAACCTAGGTTGTGTTCCAAGTAAAGTGTGTTTTGAATTACAAAGTTACTACCTTCATTGCATCTTAGAGAAATACAGGCAAAAGATAGACAAAAGATATTTCATATTGGCCACTTTCAAAATGTATACATACCTATTGTAATCTCGATATTACCTGCCTGTGATAAGGCAGGTAACTATCAAGGTAAGAGGAGGAATTCTCTATGTACACTTTTTGAGGGCAGTTTTATTGATTGAGCATGTTTCTCTTTTGATGGCCTCCAACGAGCCTATTTGAATGTAAAAAAACCTTTAACACTGTAATTAACCTGAAGGTGCTCGGAGACTTGCCCGGGAATCGAACCCAGGACCCTCCGGTCAGTAGTCCAACACTACCCCCTGGATTACCGCGACCCACTATCCAATTTTTTTATGTTTGAATGTAACCGGTTCAATTTGATTATTTTATTCATTATCCATATTTTTCTTGAAGCTACATCATCTGTCAGTACTGGTTTCATTGTTTGGTCCTATCGAATAGCCCTTGGAATTGTTTTAAGTGTATCACAATGGGACTCTGAATCTCTCTGATGTAGATACCCTACATCTTGAAGAAAACTCTGAAATTTGAATTTTCAGCTTATCTATTTGTTATTATTGACAGTAATAATCCTTTTTACAAAGAGAAAGACAAAACATATGTCCGTAGATGATGAAACAAAATATTAGTGACAATTAACTGGCCTTGCGACACCAGAAAACAAAGTTTACCCTTAGGGTATTAGGAACAACTTTCTGGCATATGCAGATATACACACAGCAATGACTTAATGCAAAATTATCTGACTTCTGGTGAGTGAAACTTGGTGCATGATATCTTACATCAAAGTGCTTCATACCTTGTGTTATGAGAAATACTCTGAAAGTCTATCATTTTGCTGTAGTTTATTAGATAAATTTATAATCAATTTTCCTATATTTATGCCAAGCCCTCCCATTGACTACAGCCTTGACGTGGTAAAAAGGATTGTGGGTTCTGATGACCCGTAGAGCTTTGCTTTTGGGAGCAATGTTAATTCCTCCAGGTAAGGTCACCATCTATTTCTCAGTGAGACGGCTGCTAAGGCATCTGACACTAGTGGGGCAGTCATTGAGTGATGGTGTCACGATAAAAACACAATTGAAGAAGGCAATGGGAAACCACCTTGATTATTATTCCCAAGTTTTATATGATCAACGGAATAGAGAAAATGAATCCTGGCAACTGTGGAACTCAGCCCAATTGGTGGTGTGTCATGCCCGGCAGAGGGAGAGGCAAGGCTTCCATGGTTAACATTTCACGAAAGCCCTGCAAAGCGAAACTGACAGCAGCAAAAATTTTTTTCAGGGAAAAATATTAGTTGACGTATATATTTCCATGGAAAACTCTTATCCAGAAATGGTAGAATTAGATACCATGTAACTACATGCATATTTTGTCATTATTCTAAGCACCAGGTGATATTTACCATGCTGATCTTGTGGCTTTGGCATTTATTATTACATGTATGTAAGGAGTTTACTACATATATACTTCAGTACTGAATATAGTCATGCAAAATAAATGTCTTGGGGAGAAATACGCTGGAGCAATTATTTGGGACGCAAGACCACTAGCAGAAGTAATATAGTAAGCAGAATGGGAATGATGAACAAGGCTTCCTTTCCGAAGGAAAAACTGATGGCAAACTGTACTAACATGGACATAAGGAAGTAATTCATTAAAACTTATTTATACTATCTATTTTTCTGCAGATGTGATAAATAAGAATAGCAGCATAGAAAAAAAAGTCAAAGGCAATTGATGCATGATGAAAATAAAATGGATGACCAGAATAATACAAGAGAAGTATTTATAATAGAGGGTGCTGGGAGAAGCTTATTGAGGATAAGGAAACTTAATTGGATATATTCCTATGCAAGATATCTCATCAAGACCAGGTGGGGAAGAATTAAAAAGGCTCATTGCAGTGATAGTTAGTTCCCCAGAGTGAGAAATGCAATGGAAGGATTCAAACCACCACATGGAAAGCCCTAATGAAGAAATAATATTTCTGATTTCACGTAAAAATAATTTATTCACAATGAATCAAAAGAAAACAATTCACTATTGTACACATTTTTAAACCAATAAAACAATTTATCAAAGCACCAATAGGTTTTAGCCATTGCCCGTCGTCACATATATACAAAAATATTCGTAGGCTTTCATATATGCATGCATCACCTCTTGGTAGGAGAGGAGAAGGAAAGTAAGGGAATAGGAATGACCTTCTCCCCTTTATTTCAGAAGTATGTCATTCCTAATCTGAATATTTGAACACCTTTATTACAATTAACAGTCAAAACTGTTTGGTACTGAAAAGAAAATGTGGAAAAATATCTTGTGTTTTTTTCTATAATATGGAACATCTCAACAATTCAAATCCCGATTTCATTAAAAAAAAATAAATTTTTTAAATTATTAATAAGACAGGTTTCTGAATCACCATTATACAAGTATTTACCTGAAGATGATACCTTGACATCAACACCAGTCATCATTAATAAAAATTTGTAAGCAATAAATGCTCCCTTTCAACTCATTTTTAGAGGCTGATGAGTTAAGAAAGAGATGAAGCGTGAAACACAATTTCAAATATACATTATAAATCTTAAAGTAATAAACGAAATGCTAGGCACAAGGTGGAGAGAACATGGCTAAAATAAATACAACAGGCATAGTTACACGGGAATATAAACCATTATGAGCCATGAATCATTCACAAGCCTATATTAAGAATTTGAGGTTTTAGAGAAATATCATTTGTGAAGCATGACTCCTGTGCATAATGCCCAACTAGGGGAAGCGTTGCAATCTAATTTGAAACAAAACCTTTTGTTGTGCAGGCCACTGGGCCTTTTTGTATTTGGGAGACATTTTACCAGGAAGAAGAGTCAATTTAGTACATTGTAGTGAAGCCAGTGTTGAAGAAATTAAAACACCCAGGCCGTGTATTGAGAATGCATAGTAGCCATTTCCCATTAAATAGAAATCACCTGGAAAATGAAGACAATGCCAAGAAGTAATAACACAAACATTCTACTGAACAGCACCATGAAAACTTTGCTATTTGGTATATATATATATATATATATATATATATATATATATATATATATATATATATATATATATATACATATATATATATGCCACAGAATGGAATATGACAGTTTATTAATCTATGTCTCATCCCCAAACTTCTTTCAATCAGCAATCTTGTGCAGTAAAACAAATGCTTGTTGCTCATGTAAATATCAAAGTTGGTATGGAAGATGTAAACAATATCCTTACAGCTTAGCCTAACGAAATTCATAAACTTGTATTTTTGTCATTATATACAATCCAATTTCTTAATCAACAGTCTAGAAGTTTGTCACCAAGGTATCTCTTGCCCATCATACTGAATAAATTGACCATTGTGCTTTTCTTCAAGTGAAGCCAAAGTTGTCAGTATTTTTGAAACACTTTCCTCAGCACTAAGAGGTGCCTTGGGACCACCCATGTCTGTTTTTACCCATCCCGGATGCAGAGAGAGAGCGATGATTCCGTCGTCTTTCACTTCCAAGCTAAGTGAGCGAGTAAAGGCATTCAGCGCAGACTTAAAGAGAATATTGAAATAACATTTAATATCACAGATATTCAAGCATGATTCAATGAAAATAACAAAAAGCAATGTTTACCTTGCTTGCTCGATATGGATAAAGTCCTCCAGTTGTATTGGATGAGATAGACCCCAAAATAGAACTCATATTGACAACTACTCCTTTAGATGCTCCAGGGGTTGAGGTGCTACGTGTAGCAGCCGCCTTAATCAATGGTAACAGGGCCTGCAAAATTTCATACAATGCCATCCTATGTTTCACCAGTTTAGCATTAAGTATCCAATTTCACTGACCTTTGTCAACATAGCAGGTGCAATTGTGTTCACCAGGAAATGCTCTTCAAGTTGTTCTGCCTTTACATATTGTAACCTAGAAAATTTGGACGATATCCCAGCATTATTCACTAAAACATTAAGGCCATCTTCTCCGACAATACCCTCTACTTCCTTCGAAAATCCTTTGTAGCTCTCCAGGTCTTTCAAGTCTGGAATCGTATTTTAGACGGTACAAACATCTATTCATGAAGGCGTCAAGGAACTCAAATAAGTTCACTTACCAATTTTTAGGATACGAATACTTTTGTTACTACGAGCCAGTTCCTGAAGATCCTGAGGAAACAAAGGTACATTGTTTGCATATTATAGGCCAGTATCAATTGAACGACTTGCGGGAAGCAGTGAAAATGGATTCAGGTAAGCTGTGTGATGCAAAAACCTTGGCTTTTTCGGGCTGACGAACAGTGGCCAGCACATGCTGAGGAGGCTTATTTAATGCGATTAATTGCCTAATAAATTCAAGTCCAATTCCTCGGTTGCAACCGGTTACGAGGATCGACTTCATACTTTGAAGTTTTGAATGTTTTGGACTTAGATGAACCTTGAAGCTTATATGTTTCACCAGAAGAGGAGCTGCTGTTCCGTACGGAATTGCAAAAGAAAAACGTTTGACTGGATCGCTTTATATTATTCATGCGCTGAAGGGATCAGCTGGAATGAGGAGAATTTTGCTTTGCAAATTCTTTGTCAGAAATGCAAAGAAAATGGGACATCATTTTTAAATGAAACATCAAAGATAGAGCATTAGCTTTCTCCATTACACAACACTTTTACCAAACTGCTTTCCTATTTAAGCACGTAGTACCATATGGTACGTAGTTTAATCGTCAGTTGCAGTCAAGAATGAATGTGATTAGATCTAGCACTCGGGCAAGTGCAGTATGTTTATTTCCCAAAATTTTGACTTCATCACTGTCAAGAGTTGGACTTTCTTGGAATCTCGTGTGTGCGAAGCATTCTGGATTAGGTGATTAAACCTACGATACTGCAGACAAAACCTTTCATTTTTTAACACGCAACATTGGTTAACATTAGCGATGTTCATGTTAGATAAGCCGAGTGCTGTTGCTGACCCGTGTATGATGCAATTAGCCTTAATTATTAGCGAAAGTCCATTCTTTTTGCATTGTAACAACTGTGTGTGATTTACGGTAGATTGCGGTACAGTATTCGATGCATAAAATTTAATTCTGTTCGATCAAAAACTTGTCCCAGTCAATGGTGCATGATTATAGCGCTTCTGGAAGTCGTCAACCGAAGTAATTTTATGGATATTATTACTTCGACAGGAATCAGCCAGTATGAATATGATCTGGTGGTTATTGGTGGAGGGTCTGGTGGATTGGCCTGCGCGAAGGAATCTGCACAACTTGGAGCGAAAGTTGCTGTTTTGGATTTTGTCTCTCCGACGCCCATAGGAACAGTTTGGGGTATCGGCGGAACGTGTGTGAATGTGGGATGCATACCCAAGAAGTTGATGCACCAAGCTTCACTTCTAGGAGAAGCAGTAAAAGTGAGTTTGGTAGAGCTCTTTATTTATGTGCGACCCTATTTAAGGTATTAAGGCTATTTTGAGGTTACCATCCAAGAATTTTAGTGTGGCTGCCTGATGCATATTTTCTATGAAGACATCCATGTCTTGGAATGCGCGTCTATTCAATCTTTTTGGTTTTCACTTTAGCTAGCTTTTTCAAACTTGTGTGAAATATCCGTGTTTTCGTGCTGCGGAGATGGTATCTAAATTCCAATTATAATAATCAGCCTTTGTAATTACATGATGCCAGTTGTACACGTAAAGAATATACATTTCTCATATTTGTTTCGATGCCATTCCTATTGTATTGTCAAATGTAATGATAATCGCCTTTATTTAAAAAATTCACCATGTGATCGAACGAAATCTTTTCATGTGATGATGTTGTGGGTTGCCAAGTGAAATTCTGGTATGTGAGTTCCTTTATTCTGTCTTTCACATATTCTATTTGAAAAATAGATTTAAGGCCATATGTCCCTGAATCACGATCGTTTTATTTAGTTATCTACATACAATTAGGGACTCTTGCATAACATACATGATTACTGAAATTAGGCAAACGAGAGAGATGAGTGTTGGGTGAATCCAGATACACTGATAATTCAGTCATAGAAAACCTTGTAAGAGTTCAATTTTTCTGTTTTCCTGGAAATAGTTTACTTAGTTTCTTCATTGAGAAGATGAAAGTTAAAGTGAACAAATTTAACAGTGAATGAATGAAAATTGATAGTAATCAGTTCATATTTATTGAAGTAGTGCATCAACCATACCAGTGCTGTTGCTGTACCGCAACCTTGCTGTACCGCAAACGCTCTGAATCTATGGATCAGCCACTAGTTTTATTCTATGTCGGCTTCTCTATAGATGCCAGTTCATAGTTATTTCAGGGTGATTTTCATCACTGCCAACTGTTGGATGTTGTCCACAAACCTAATATAATTTTAATTCTGAAGTATATTTTAATCAATGAACTTATAATATGGAGCATCATTGCAATGTTGATAAGCACATTATATTGCTATTAATGACTGTGATGATGGAAAAGTGAAAAGCTTCTATAAAATGTTTAGTGCCACTCATGGGTGTTGAGTATTCCAATCAGGTGTTACTTCAGCTTAAAGAATACATTGGTGAGCATGTAATACTATTTTGATTTGAAAATAAAAAAATTATTAAAATTTTTTTTTGATTTAGGAAGCAAGATCATATGGCTGGCAAGTACCTGAAAAAGTAAGATGTGACTGGTCAAGTCTCAGGGAAGCTGTTCAAGACCATGTGAAGTCAGTTAATTGGGTGACCAGAGTGCAGTTGAGGGAGAAGTGAGTATATCGTGGATTGAATGCTCTCTGTGCTGGATGGGAAAACAGAAATGTACTCAAAGGGACGGATGATTTCCCAGAAGATGCACCACCCATTCTGTATCTGTGTGTGTGCTACTTACTACTAATTCATTCTATGGCATTGAAACTATGTTTTGTCCTCAGGAAACTGACTAGGTCGCTATGAACAAGTAAATATCTAATAAATGAAAAAGAAACACTTTGTTCCAATCCACCACTTTATTACAGGTATGATGCCGTAGCGTCGAAACTAGTCGTACCTGTAATAAAGTGGTGGATTGGAACAAAGTGTTTCTTTTTCATTTATTAAAATGAACTTCCACAAAGTTGGGGCTGAAACTATTGAGTAAATATCTACATCATACCTTTAGATCTCCATGAGGGATGAAGCCAGGAGTGACAGGGCAATGAGAATTGTGGCAGGGTTAGGATCTATCAAGGCAATGATGATTCTTTAAGTTGAATACATACATGTATAATACAATACAATGCAACAATTTCAAAGTGTAAAAATCATTTGCCTTGATCGGGATATGAACTTAGATCCTTCAATGTCTGGCTGAGTGCATTAGCTAGTTAAACTACCGAGGCATCCTTGACATTGTTGTATTGTTATGCACATTTAGCGGATGACTCAGTTAAAAGTTACTGTCACAGCATCTCCTGTATTTTCTTGGAATTTATATTACTCAATAACAACATCTGACTTAAATTGACTGACAAATAAAAACAAAAGGAAGCCAAATCAGGCAATTATCCATCAAATAGTCATGACTTGTTTACCACTTAGCATCATTTGGGGTTATTATGATGCAAATTTCTAATTATTTCTCAACTGTGGCAATTGGTTGCATATGTTTTAAGAAAAATAGAATCCATATGAAATCTATTTATCCACTATAAAATGGAAAGGGGATGTAAATCAGAAACAATGAAATACACAAGTCATGGATCAGCTCGTGTCATTGTTATCTCTTATGCAAGCATGCTATCTGTTGGTGAGATAAGTCTCATTTAATTCAAGAGGTAGTTACAACCCATTATATTTCTTTGTATGTATTTGTATGCATTTATGTGAACATTGTTCACTGTGCCGTGTAAGCATTCCACTTGATTCGAAATTTTAATGAGAAATGCTATTCTGTAGGAGTGTTTTCACTTGCACAAAGTAGATACAAGTTATGTGTTAATAAAATTGTTGGTTGTTTCCCTATTTTAGACTTACCTTTTTATAAGACTTGCTAAAGTCTTTAAGTTCTGAGTCTTTCCACTAATTACTGCTAATTCGACGAAAAATTTTAATTTTCATAAGATTTAAATATTTTGAGGAGCTAGAAAGATGAATGGCCCTTGTGCACTAAGATTTTGAGTAATTTTTTTCAGTATCCTAAGATAATTAAAAAATCAAGTATGATTTAAATTATGAATAGATTGTAAGTAGAAGCTTATGTCACAGAATGTGATGTTAACTGTATTACTTACTCAGTCATAACGTAATCAAGTTTAAAAATGTGTATCCTCTTGTATTATTTTTCTTTCATAATGTTCTATCAACTTTAATTGAAGTTTTTGTATCTAGTGGAAGAATTGCTAAAAAATTCCCTTTTTCCAGGATAACAGTATGGCAGAAATTCTATTTTACTGACAAATTTGGATAGCTCGATAACTGATAG
Organism: Hetaerina americana; assembly: GCF_022747635.1. Lineage (NCBI taxonomy): Eukaryota > Metazoa > Arthropoda > Insecta > Odonata > Calopterygidae > Hetaerina > Hetaerina americana. The sequence continues at coordinate 51,104,793 of NW_027286985.1, read as the reverse complement.
CACATAGTTGATTTTATTTCCTCAAAAATTTTCTATTATTCATATCAAAGTTCCAGTTATACTAAAAAAGATGGTAGTCTCATAGTTCATTAACGTGTTGCTGAAATTTCTAAATTTTCTAGTTCTGTGAACATATTAATATACAGTGGTCTCTTTCAGGGGTACAATTTTGATTTTTAATTCATCACGTTTTCTTGATTTAATAAAGAAAACACATGTTGCATGATTTATTGCTCTAAAAATACTTTAATTTTCATTAAATTTATACACATTAGGCATGAGTGTAGATAATCTGTGGTTGTTGCTAAATGAAGCTCCTACCATTTAAGTATTCCTTCAATTTAATTCTCACTTCCTTTTGGACAGGAAGATTACTTACCTGAATGCACGTGGCTACTTCAAGGATCCTCATGTAATAGGCTGTATGTCAAGAGATGGGAAAGAAAAGACTATAACAGCAGAGAAAGTCCTTATTGCTGTGGGGGGAAGGCCAAATTATCCACAGATCCCAGGTGCAATGGAATATGGAATCACAAGTGATGATATTTTTAGTCTGAAGTATCCACCTGAGAAAACTCTGGTGGTTGGTGGAGGCTGTATCCTTTTTCTGTTTTGAGACTTCACGTTTGCCTGTTGACACTTCGGGTTGTTCCCTTATGCATACTCTAGTATTATACAGGTATCCTGTAGATATTCTCATTCATGCAAGTCAAGAATGTAAATAGGGTCGCTTTTCATACAAGTTTTTGCTGATTTTTTTACAGTGCTCATAAGTGGATTGCTGAACCCTGGGCTTGAGGTTTCTGCTTCCAGATTGGGGACAGGGTACCATATTTGATGGTACCCTGTCCTCATACATTCAGTGATCCTCCATGACCATTTTATGCACTTATGTTATGATTTCTGGGGTAGTGGCACTTTTTGGCTGACCATTACACGGGTCATCATCTAATCTGTCCCAACCAAACTGAAACTTGTTTTTCCACTAAGCAACAGTTGAATATGAAGGAGCAGTCTGTTCTGAAAGTTGGCATGCATTTCCTTTGCTTTCTTACCTTTTTTTGCGAAGTATTTAATCACTGCTTGAGTCTCAGTTTTTCCCATCTACTTTTCCATCTACCAGACTAAACTGGCGAGCTGAAGTATGGATTGTGCATGGTCCACCGACCATCATAACAATTTTGTTTTTTGTGGGTTTATTTCCTTAAAATGTAGCTGAGCTGGTCATTGCTTAAACAAATGCAAATTCTTACTCTTGGTTTGATATCAAAACAGTCTCATGCTTGTCTCCTTATTTTCCCTTGAAAGTTAATGTTTTATATATCTTATTTTAAATCATACCTGGCAAAATCAATCACTTTGCTGAGAAGTTTGATGACTTCCATGTAATATTTTTACTTAATTATGGATGATGGCGAATTCAAGTGGCTGTTGTTTTATATCCAACAAATGCAGAGCAGCCTGGACTATCATTAAAAAAGAAACAGGATTCAGTAAAAACTCTGATGATGTTTCAATAGACTCTGAATCTTTTAATAACTACTTTATTAGTTCGGTTGACAATATTATAGCTGATATAAATAATATTAATCAAACCTCAGCTGACACTGCTAATAACCTATTATGCAATACTCCCACCACCAATTCTATATTTAGATGGAAAGAAGTTTCTCAGATAGACATAATTAAAGTAGTGAAAAAGTTCAAGAATTCTAATTGTAAAGATATGTTTGGGCTTTCAAATAATTCAATCAAATCTGTAATTGACTGGTTAGCATACCCTCTTGCTATTGTCATTAACTCTTGTCTCCAGTCTGGTTATTTTCCTGATCAGTTGAAGTTTTCCAAGGTCATTCCTATTCACAAACGTGGTGATTTCAGTTCTCCAAACAATTATCGTCCTATTACAATTATTTCTCCACTTGCAAAAATCATTGAATCAGTTGTATTTACCCAAATCCTGGACTATTTTGAATCTTTAAACCTATTTACACCGACTCAGTTTGGTTTCAGACCCAACAAATGTACAACCCAAGCTGTTGAATATGTTATAAAGCAAATCATTAAGGCTTTTGAAGGTAATCAATGTTTGGCTCTCTCATTATGTGATCTCTCTTCGGCTTTTGACTGTGTTAATCACACAATTCTCATAAATAAGTTGAAATATTATGGTTTTAAGGATACTGAACTAAAATTTATTTCTTCCTACTTATCTGATCGTAAGCAGTCAGTTTATGTAAATGGTAAACAGTCAAAACCATTAAATATTAAATATGGTGTGCCTCAGGGCTCTGTGCTTGGACCTCTTTTATTTCTGGTCATGATTAATGACTTGTGCCCCAATATGATTACTGACTGTGTCCTCTATGCGGATGATACTACTTTCCTACATAGTTCCCCCCATCATTCTGATGCGATGAATAGAGTTCCTACTATACTTAAAAAGGCAGTGGACTGGTTTGCTGCCAACAATCTCCATATGAATCCCAATAAAACTCAGCATCTTATATGTACTCTAAAATGTGCTACACCAGACACTATCCCTGTGAAACTGCTGGGATTTTATATAGACTCCAAGTTAACATGGAGTACTCATATTCTATACATTAGGAAGAAACTTGCCCGAGCCTTATTTCTGCTCAGGAAATTGAAATTATATGTTAGTAAGGACTACTTAATTAATGCCTACTATGCATTCTTTCACTCAAATATTACTTATGGCCTTAGACTTTGGGGGCATGCATCTGATATTAAGCTAATCTTTGTGATGCAGAAAAAGGCAGTCCGTACCTTATCTAATTCATGTCCACTTGAACACTGTAGACCTCTCTTTTTAAATTTAAAAATTATGACTATCTACAATTTATATATATTCTATTCATTAGTTCATGTAAAAGAAAATACGAGTATGTACTCCACTAGGGCTGACGTTCACAGCCATAACACCAGAGCAAAGTCTAATATGGATTTTCCATACTGTAGGCTAGATAGGACTTACAAAGTTGAAGGTCTACCTATCAAATTGTTTAATATGCTACCAAAATCTGTAAAGTCAGCCCGCAATGTAGTGTTCCGCAGGGTGCTGCGTGATTGGCTTACCTCCAATCCTTTATACTCAATAGAGGAGTATTATGAGCTCGACTTTGCTAGCCTAAAATTATAAGGTCTAGCGTGAGTAGAATACTAAGTGTATGTATTCAAATATTTTCAAATAAGTATTTTATGTGATTGTATATTGTGCTATATACTATATTATCCAGGAACAACTGTATGTTCCTAAATGACGACATCTACCATATGTGAATATGATTATAAGATGAATAAAGTATATTATTATTATACATATTCTATACTATAAATTATAAGACAGAAAAGTAAGTTGATTCTTTGTTTCTTTTAATTATTTTTATAAGTCAAGGGTGATCGTTAGTGTTCTTATTATGTGTTCTTCTTTTCCTTGACGTATGTGTAGATGTGGGGTTAGAGTGTGCAGGGTTTTTAAATGGTTTGGGCTTTGATGTCACTGTGATGTTACGCTCTGTAGCTTTACGAGGATTTGATCAACAAATGGCTTCATTAGTTAGGGAGGATATGGAGAAGAGAGGAGTCCGATTTATTCATGAATGCATCCCCACCAATGTGCAGAGAATTGGAAAAGGAAAGTTGGAGGTATGTAAAAAACCACAATTATCACAGTATCATTGCGTTAGTCTGCAAAAGTTTCAGTGGAGAATGGTGTCATTTCTCCTAAAAGCTGTATTATTTCTTCATGAACAATATGTTACTTCTATGCAACTTCAATGAGTGAGCATTAAAATTTGATTTGCATAATTTACTGTGAAGTATTTAATTGGATGTTTTATTATTAGCTTGATGTGGAAATAATATGCAGGAACAATTTCATTTATTTGACTCCAATATTGTGTCAGCCACTGCCATTGCAAGTTGAAACATGTTCAGTTAGCAGTTGCAGTCAATTTAGTTGGGCAGTGTACTAGTGCTGTTCAACGAAGTAATCATACGTTTTTCAACAGCATACGTATCTTTACTCATTCTCTAAATAACAATACTTCTTCCTGAAAATAGTCCCTATTGGATACATGTGGCCCACCTTTGACTCAGTGTTTGAAGGCATGGTGAAAGTGTATAGGTTATCAAAATCAACAGAGCAGCCTTCATCACTGCTTTTGATGGTAAAAGATACTTTCCATGAAGGTGTACTCACATTGGGGAACAGGAAAAGTTATATGGGATATGTTTGGTCAGTAGGAAGGATGAGTGATACCCATCACATTTTGCAAGATATTCAGAAATAACATTTGGAATTTGTGTTATCATGGTGCAGCATACAGTCTGCTTCTTTGAAATGTGGCCTTTTGGGATTGATCTGACCTTGGAGACTTTTCATTACATCCCTGCAGTATGCTCCATTAATAGTTGGTTCTGCTGGTACATACTGACATGACATTCTTGAATATCAAACAGTTATATGCTCATAACCTCTCAACTCCAGCCTTGGATTTCATGGTGGCTTTCTTTGGTGTTGGTAATGGTGGAGATTTCTAGGTAGAAATACTGTTTACTCTCAGGATCAAAATCATATAGCCAAGTTTAATATGCTGTGATAATCTTCAGAGGAAACTTATCTTTTTGCAACTTGAACTGCCCACAAACCTGCATGCAAATGAACTGCTGTTCATATATGAGTCGTCAAGGAACCGACTGCATGCAGGCATGTCTCATGTGCAATTTTTTATCTTGCTAACATGTTGCCCTTCAATATTTCTGATAGTCATCCATTTTCTCTCTCACAGTAGCCACTGTAGTATTACTGTTTACTATTGTAAGAGTAGTGACTGGAGCTCCAGGTCAACCCTTCTTTGAAATTGAATTCTCTCCCCTCTTTAAGCATTTCAAATCTTCTTCTAGATTTACTATTGGAAATAACAGACTCTCCATTATCCTCCCATGGTATTACATAGTCCTTCAACTAAAATTTTGCTCAAGTGAAAGAAAATTTTCATCACAGCATATTTTTCATGCATCATTGTCATCCATGCAAACTCAAGATTGAACTGAACACAGTTGCACGACACCCAAGCCAAGGCAATGAAACTTATACCATAGCCATGTGTTAGCTTAATAAGTGTACTACACATTAAGCTAAAATTATGGTGTAAAAATAAAATTTTGCACCACAAATAGTGTGAATAAAACTGAATGATCACCTTTTATTGACATCTCTCATATAACTTGCTTTTGGTATTTAAAGGTGTAGTCATTTGAAACCCCCATCACCGAGAGATTTGTCATCTAATGTTCACAGTTGTACTCTGTTCACCCATCTTTCACTTCCTCTCTCCTCCTCCTCCTCCTTTTCATTGTCTCCTGCTCATTCCATCCCCTCCCTTCTCCTTGTTCCATGAATGAATTGAGCACTTAATCACCATAGTGGATTCTCACGGAAGGGGTAAAATTAGAATGCTCTATTGGGTCAGTAGTTAAACTTTTTAAAAATGTATCCTTTTTCAAGTATCTGGAATGTGTAGATGAAAAATTGTTATGCAAGAGAGTTTTATATATTGTCCTTCCATTACTGCTGATTAATGAGAGATGCTGTATAAGACTTATGAAATGCTGGTGCTCTTTACAGTTTCATTGTTCAAACTGTCTCAGTGTTTTACAGTATCCTGGGAGCTTTGATGTGATAGGGAGCACTTAGCCAAATAAAATAACCTTTTCATTGTTACAGAGGATTTACACTAAGTTGCCTGTAATAAGTTTTGATATTGATGGCTTTTGGCAATAATGTAGTAAATTTTATAACAAATTTGTATTATACTGCCATCATTGTCCAGTATTGACAGTTGAAGTGGGAAATTAATAAAACCTTTGGTTTTAAACTGGCAATGTCTGGTGCCATTGGGGAAACGTACGATGTTGATGTCACCACCAGTATTAATTGAATAACTCTCCTGAAACCTTTTAATTATTTTTTATCATCAAAACAGTCAATAATTTTTTGCCCTTTTTAATTTTAGGGAGTTTAGTGTCTTTGATTAAAGTTGCAACAAAACTCATAACTGGCTTTTTTTTACCATATGATGTAAACACCATGTGAAAGTCTTATTTATTTTGGTGAACTTGTGTACTTTTTGCTAACATTTTAAGGTGTACATATGTTTCATTCTTTGAAGTAAGCAAAACCTGTCATCAAATTCTCTCTTCATGTTAATTGTTATTTAATCAAGCTTGATTTGCTAATTAAGTGGGGTTAAAATCACCTAAAATGTGAGAAACAAGGCTTTAAAATAATGCAGCCAAATTTTCAATTTCTTTGGGAAGTTTGAAATTCACATAAAATATCACCATTGGAAACATATCCTAATCCATTAGGCTACTGCTAATAATAATATTACATGATCAACTTTCTGAATTTTGACTTTTCTGTTGAAGGGAAGGTCACTTTTAAATTTTGTTTGGTTTATTTTGAAGATCACTTAACTTGCAAAGGATTGAAAAGCTATCTTCTCTGGAAATCAGGTGGCCTTCAAATCTACAAACAGCAAGGGAAAGGATGGTTCTAAGGCTGTTTATAAAACTGTGTTATTTGCAATGGGGCGCAAACCAGCAACCGAGAAACTTCAACTTGAAAAAGCAGGGGTTGAGTACAATCCAACAACCGGAAAAATTAAAGTTAGTGACGAGAAAACCAATGTTGAAAACATATATGCTGTTGGGGATGTATTAGAGGTATGTGTGACATTAATCTTTGTTAAAATAGCTCACCTATTGCCAAAAAAATAAAATTTCATGGATGATTAAGTATAAACTCATTCTCTCTTTCAAGCGTTTGTGGAAGCATGGAATTGTCAAATTTACATGCCCTTCTTGCTTTCATTTTTGGGATAATTAATGTCTGAAAAACTTAATGTGAAGTTATTTCAAGGAATTGACTACCTTAATTAACTTTTAAAAATGGTATGTTAATTTGGCGAAATATTATGGTCAAAATCAAATGCCTATATGTATCTTAAAAATGGATGATCGGCTGAGCTTGAATTCATTAAGCCAATATCTGATTGTAGTTATCGAAGGTGTGTGGTTGTTATAAGCGGCATGCAGTTTCTTTGATTTCATCACGTTTTCCCATCTAATAGAGGAATTGAATGAACGACTGATATCACTCTTTTCTCTGATCGTAAACAAACAAACTTACCAACTTACAGATAGTATCAAAATGAAACTAACTGATACATCTGTCTGAAATGTTGACAGTCATCATCTGAAAGAAAGTTGTTAAACAGTGGTTTATGGATAGTTGAGGCAGTTGTGCTATCATTAAGTATGGGTTTACAATGAAGTCTTATATCATATTGTTCTAATTGGAATTCACTGCCACAGTAATCATTCAAGAGGTTTTTATTTGATGTAATTTTTCTCATTGTGCAAGATTCAAATTTGATTCCACCAAATTTTGGTATGACTGACTCATGGGCTGGGGAAGACCTGTATGTAAAACTAAATTATTTTGACATTTGTATAATTTGATCATGCTTTTTCATTGTTTTCAATTATCACAATAATTTTAAAAAGCTATCTCCATTCAAGTTGAGATTACAGTTAAAGGGACACATTGTCTGGAGACATTTTCTTTATGGTGTGTCAGCCTGTGAGTTGTCACCAACTTGTTGTTACTTGTGATGTAGGATACATTTTAATTCTGTCTTTATTATAGGGGCAGCCAGAACTAACTCCTGTGGCCATTCAGGCTGGAAAGTTATTGGCCAGAAGGCTATTTACAGGCTCATCAAAAAGAATGGACTACGTAAATGTAGCTACAACAGTATTTACACCTATGGAATATGGCTGTGTTGGTTTAAGTGAGGAGTTGGCTAATAAGCAGTTTCCAGATAACATTGAGGTACTTTTTGTATTTAATGAATTCTCTCTGGAATTGAGTGTTCTATTGATATGCACCTTATTTGATGACTCATAAAACACGCAGTTTTTAGGAGGTAAATAGTAAAATAAGATATTACAGAAAGAAAATTATGTTGCATCAATTTTGTTAAACTCATAAATACACTTTTAATGATAATGCTAAAGATGTTGATGATGGACATAAGGAAGGTGAATACATAAGTAGGTAGACCTTATGGCATGTATGGGGGTGGTACCAGAAGTACCTGACCTAACAAAGATAACACGAAACTTTTGGAAAAAATTTATTTATTTTTCAACTATCTCTTTTCTTCTCTATACACTTTTCCCAGCGATGTTCAATAAGTTCGATACCCTTTTTATAATAACTATCTTGCTCCTCAAAATAGCCATTAACTGCAGACATCACTTCTTCACGGTTGGAAAATCTTTGACCACCAAGCCATTTTTTCAAGTTTGCAAACAGAAAATAATCTGAGGGGGCTAAATCTGGCAAAAAAGGTGCATGAGGTTGCAATTCAAACTTAAATTCATGAATTTTGCCCATTGCAATAATGGATTTGTGAGCTGGTGCATTGTCTTGAAGAAACAACACTTTCTTCTTTGCCAAGTGCAGCCACTTTTGCTTGATTTCTTCTCTCCTAACGTTGCAATAAGTTCACATAATCCTCGCCATTGATAGTTTTTCCTTTTCAAGATAGCCAATGAAAATTATCCCATGCATATCCCAAAAAACCTACGCCATGACCTTGCCTGCAGATGAAATGGTCTTCAGCTTCTTTGGAGCTGGTTCTCCCATTTGAATAATCCATTGTTTTGATTGTTTTTAGTCTCGGGTGTCAATGTTTTACTGTTCTAAACAGAGGAGTAGATTCACCCCGAGTAGAATCCAGTTCAGCTTTTTTATTGTTTTGGCTGAGGCCTTTCAAATAAAAGTACTATTTCACATAAAAATGAGCAATTTTCTCTATTTTCACAAATTCACTGAAATTTTTCACCATTGATGGCTGCCAAACAAATGCTAAACAGCATGTCATCTTCAAACTTGAAACATATGTTGTATAGATTGCATACTTTCTAATACAGTGATGTATTTCAAATAACTACCGCCATCTCTAGGTCAGGCTGGGTACTTATGCGACCACCCTAGTATTCTCACATTAAACAAAAATTTTAATCTTTGTTATCAACCCAAAAAATGATAGATTTACTCTTCAAAGTCACAAGACAAATTAAAATAGGCTATGATCACATATAAATTATGAAAGAGTGTAATGTGCACTCACAAAAAGAAAATCTAGTTGCAAATCATGCATCATGAAAAAGGGAAGAAGTTGTAAGGGTTGGCATGGAAAGATAAGGTCTTCCTGTACTTCATCTTGATAAATGCTGAACAATTTGTTATCTGAGTTAAGTTTGAAATGTTACTGATGTTGCTAGTGAATTAATGTTTCTATGGCAATGCACTTTCATTATTGCTATCATTCTTTTTTTCATAGGTGTATCATGCATTTTATAAGCCAACTGAATTTGCAATTCCGCAGAAGGATGCTTCTGCATGCTACATTAAAGTTGTGTGCTTACTTAAGGAACCTCACACAATAGTTGGAATGCATTTCATTGGACCTCAGGCTGGAGAAGTCATACAGGGATTTGCTGCTGCTATGAAGTGAGTATGGAAGTGATTTCCTACTAGGCTTTACATTTAAGGAAATTGAGGATTTCTGATTTTTATACGTGGGGAAACTTCTGAGCATTTACTTTATATTTCTCAGTTTGAAAAACTTCCCCATCAATGTTCTACTCTACTCGGTATTCTGCTTTTTAAAAAATTCTGATGATATTTTTAGGAGTATTGGAATTTCAAAATGCCATAATACCTCAAAAAGCAATTTAGGTATACCTTAATGGTTTCATAAAATAAGAGAGCACTGGGATGATGTAAAATCACAGGCATGGATTTTAATGGCGATTTTAAGTTTGTAATAATTTAAGTTTGCATGTAAATTTAATTATTTATGGCATTAGCAGAATTGTTTCAGAATGTCTATAGTCGGCCAAAGATGTCCTGCCTGCAAAAAAATTGGCCTACCTTAAAAAGTTTCCATTTAATGTTTTTTTGCTTCAAATCAGCTAGCTGTACACTTTCTCTGAGAATGATAATTCCCGGAAAATTCATTTCTATAATCACTTCAGAAGAGTATTGTTTCCGAGAGATTTTCTCAAATTTTCTCTGCAAATTTTATTTATGTTTTATTCCCTGAGATCTGTAACATTTCAACGTTTAGAAACCATAATATGAAATTATGGTTTGTGTATTATGAAAATTGCACTTAATGTAAAGGGTAAGGATATTGAATACTCGTTATATTCTCAAGGCTTAATGGGCCCTTTAGGTTATCAAAAGATTTAAGCTTAGAAAATACATAACAATAATAATAAAATTTTAATTGGACTATAGATTTGAATTTTTAAAAGAAGATGAAAACTGTTGCCAATATTTTATAGTTGTGGGTTTGATCACTCCGTGAAAATATCTTTTTATACAAGTCAAGATTGACTTGATGATATTGGAACCTTCATTTGCGCTCAGATAGTACACATATATCCATTTCCAAGAGATTTGCTATATCAAGACTACTTCAAGTAGCAGTATTGAGAAGGAAATGTTTTGTGTGCCTTACAAATCTAAGGTGTAGTTTTATGTTAAAATCATGAAGAGCCCAACAATATTTTTTTTCCTTTCCTGGACTTGTGAAAAATTGAAATTTTCCTTCCTTTTGATTCGTATTTAGAAATTTAGAGTGGTAAAATAGTGAAAATACTAGTCTTTTAAAAGTTAAATTTTAGTAAATATTTTAAATTGCACTAGAGCTATTGATTTGAAGTATTTTTCACTCTTGGGTACATGACCTCACTTCTTAGTTGAAAGTGAAATGACATTTGAAATGTTTTGTTGCCCTGGAATTCATATCTCTGCATATAGTTTGGATATCTCTTTCCAAAAAAGAAATTTTTCAAAACTCTTGCAATTTGGGAAATGTGAATAATTCCCCTGAACTGAAGTTTACAATAAAAAGTTTCCATTTCAGTAATATGGGAGTAACTATTGCTGTAACAATAACAAAAGAACAACCGAGTCAGGTAGCATTTTATGATTATTTTAGATTAATAATTGGCTGATATCAGCTCGACCTAGGCTAGAATTTCCATTTGTGAAAGCTAAACTTTCTTCAATAAAAGAAAAATTATGGGTGACTCCAGAATAAATTCAGTCTCACTTGATTAAAACTTGGGTGGTCTGCTGTTGTGTGAAGTGCTTAAGAATGCCAGTATTAAGCTGATGATTTTTGGATTTCATTTGGTATGTATCTTTCACAGGGTGGGTATCACTATGGAACAACTGCAAGATACTGTAGGAATCCATCCAACCTCAGCAGAAGAATACACTAGAATATTTATAACCAAGAGATCTGGTCTAGATCCCTCTGTACAGAGTTGTTGCAGTTAGGTGGGTTTATTTGGTTTCTCAAGCTAATGTTCCTATAATATGTATGTTTAATTGATTTTTATAAATTTTATTCTGTAAAAATAAATTATAATAATTTAAAATTAATATGAATTTTCCGATAATCGATGTACATCCTATTATGAAATTTGTGTATGCCTATTTTTCTATCAAAACCTTTCCCATTTTGTCTCTTTGGTTATCAATTTTTTACAGTTATTGCTACCATTTTACCGCTGTTGTTGTTACCATTTTATCACCATGATGAGAAGACAGGTGTATTTTTTCTGTGGTAGTGATGATATATACTTAGATTTAGTTTCAAGTTTGAAATCCAATATTTCCTTCGCAGCAACCTTCCTATGCTTGTAGAATCATGAACAATTGTAGTGTTTGTGCATCTGGCCTTAAACACTATATCATAATGGCTTTAATATTGAACCATATGGGCCTAGAGCATGTAAATTGTCTTCATTGAAAGCAAAATGTGAAAAGCTAGAATTTTTTATTAATATCGGTCAATGATTGTTTTAGTGTCAATGAACATTGCATCTTTAGAACCAGTTTAACCTTGGCTGTTTAAGAAAAGGTAGTGTTTGTTTTTAATGTGTATTTTTCTCTCACACTACAAAGAATAATTCTTCTTCATTCATAACTTTCACAGAAAATTATTCAAGTTAAAAAAATGGTGAATCTGGGAATTAAAAGGAAAAGTTTTATTTTAATTTAGCTTGGTGAGGCCTTGGTTTTTCAAGTTGTGTAAGATACCTTGAGTGGGAATCCTTCCTTGTCTTTATTGAATAACCCTTAGGTGGTCCAATCTGTAAAGTATTCACATTCAGTATAAGACTTAACTTTTCATTTACTTGTATAATATAAGGTGTAGAACTAACTAATGACTTAGTGGGGAATGAGCTTTCCTAAATGTTTTTAACTGCTAGAGAATTCATGCTTTATCTCTAGGAATCATTGGTGGGAATTGATGAAGTATTTAAATGCCAAAATAGTTCTGCCATATTCAAGTAATTAGATCCTCAGGGTGTATGCTGGCTCCTGTGTATCTTGTTGAAGTTTATAATTATGATTTCCTGAATCTTTTTATATTTGAGAGCATTTAAAATAGTGAAATCTAATTAAATGAAGAATACAATGTATCTTTCCACTGTCCTTTATTCATGTACAACTAGTTTCAACGCTCAAGCGTCATCATCAGGTACGCTTGAATGTTGAAACTAGTTGTACGTGAATAAAGGACAGTGGAAAGATACATTGTATTCTTCATTTAATTAACATGAATTTCCACCAAGTTGAGCCGGGAACAATTGAATAGTGAAATCTAATTTAAGTTCGGCAATTGCTGAATTATAGGGACTGATGAATGGGGTGAGATGAAATAAGTATTTAATGCAAGGAGTGGACAATTTGCAACACTGCATACGAACATAATTTAAATACCACCTCTTTGTTTGGAAATAGGATATGCATATTGGACGGAATGAAGGAAGGAAGGAAGTATGTGGAATCGAAGAAGGTTTTGTTTATTGTAGTGACAGATGCTGTTTTGCAGGAGAGGAAAAGAAATGTGTTCTACCATATCATTGTTCTCATTGTAATGTAGTGCATGATTTTCAACTTCTACAAACTAGTCAATTATGTCACCGAAAGAATATTGTCAATGAAAATATAATCTATTTTCAATCTCTTTTTTTCAATCAATTTACTTGGAGATAACCCAAGTTTTTACAACACGCGTTCCCAGGTAGGGCTTGGACCCATTAGCTTCAGAGTTAGGAGTTGTTGAGGACTCATAGCTGCATGTTGAATGTAACATTTTAAAGACATACCTTACTCAGTGAAAACATTCACCAGATTCTCGAACCAGAGCATCTTATGCAAATTTAAAAAAACTATTCAAGTTTGGGATGATGCAATATTACAACCACTGTAACCAATTGAGGGTTGGTTATAGAAGGTGAGGGTAGAGGTCAACCCATATTTAGCATTAATAAGGTATTTCAAACTACGCATTGAGCATTAGGCAGTCAGTTCTTTACGTTGTGCCATATTTGTCCTCCGTGATTGAATAATGAGAGAGCTTGGGTGAAGTCATGAAAGTTCAACGTTATGTCATAGGCATGAAGATGGTCAGTATTAAGATGGAGTATTCCTTCAACTAGGCTATCATGCCACTTCTAAAATATGGGTGTTAGTATCTTTTGAATAGGTTAGTGCAAATGTTATGTGGATAGGGTTGAAAGAGAGAAAATGTTAAATCTGATTCCACTAAATAATATTGCAGCCTTAAAATATTTTGTAAAGACCTCCAACAGGCCAAGTTCTGACCCCAACTCAAGAGGTCATTTTTGAAATTCAGTTTTTGTTGTTGGCTACCAAATTCTATGCTAGTTGATGGAGGTGGTGGGTCCACAAGATAGTCCAGATTGAATTCTGGGTGATACCTTGGAGCTTACTCCGCTTCTTCCAAGTGGTGAGATTATTTTGGGTTCCAAGTCCTTGGCAAAACTGAAAATGACTTGTGGAAAGGACTATCCCTCCTTCCCTGATGGGTGAATTTCACATTATTGGGCTTGGCAATAGATTAGCTTTACCCTAGTCAATCAAACTTACCTTTAGGTCTATGACTGGTTTTTATGGATGAGGCTGGGACAGAATCATTCTCCACATGACATTTTAATGCAGACCTTCAGAATGCAGTGTATAAATTCCATTAAGTATGTGTTTTGGCACTAACTGAATCTTAAATCGTTTTTCTTTAATAGCCTTTAATTTATCCAAATTACTATCCAATTATAGCCGGGTGGCATTTCAATAATGTTTTATATTCCCCTAATGCACTCCATATTTTATTGCACTACCAACTCACTCTGAGGCTATAGAGTTTTGAAGAGTATGCATTCTAGGATTGGCAAGCTGAATATGCTGATTTAGAAACAATATCTTGTGATTATTATAATGAAAACCGTGTAAATGTTTGATGATGCTAAAATTGTGGCTTAATTTACCAGTTAAACTAGATAACCTTATAATAGAATTATATTGTGTAAAGTATGGACTACGAATGAAGTCATTGCTGATGATTGATGTCAACAGAATTTGATTTTATGAACATTCATTATAATGTTTAGTATTTGTGCACTACGAATGCCAAACATTCTAATTATGATATTAGAACCTACTCACTGTGATAAACGATGATGATATGAATAGGATACCTATTTCAAGCCAAAGCTGAAGTAGTGGACTGACTGAAATTTTTAGGGTTCCACAGATCCTTGGGTGAAAAAATACCTTATTTACAAGTGATCCACATTTGAAGCTAAATTTCATCAAAATTCTCATTTTTGCCATTTGATTAATATCGAAGGGAATTAAAACGTTTGGTGAAATGAACAACTATAACAAGGGTAACACACACAAACATACATATATATAGATAAAATATATAAATATATATGATTACGTTTTCCGGCAGCTAAGTAGAGCCTTTGCCTTGGGAGTCCATTTGTCCTTTAATCATTAGACTCTCCTGTTTACTATATTTAATATCTATCAAAAGATGTGTTCAAAATCCTGCCTGTACCTGAACTAAGATAAAATCCGTGATATATGCTTTCCTTGAAGAAAAATTGACGTTATTTTTCCCGTAGTTCTCTCATATTGACACGAAGTTTTGTGATGGATGGATACAGGAATCATAAAGACAAAACGTGTGTAATAATCTTTATGTTTCATCTTTGCTTTGTTTTCTTCATTTACTCACGGAACTCAGTGAACCCTGTAAGCAGAGAAGCTTCAATAACAGACCTATTTTCTCCAGAGAAATTCGTTTTTGTAAAATTCATATTATGAACCATATAAATGACAATTGATGTTGCAGGATCATAGTTCACTTCACGTTACTCGGTTATTTCGTTTAAAATGAATGTTAGTCGATATTTTCTCGCATAAGAAGTCAACACATTTAACTCTTCTCCACCTCGTCCATTGATCAACAATTTTACGATTTTAATTTGTTACAAAGTGTCGTGTTCATTTTTACTTAACAAATACTAATTATGCGTATACCTATGTCTGTAAAAGTTCTCGTACACATGTTTGTCTGCAGCAGGCGGAATTACGAAGTGTGGCATCGGTGAACCCAGCCTGACGGAGTGACTCCACACTTTACTTCGTGATAGTACCCTAAAGTATTTGAGACTGAATTCGGCCATGAAAGAATAATTAACTGCTGAATTCTTCTATATTTCGACTATTATATAGAAAAAAGGTTCATTTATGTTTTGCCAAGTTTATTTTATATTCCCTAATTGCTGATTAAAACTAGTACAGACGTGAATTTGATCGTTTTCGTTAACAAAAACCAAGGCGCTAAATCTATTCAAATGAGATTCTTGCAATGGACAAATAGTTAAGCGTTCAGGCTCTAGATGGCATTAACAGCTAGAAGAGCGAGTTCGGGGCAATGGCGGTGTTGTACGAATGGCGGTAAGTTAAAAATTTATGGGGCTACGTACTAAGTCTTGCGACTTCCCTGCATCGTGTAATGGAGGAGAAAACAATGGATTTTTCTTCTGGAAAAACTACAGTCTTCGTGTTTTGGAGGTTAGTGCTTGGAAACAGGGATTCAAGATTGTTATCATTGCAAACGAATGTCACAAATCAATAGCTCGGAACGAGCGACATGTCGCTACGAAAAGTGTACCAGTCGATGATATCATATTTTGACTCATTTTGAGGAGAAAGGAGAGGTTGGGCTTGATTGATTATTTTTTCACCGGTGCGCGCTATTTTTATTTAAGCTACTTCTTTCACTTCATGCACTTTGTAACCTCCAATTCCCAGAGGATGGTCTCCACATACCTCGTGTTGGGGGTGCGGGTACGCGCTTAATGACCTCAATGAACACGCGTAGTATCGTATATTGATACTTTCATACATGCGAACATATATGGTACCCTGTAATCCATCACTAGGGTGTGTGGCAGGAGGTGATTACACGCCAGACTACCCTTGACCCAAAACACCTTCCTCTCCTAGCGCGGTAGGACGTTATTTTGATCCTTTCGTGGATAAAATGACATATTAAATGTACCTGTCCTACACTTAATTTCCCTAATTATATTAACATGATCTCGAATGACGGAGGGGCTAATAATACATCTTTAAAATCATCGGTAAGGAGACATCTCCCAATTTATGCAAGATATTTAATCTGTATTGTAACTTGCGTTCCGTGCGTGATTCCCAATCCAGATCCACTAATAATTTTGACATGCGTTCAGTTTGTTATAACAACGTTTTACAAATCTTGCTCCTCTACGTTGGACGCAATATTTTATATTGGCAGCATATTCTAAATGAGGTTACTATCGAAAGATAACATTGATAAATAAGCTTTTATTCACATTTCCCCAATTCTCTTCCAACAAATCCCATTTTATGTCAGTTTGTCCACAGGTCGGACCTGTGGTGTCCAGTGTCTCCGCGCCAGCCCACCTTCTTGCCCACAAGTTAAACAGCCTACTCAGGCAACTTACTCTTTTTTCCCCAAAATACGGGATTAAGAACTCATACGAGCTCGCGAGTAGGTTGTCGAATATGGTTTTACCGTCGAAGTGTATTATGGTGTCCTTCGACGTCTCCAATATGTACACTAGCATCCCCAGAATGAAAACCGATGAACTTGCCGAGATAGCCCTCGTTAAAGTCAAAGCACAACATCCAGTAACCAGTGAATTGTGCGAATTGTTAACCCTGTGCGTAAATCAGAGTAGTTTTTTGTTCAACGGGGAACATTATAAGCAAATGGAAGGCTTGGCCATGGGCTCTCCTCTCTCTCCTATCCTGGCGGACCTTTATATGGACAATTGGGAAAGGAATTTCTTTGCCTTAAACCATCCCCTCCAAAAAAATGTGTTTTCCTGGTTCCGTTATGTGGACGACATCTTTTGTGTCTGGACGGGATCCCCTAGGCAATTAGACAATTTTTTAACCCTGTTAAATGCTTTTGATTCATCCATACAGTTCACGAGAGAGCTGGAAGCAGACGGTACCCTAAATTTCCTTGATTTGACGTTGGAAATAGTTAACCAAAGATTCGACCTCTTGATATACCGGAAAAAATGCTACTCCGACCAAATTATCCACTCCACATCCAGGCATCACCATTCACAAAAACATGCAGCCTTCCATTCCATGTTACACAGAGTATGCAATATCCCAATGTCAACTCACAACAAACACAGAGAACTGCGCATTATAGAACAGATTTCAGTCAACAACGGTTACCCTGAAACATTGATTGACAACATTTACAGCAGAAAACAAGCACACATCGCCCGTTCCATATATCACACATCCAAACCGGACAAGCACCAATGACGAAGAATTCCTTTCCTTGGCCATGTCTCACTCAGAGCACAACAAATACTCTTAAAAAACAATATCAAAGCCGCTTTTTACAATTCACGTACTTTGAAAAACTTAATAGGTTCAACTAAAGACAAAATCGACGTTATGCAACAAAGCGGAGTTTATAAACTCAATTGTATAGACTGCAACGCCATCTACATCGGACAGACTGGGAGGACTTTCGATATTAGCATTAAGGAACACCGTTCATGCTTCCGGAAGAAAGACAACAGATCACGATTCACTAAACACCTCTTAGACTACAATCATTCCAGTAATTTCACAGCAGACATTTTACACACAGAAACGAAAGGTCGCCGGCTGAACGCTCTGCAGGAGTTGGAAATTTGGGAATCCCTTCAGTCCGGTAATCTTGAGGTGGTCAACGATATCCTTTACCTCTCGCGTTCCCCTCTCCTGAAATTCTTGAATACCTTCCCACACCATCCCCTCCCCCACCAAGGCAGTTAATCACCGACCCTCCGTTAATGAGGATCAACAGTTGCAAACAAACACCCCCCTTTGTACCGTCTGCATCCAATAGTTCTCCCTCACCTTCCCTTCACCCACCAATGATTGCTACAGTACCACCCCTCTCCCTAACTTCCTCTTCCTGGCTCCTGGCTATATAAGTTGAAAAATTTTGTTGTATTGTACCTGATGATGATGCGCAGCATCGAAACCATGGTCGTGTTGTATTAAAAGTGTGTGGGAGTGCAAAGTTGTTTTTTTCTCCCTCTTTCACCCTCACCATACGAAGACTAGTAATAGGTTGCGATGAGATAGTCTTTTCTTCTTATCTGCATTCCTTATGGCGTCCATCGTCCCGTCTCCCCACGGTGTGCGGGGAAGGAGTGATGGCGGTGTCCTGTGGTGTCGGGTGGGGCCCGTTGGCCGATCGGTCTCTTTCGTTGGGGATCATCAGGGTGCCGAGAGTCCATTCACTGCCGCAGTTGCAGTTAGTGGGTGGTCGGTGTCTTCCTGAGTCGGGTTGGGACTAAGCCGTTGGGTAAACGGCTGGTCTCAAGGATGGGTCTGTCCGTGGGGGGGGGGGGAGGGGAGGGGGAAGATAAGTCCGCCTTCCGCCGGGGTAAATCCCGGTTGTTCAACTGTTAGTTTTGTATGCTATGCTTTGGTTTGGGATGGGGTGGGGCGGGGATTAGTGCTTTTATAACTCTTATGCAGTAAATGTGAATTAAGTAATTAATGAATGGCTGTAGGAATCTAGGTTTACCTTGTCACTGTTCTCTGAAGAAAGACGCCCATGAAATGTCGGTTCTCAAAAACCGATCTATCTCTTGACGCTCCTTCTGGCTGGGCATAGGAGAGACCAGGTGAAACCAATACTGGCAACATTTAATGAGTGAAATCCGAAAGGCTCCCTTAATAATTCGAATTCCCTTAACCATTCACACGAGTAAACCGTATCGTATGGATTAGTGAGTTTGTCCGCGGAAATATCCAGGAAATGTACTCTCCCCTTTTCATGTTCTTTCTCAAACATTTCATAACCTTTATTTTTTAAAAATTGATTCTCAATTCATAACTATTAAACTAATTTCCTAACACGCTCAGCAAAGCTTGTAACCCCATGGCTGACTGACTAACGAAAGCTTGTTCTTCCTCAAGCCTAACTGATTTTATTAATTCCCCACAGACTTTAATTCCCGATTCCATTTCTCCCTTTTGCCCTTATTTCCTTAACATATAAGTGGAAAAGCATGAATGCTAATGGACACCCCTGTCTTATCCTTCTTCCTAACACCGCCCATTCCATATCCACGCGTCACACGCACCTTAGACATGATTAGGCTGTGAATAAGTTATATACAGGTATTCATCAAATTTATACCTGTTTTCTCAAATACCTTCATTAATTCTACACAATTTACTCTGTCGGACGCCTTCTCGAAATATACAAAATAAACAAACACGACCTGATTTTACTCTGCTCCTCTCTATTACTGACCTCATTACTGTTATACTGTTATGTTATATCGCATATCTCCCCTTCCGGAGCCCAAACTTTTCATTCCCTAGGTAACCATTTGCTATCCTATCCATCCTTAAATTGATAATCCCAAGTTCAGTCTGTATCCATCCACAAAATACCTTAAATAATCGATTGCCAAATAAAAAAAATACATTCTGGGTACAGAACCTGGAAATGGTGCCCTTATTGGGGGCGGCAATTTCAGCCTAATGTTTGCGAGAGAATTTCAGAGAAGTAACGAATATTTACGTCGAAATATTTTACCCGAACGACATTTGGATTGAGAAAAAAATCGAGCATCGACGAGGGTAAGAATGGTGGGAAAACGTTTTTTTTTCTTTTCAATAGTCTCAGCGAACTGGAAATATAGGCACGCATAGGTGGAGAAAGGATTGGGCGGTTATCCAAATCCATCTGAGGGATTTATTTTTTGGCCCGAGGGAGCATTTTCCCTCGAGATCTAACAGGTGGTTGGAAAGTGAATTGACAAGTTCTAGATTATTAATGGAGATTTTGTGGTCGGTAACCGTAACCGCTCGGCGAATGAAGTATTCCTCGAACTGCTTTGATGGAAGGGAGCTAATCTCGGGCGTCCCCGTTAACGACTTCCGCGGGTTTGGGGTGGTGTGGAATTTGTCAGGACCGGTGTCAGTGGTTAATGAGAGGTGCTCATAATTTGAAACCTTTAGCATCTCTCTTAAGTGAAGTTGGCAAATTGGAGGAGGCGAGGGGAATTTGATATGGGGATAATGCCGGAAGAATACAAAGTTTCCTTCTTGTTACTCTCTGAAGAAAAGTGCCTATGAAATGGTCTCCTAGTAACTGATGGGTTACCGTCAGACTGGGAGTAGCAGAGATTCAGGTGTCTACTTGTATTATTCATGCTGTTTTTACTATCCCTACTGTTTTACTCGCAATGTAATAGTCATCGCTGGTGTTTGAAATCCAATGTAATTTCTTTCATTTTAGAATACATCTCGGAAAGAGGATATTATAATATTTGAAGAGGTTTCAGTTCGATTCAAAGGTGATCTGCCAAGTAAGGTAGGTTTTGGACGGTTCCTGACAAGTATTATGTATTTTCTGTCGTGTGGCCTTTCTTTTATTGGCTCTGCATTATTTCCATCTTCAGTTCGTCGAACCTTCATGCCGATAAGAAGTCTTTTCTCTTTCTTCGTCTTGGTTGCTTACCTAAAATTCCTCATTTTTTCCTGTTCGATATTTAACTTTATTTTCCTCCCACTTACGCTTAGAATTTTACCTCGCAACTTTCTTTCTTCCCGCACCATAGTTAAAACTTCACCATTTGTCTTTCCGTCCAACACATATTCCGAGTGTAATTCCACTTGTTTGGAGTGTACGATTTAAACCAACTATATTTTCAAGTGGTCAAAGGTGATCACAAGTTATTTAGCATGTAAGAGCTTGATGAGTTATATTTCTAGCCGAAGAATACTGGTGTATTTCCTGAATTTTGTTCGGAAAAACCCTATGGATAGGCTTGTGTGTTTCATTTCATGTTAACTCATTAAACAGAAGAGATAGTTGAAAATTGTTTTGTTTTTCTGAGAGTCACGACAAAATTATCCCCATATTTGAGCATATTTTTGTTGTTTTAAGCCTAAATTTGTACATTTTAGGACGAATTAAAAATGTTATTTTTATCATCTCTGAACTCCAGCGCAGTTTACTACATAAACATATTTTCATTCAATTATTTTCGCAAAAAATCCAAATTAATGTTTATAATGTGACACTCATCAGACCGTAAGGTGCTTCTTTTCAATGCCATTGTAAGTCATTTATTATTGAAATATCACTGTAATAACCAAAACTGCCTAAAATAGAGTTAATATAAAAATGAATAATATCCATGGAAAGTAAAACTCGATTGAGATTCTCTTGAGAGGACTGAGTAATGGCCACATCACAAGAAAGAAAGAAAGAACGTTTACGAAAAACTTCAAATTTAAGTTTTCAAAAAATATTAATTTTTTTTGTTGTTAATTTGATTTTCGAATGAATTTGTTACGTTATTTTCAATGAAAAAGTCCATTATTTAGTTTAAGTAAATAGTTATAACTAAGTTGTGCCCTAAAATTTGGTTTTTAATACTTGAATTAAAAAAAACAAAACATTTGACGCAAACAAAAATTTAAATGATGCACAAAAATATTCTTTACTATGTTTATTATTTGTTTTGAATTTTTAAGGCACGGTCATCACCAATAGTCAGTGTGGTGCTTCGTGCACACCGTTTGATGGGGATATCCAAAACTGTAGCGCTAAGTTGGTAATCCCTGGCACGGAGATTGGAGAGGAAGCAAAGTAGGCCCAATTGAGATAGGGAATTATGCATGGGTGGCATAGGATTAAGAACGCAAGCTAAAGGGAGTTAAAACTTTGCGAACTGCTTAGCAAATGATCCTAGTTGTAAATGTGGGAACCGAACTTTACTTTTTCGTGAGTACTCATTGCCCGAGCAATAGCACGAGTTCGCGACAGAGTTTTGAACTTCGAGGTTCAGCATGTAGAAGTCTTGTCGTGGAAAGGACGGAGTTTGGCCATTTTTTCGGCGAATGGATGAGATCATCCCAGGAACCGCTGCTGTTAGTGAAATTTTGATTTGCTTATTCCAGAGCACATGATTTTTTCATTTTCTTAACTGACCCAAACTCGAAGTGGGCCTCCTTAACGCCTCGCGAGGAAATTTCAAACTACTTACACTCAATTGGTGTTTGTTGTAGTTTTTGTATCCTCTAGCTCTTGTATCCTCTAAGAAATTCACATCAAGAAGTAAATCCACTCTTATCTCGGAGAGAGGGTCAGACGGAAAAGAGAATAGGGGAGTATGTAGCTGGTGTTGAGATTTTGGAACGGAATTTGGAGAGATAGATAGATAGTGGTCTTTATTTGGGCGAAATAGAGAGGAAGGTCGAGTGTACGGCTGGAGGCGAGCCATTGTGGGCTGGGAAGAATATTTCGTTGTAAGGGTTTCCAATTCCCAAATTTGCTCAGCCGAAGCCTTTGTATTCCGCGTATAAACGGCAGGGTCAAAGATACATTGTAGTCATTATCCACACTCTGGGTAGGCCAATATATCCAACCCCCTAACATTATTGTTAACATTATGTAATAATTCAATATCCATAGTCATCGGTTTTCGGCGATATACAAGGGATATATTGTACGTTGGGTTGCGTTCTGGTGTTTGTTCAACTCCCCCGTGTTGTTGTTATAGCGTAAAAAATTGGTGCGAATAATTAAACTAGGTATGTTATGTAAAGTTATAAAAGTTAATTGCGAAATAATTGTCGCTTTTCCGCCCGTCATCATATGACGGGCGGAAAACGCTTTTTGCTAATGATCGTAAGAAAAAGTTACTAATTCACGCCAAATGCACGTTTAGTGAAAGGACGTCTTGACTCCATTTGACCCGCAGCTACGAGGAACTACTTGCCAGTAGAACTGTATGCTCCCCGGAGGAAAGTCGTCGAACGCAGCGTGTTTGATATTCGCATTTTTTCCCAAGTAACGCATCGAAGATATGCGATTACACGGTCTTATATTTCTAATCAGGCGACCGAAAGATGCTGTCCATCTTTTCGTCGGAGTTAGCCCACTGGTGTCGCGCGATATCTTCGACTGTTAATATTTCATCGGTTTGGCGTTTATTTTTGCGAAATTTTATAAGTTGTCGTGATTCTCCGCACTCAATTCATCCATTTTAGTTCAGGTTAGTTTCCTATAAGTTGTTTAAAGTTTATTCCATCCATTATCGTTGCTTTCTTTCATGTGCGGGGCCTTAACGTAGGGGTTTGGGAGACCGGTTGAGATGGAAAAAAAATCAATACCCCCTCGGAATGGGGCCAATAATTGTAAGTATACTTGGAGGTTTTAAATCGCGGCGGGTTCACATTTGACGGTTCCTGCGCCTGATTCCGTATATTTATGTTCTAGCGAACAAAATCTAAATTTGTCCCTCTCAAATTTGGCAAAAAATGAAGAAAATACACGATTTCTAGAGAAACTATAATTTAAATTCCTACTTGTTTGACGTTTAGAGCGTGCAAATAATCAAAGTTGAAGAATTACACCTGTTGCATTACTTTTGCTCTAATTCGTCTTGGAAAGTAGATTTCTACGCCATTTTCTTCAATTAGAGATAATGACAAGCTGGACTCCTCAAGAAGGTGGAGAACTTGTAGTGATCATTGTCCTTAGGCATATTTTGTAAGGTTGTAATGACAGGGATGGAAAATACAAGGCAGACTTGAAATAAGTCTACAATACAGCCTCTTTTGGAAGTTTTTCTAGTGATGAAAACCATTATGTACTTCTTGTATTTACAGTTAGATTCCTGAGAAATCATTCGCATAGGAAGAGGTGCATCTTAAATTACAGCGGAGTAATAGATTATCTTATGCACAGTGGGGGACATGTGTTTTTACCGCGGATCACAGATCTCAAGTAAACTCTACGTTGTCGCTGACTAAATAGTTTATGTTTGGGATGTTTTATCTTTCTTCGATTGGTAATTTACATAGTGGAGTGACTCAGCCTATCGGGTCACTTTCCTTTTCATCACTTTACAGCACAGTCCCTTCGGTCATTTCACTGTCTTTCAATTCAAGGAATAGGCCACAGTTGAAAGGTTTACAGTTGGAACGATAATAGTATCCGTATAATTCAGAATGGTATGTGTTAAATGAATTCCGCTTTCGAGGAAAATTCCGTTTGTAAAAACGGAATTTTGCTCAAGAAAAACTTCATCAACGCCATGGAAAAACAAACTTGAGGTGAGCATTTGTAATCAGTCACCGGTATTTCCATTCTGCTCACAGTTTCCTTCATTTCTTCATAGTTTTTCGAGTAAATCTCTTAAAAAACTCTTTCCTCGTAGCCTACCCTTGGTATTAAGTGTATCGCTAAATTTAATGTATATAACTCGAGATATGGCCAGTTAGTTCATTTATGATCCATCTTAGAATTACTTCTTTATTATTCATTCGATTTCTCTGCTTACAACTTTCGGGGGGTCGGATAAGCCAAACGGCTAATATACCTGCTTCCGATTTGGAATACTCGGGTACAGATCCCGCTAGAGACGGATTATTCCGTGATTTTCCGTTGCTTACATGGATATCGCGTAGAGAGCATTTCAGCTGCATTACCCAATCCGTCGAATGGGGCGCTGAACTGGGTGACCCCTATCTGCATTTGGATAAAAATGTGTTATATCCGAGGTCTACATCATATCCCTCCTTTAATCCGTTAAAAATTTCTCTCCCAAACTCCTTCATACTGGTGAAAATTACCTCAGCGGTACCCCCTTCTAATAACTGTTTACTACTATTTAGATGTGTTTGCAAAATCAGATTTACATCCTCTACCATTTAATTTCTTTGTCTTTACTACTTTCTGGGTCCATATCCATAGGATATAATTATCAATTTAAAAGTTAATACGAGCATATTACTTTTTAATGACTGGGAAATGAACTCGAGCATTGCCATATATCATATTTACCTCGCAACTCAAAACCAATCATCGCGGCGTAATATCCTTTGCTGATTAGTTCCTGACTGTAGTATTTTCTCACAGTTAAATTTACACATTAATACATAAATTTACGTTTCTCCGCCCTAAAATTTAGTTGCATCAACGTTTTTTCACGTCACAGGGTGATAGCATATTATTTCCTTGTGTATGTGGCATCTTTAGTCCCATGGTACTAATCTCAAAACCGTTACATCTACATCTACATAAAACCCCGCAAGCCGCCGCAAGGGCGTGTGGCGGGGGGTGTTAGGTCACCAACCGTAAAAAGGAAAAATACCATATGCAAAAAAAACAACACGGAAAATTACACCCACAGTAGCGCACACACTCATGCAAAATTCCCTTCATCCAATACTCATGCAAACACATATACCGCAAAACAACTAAAAAACTGCACCCCATGACGCAGCACGAAAGCCATCCTACAACACGGAAGCCAGGACACAACAAGCAAGAAATTGAAACACCACATGAAAATGCACCACGAAACACTCTACCCCCAAAGAGTCTGTAAAAGGCAGGGAATGCGACCCAACGTTGCAGGTAGCAGGAATTTGCCCCCGCGGAGAGGGACGAGGGACTGAAAGGGAAACTTAAAAACAGATGAACAGGGCACTAATTAGGTAATTCGGAAAGAATGGGTTATTATAGCAAAACACATAAGGTTAGTGGAAGAGTATGCATTTAAATACAACTAATTATTTTTTAGACGCTGAGGGTGGCAAGTGGAATTTTTGCTATCTATAACCCTGCAGTCGCTATCCCGTATTGTCCGTGGGAAGGAGTCCTTGAGTCGGCTAGTTCTGGCATCTATTTCCCGAATTTTATATGCTTGATCCGAGCGACCAATGTATGTAGGAGTACGAATAATTTGCGAGACCTCGGTGCTGAAACATGCGGATCTAAATTTATTTAATAATTTCAGTCTTGTATTTAATCGTCTCTCTTCTAATGATTCCCACCCCAAATCCATGAGCATTTCGGTGGCGCTTTGCGTTTTATCGTAGGAATTTTTTACAAAACGGGCTGCCCGGCGTTGAACCTTCTCAATTTCCCGAATGAGACCTTTTTCACTCGGATCCCACACGCTGCATGTGTATTCTAAATGAGGCCTTACAAGAGCGTGGTAACAACGTTCCTTGACCTTCGAGTCACTTTTGCCGACAATGCGTCTAATGAATCCCAATTTTTTATATGCTTGACCGCAGACTTTACGTATGTGAGTCCCCCAAGTTAATTCTTTTGTGAATGTGACACCTAGGTATTTTACCGTATCAACTACTGCTAGGTCACCTCCAGCTAATTTGTAAGTAAATCCCGTTGATCTTTTAAAGAAATTTACCACTGAACATTTATTATAATTTAGAGTCAATCCCCAGTTAGAACACCATTTAGTAATGCAATCTAAATCCTGCTCTAGAATAAAACGATCCTCATCCCCAGATATCTCCCGATAGATCACCGTGTCATCCGCGAACATCCTAATTTTACTTTTCACTTCGCGGTTCAAATCGTTAACAAAATCAAGAAAAGCAACGGCCCGATCACACTTCCCTGAGGTACCCCCGGCGTGACTCGAACGCTGCCGGAACTAGCGCCATCAAGGACTACCCTCTGTTCCCGCTCTGAAAGAAAATCTTTAACCCAACTTATGGCGCCCTTGTTTATACCCGCGACCTTTAATTTATGAATGAGTTTACCATGTGGGACCTTATCAAATACCTTTTGAAAATCTAAGAAGATGGCATCCACTTGCCTACCTCTCTCACCCGATAAAAGTAAATCATGTGTAAATAATCCTAATTGGGTCTCGCAGGAGCGGGTTTTCCTGAATCCGTGTTGATTGTCACTTAAAAAGTTAATATTGTCAAGGTGTCTCATTATTGAACTGACAATTATGTGCTCTAAGATTTTGCAACAGATAGAAGTGAGAGATATAGGTCTGTAATTACTGGGATCCTCCCTGTCACCACCTTTAAAAATAGGCGTTATTTGCGCGGTTTTCCAAATCTTAGGTACTTTGCACTTCGTGAGGGATTTTTTAAATATAAACTCAAGGTACGGGGCAATGTTTGGAGCTAAATGTTTTATCACCCTAGCTGGTATATTTTCGGGACCCGGGGATTTGTTGGGTTTAATCTCGTTAAGCAATTTTAGAATTCCTTGTTGGTCCACTGTTATTTTTTCCATGGGTGGAGTATGTATTGTTTCTTGGAGATATGCGGTGGCAACATCATTCGAGAAAACGCTTTGGAAGAATGAATTTAGTATGTTAGCTTTACCCTCACTGTCTGTATGAATTATATTGCTACAATCCCTTAAGCAAGCCACGGTTTGTTTTAGGTTTTTGTTGTAGGTTAAAATTACCTACTTACCATTTTGAGCTGTGGATTAAGTTTTATTCTTTTATCCCTTCCGACCCTTAATATACCTTCCATCCAAGTTCTCTTGGAAAAGCTGGAAAAGTGAATGGAAGAGATATTGAGAAGTAATATCATGCTGAAAATGATTGTAGAGAGACTACTATGACTAGAATCGTAGCGAAGCGAAGACATAGAGGAAGTGGAACAATATGTTTTTCATGCGGCAAATGTGGAAAGTAAATAGAGCTGAGGAAACGTTACGCCTGAAGTGTTTTGTTGTGCCCTTCTTTGCGAATTCTGAATTGTTTAGAAGACTGCCATATTATTTGTATGTTCATCCAAGACAATTTTCTGATCGGCAGAAACAATACTTATAATAATTCATTATGCTCCAAACGGAATTATTTGACTGCAACCGTCTATTATTCCCTTCACCAGGGCAATTCTCTCACTGCTTGTTAACTCTTGTCTATCTAATACTCCTTCATGCGGCCAAAGTCTTTCCTTTCCCTGCCTCGTGAGGTAATCCCTTTCATTTTCCCTCGTGTTACATTCCCAACATATCCATTATGCCTTTTGATGTAGCCCGTCTGTCTCGTTCTGCTGTCCCGCATAATGCTCCTCGTGGTATTTTCTTTTCTTGTCTCGTGTGCAGTTCCTCACTTCTCATTTCTTCTTGACACTCCTTCAGCCCCCATCACCAAGCTAAAAAAATCTCATTTATCTCTGGCCTCCTTTTCTATTGTTATCCTTGTTTTACTTGAATATTTGTCACGGATTTGGAGGGCGAGAAGAGAAAATGGTCTAAAAATAATCCGGTTAATGGTTTTATGGTTAACATCGAGTCCAATTTTAATGAAATTTTTCGCATGCCAAATGTCCTCCTTGCGTCGGAGGTTGTCTTGTGGTGCAGATCTTTGTCCTTGTGACCTGTATAATTAATTCTTCTCCTGCTTTTCTCTTAAAGTGCTCTATCGATCTGCTGGCGCATTCCAATATCCTGGATGCCTTATTTACTTAACTCAGGAATTCCTACTTATTTTATCGTCTATTCACAAGCTTTTAGCTAGTTTCTATTTCGCCGGCAATAGATATTTATTTCCAGTTTCATCGTTTTCTCGTTTTCCAGCAGGAGGAGAAGAATACCAAAGTAGTTAGAATAGGAACGTGGAATGTTAGGGAAATGTTGAGGACAGGAAAATTAGAGAATATTAAGCGAGAGATGAAAAGGGGAAATAAAGATATTTTAAGTCTATGCGAGGTGAGATGGGAGGATAGCGGAGATTACTGGAGTGATAATTATAGAATAATATACAGCGGTGGGGACGAGAGCCAACGAGCGGTTGTCATAGTATTAAATAAAGAGGTAGGAAGAAGCGTAGTCAACATAGAACAGGCAACGGATAGAATGTTACTAGTAGAGATAAAAGCAGAACCGACAAACTTGGTCATTGTTCAGGTATACATGCCAATCACCAAGCAATGATAAGGAGGAAGAGTTCTATAGGTTATACGATCAGGACATAGTCGCGTGTGTTGTTGCAGGGAAACATTTGATGGTGATGGGGGAATGAAATGCGACGGTAGGCGAAGGAAGAGATGGTGATGAGGTGGGGGACTACGGTTTAGGCACGAGGAATGACCGCGGGGAGAGAGCAGTTCAGTTCTGCAGGAGACTGGGGTTAGTCATCACCAACACTTGGTTTAGACACCTCAAAAGGCGCAGGTATATATGAAAAGTGCCAGGTGACTCAGAAAGGTATCAGTTAGATTATATTCTGGTTAGGCACAGGCTTAGACGGTGTGATAAATTCGCACAGCTTCCCGGGAGCGGATGCGGACTGTAACTCAATTTTTATTGGCTGATTTGTAGTACCTATGAGGAAGGAATCTGGCCGGAAGACTTTTGAGATCAGTGTTAGTTCCTATTCCGAAAAAGGTAAAGGCTACATCATGTGAGGACCACGGGACAATAAGTTTGACATCCCAGCAGAAAGTTGTTCTCAGAATCATCAACAAAAGAATAGAGAGTAGGGCAAATGATTACTTAGGGGATGATCAGTTTGGATTTAGGAACGGGAGAGGTACGCGTGATGCCATTGCAGTAATGAGATCACTAATCGAGAGAGTTTACGTGTCTCGGAAGTGTTTTGGACCAACACGGTCAAAGTAGTAGGGACGGAAGGAGAAGAAATGCGCTTTTGAAATTTGGGTTTGGAGAAGAATGAAGGATGAAATGGACCGAAAGGAAAACAAATGAAGAAGTACTTGGTATGTTGGGCGAAGAGAGTGGTTTGTTGGTAGAAATCCTATGGAGGCAGGAAAAGTGGATGAAGGGGGTATTGACCGGCAGCGGGATGTTGAAGAGTGTAATTGAGGGGAGAATGTTAGGCAAACGAGGAAAGGGAAGGAGCAGGATAGGGATGTCGGGCGGGATGAAGGGAGGAAGAAAGTACTCAGAGATGAAGAGGGGTCTGATGTAGAGTAGGATACTGGATTTTATATTTTGTTAGGAATCACAAAATATTTATTTGGTAGTTGTGTCCATCCGAAAACCTACCGTAACCGATAGATTACCTTATAATAATTATGCATATATATACACATACATATATGTATATGTATATGTATATGTATATATATATATATATATATATATATATATATATATATATATATATATATATATATATATATATGTCATATAATATTTGAACGGCACAATATAACACAAATTAAATAGTAACAGTTAAAAGGACACTCACATGGTAAATTGTTTAAGCTTTCGGCCTCCTTCAAGTAAGTCTTACTTCGGAGAACGCTGAAAGTTTAAAAATTTTTCATGTGAGTGTCATTTTAAATGTTACTATTTTATTTGTGTTCTATTGTGCCGTTCAAATATTATACTGCTCGTGTGAGTGTTTCCGTATAATCGATATATATATATATATATATATATATATATATATATATATATAAACACAGTAATCAACTCGAAGGTCGGTTTGGTAAGTAGTGGTAGAGTTCACCCAGTACTAAGCCCGACGGTGTGTGAATATTCACACATCAGGGTAGGGGGCCAGTTCCTTTCCATGTGCCAGTTATGGTTTCCCAGGATGATCTGGTACCCGAAAAATCACATACCTTAGGTGTAGCTGCAGGTGCCCAGAGACTTTCCCGGGATTCGAACCTGGGACCCCTCGGTCTGTAGTCCAACGCTCTACCCCCTGGACTACTGCGACATGTATATATATATATATATATATATATATATATATATATAACTTGAAGAAAAACAGCGATGAAGAGCGGCGATAAGCTGCTTACATATGATAGGTGTATCAATAATATATACTTACAAACACAAACTTGTCTATTGGTATTTCTGTAAACCCTATTAAATTTATTCAAAATTCTCTTGTTCCATTCATTTCGAATTTAAATTTGCACTAAGATATGCTTAACAGGCAAGATTTCCCATTTAATCATAATGGAAGTCAGGTAAACTTTTCTAAATACACTTAAGATATTTTTCTTCTGAGAAAATCTGAAAATTTTAATATTTTCCCTTCAAGCCACTCGAGGCCAGGGCAATTTCATATCTTTCTCTCACCATTCTCCTTCTCCCTCCCTCTCCCTTCCGCCTTCTTAATTTCCAGCCCTTCCATATTTGTTCCTCGCCCACCTTCCCTCATCACCTTCACCGCAAGAAAAAAGACGACGGGCTCATCGCTTCTCAGATAAGAACTTAAAAAGTTCGACCCATCACCGGCGTTAACGCACGCCTGTGTCGTCGTGCCCTTTGTTGTCTCGACGCACCTGAGGGGGACTTTTTTTTCTTTTTCTATCTCGAGGAATGGGGGACAGCAAATACCTAAGGTCATATTTTTTCACATTTTCCGCTTTTATTTTCTCATACTTGCTCTGGCCTTGTGTTTTCGTTCCTGTATCCCCATTCCCTTGAGAAAAGGATGTCGCATTTACGAAATTCTCACGGGGACCACTCAAACGTTTTTACTTCCCCTGTGTGCGGTTAGGATGTAAGTTTCGAAGAAAATCATGTATTCTTTCGAGGAGAACGCATTATTTTCTGAGAAACTTTCATTATAACTGCACACGGGAAGTAAAAATATATGCATGTACTACCTTGATCAAAAATTTCCCGGAATAACCACCGTGTGGCGCTCCCATCGTTCCGATTTGAGTTCTGTTTTTTTTGTTAAATTGGTACATCTGTTGTTGATATTCCCTTTAAATCTTAGTGTCATAACTTGACATTTGCAAAAGTTACGTAGCCAAGAGTACATCTATCTCTGTGTGTGTTGGCGATTTTTTACAATTGCGGAAATGGATTTAAATTTGCAGCAACGAACTTGTATTAAATTTTGCGTAAAAAACGGATTTAGTGGCGCACGGACGTTGGAAATGTTGGAAAAGTGTTTCGGCAACGATTCTCTAAAAAAAACGGTCGTTTACCAGTGGCACGAGCGGTTCAGAAGTGGTCGTGAGTCAATCGAAGATGATGAACGCAGTGGCAGACCATCGACATCGAAAGTCGGTGAAAAAATTGATAAAGTAAAAGAAATGTTGTCAATAACCGCAAATTAACCATCAGAGAAATAGCGGAGGACTTGAACATTGCCTATGGATCCGCCCAAGACATTGTGGTTAATGATTTGGGTTTCCGTCGTGTAGCAGCAAAGTTGGTTCCAAAAGACCTCAATTTCATGCAAAAAAGAGACCATTACAACGGTGTAGTGCATCATGAATTTTTGCCAGAAGGCCAGACAGTAAACAAAGAGTATTATTTGGGCGTTATGAGACGTTTGCGTGAAGCAATTCGCCGAAAGAGACCAGAAATGTGGGCAGAAAACTCGTGGATTTTGCACCATGATAACGCACCGTCGCACAGTGCTATCATTATTCGTAATTTTTTGACGAAAAATGCAACAAATACCATCCAACAGCCACCGAATTCACCTGATTTGGCTCCCTGTGACTTCTTTCTGTTCAATCGAGTTAAAAAACCATTACGGGGAACGCGTTTTAGCAGCCGAGAGGAAGTAATGGAAAAATCGCAGGAAGCACTGATGGACATACCGAAAACCGAATATAAAAAATGTTTCGAGGATTGGATCAAGCGCTGGCATAAGTGTGTTGCAGTCGATGGGGATTACTTTGAAGGGGACAATATAGATTTAGATGAATAAACTTGTATTTTTAATTTTCTGAATAAATTCCGGGAAATTTTTGATCAAGGTAGTATATGTGTGTGGGTATTTTTATGGAAATATATTAGATCGAAAAAATAGTTTTTTTTAAGCGATACATGTTTTTCGCACCCAAATTACAGAATGTTTCACCTGGAAAAGATTTCAATCCATTTACTTGATTGAGGAGGAACAATTACTTGTCTTATTCTTTCTCTAGTTATCATATAATTTACAAACGTATATTATGATTTATACCGATAACTTGGAAGGCGCCTCGGTCACTGTAAACAACTCCTCCCAAAATTCGATGGTCTCGAATTATTTCTTTAAAAGTCAAATTTAAGATTGCATCATTTTTTCATGAGACTGCTTTTGCCACCCGAGGGCTTCTGCCGAGAGACCGGAAGGCCAGCTTCAGGTGAAAAGAGGCCGGATGGTCTTGATGTCTCCGCAAAGGGTGTCAATACAATACCTTCGCCATTAAATCAACGCAGCGAAGCCCAAGGCATCTGGTATGCAGATTAAGGATTGATCACCAATAGTTTCCCCTCACGTTGAGGAGTGCGAATGTGTGCTGACCAGCAAATCAATGACCTCCAAGAATATATTCTACTGTTTCAGGCTTCACTTCGTGGAAGTATATATTATTTATACTAAAAAGACTTTGTACTTTTCCACAGATTTTTATTATAAGGTACAACGCGTTTCACCGGCTTGCGGCATTATAAGGTACATCAGTATCTGATGATTCCGCAAGTCGGTGAAATTCGTTTTACCTTATAATAAAAATCTGTGGAAAAGTACAAAGTATTTTTAGTATGGACCTCCAAGAAAGTTATGACTAAAATGTTTTATCTAATTCGATGATCTCTAATTATTTATTTAAGAGTTAACTTTTAAAGTGCACCGGTACATTTTTTTTGGATTCAGTGTTCATTATGCCCGGAAACATTAATTCGCAATAGTCATTTCATAGGAGGACAAAAGAAAGTTGGGAGTTAGTTGGGACACTGGAGTTAGTGGGACAAGGTTTGAGGAGGAATTGAGGCTGGTTTTTCAAGGATATGGAAAGGGTCTCCGAATGAGTTTTTTATGTACTTCAAACATGAGGGTGGTGCGAAGACTCAACGATACGACAATATGGGATGGGGTTGGGATTAATAGAGAAGAGGAAGAGAATCGATCTCTTGTAAAATATTGGAACACATTATTGTCACTAACATTATGAGATTTCTTGATAGTAGGAAAATACTAATCCACAACCAGCACGGATTTAGGAAAAGCAGATCTTGCGAAACACAACTTGGTCTCTTCATTCACGATATACTTAGATCGGGAGAAAACAGCACACAAGTCGATGTAGTATTCCTGGATTTCAAAAAAGCCTTCGACAAAGTCCCACACAATAAATTGTTACATAAACTTAAATACTATGGGATCAATGAGAAAATAATTAATTGGATTAGAGACTTCTTGTCAAACCGCAAACAAATAGTAGTCATAGATGGGTTGTGCTCAACCGAGAGAGATGTAACTTCGGGCGTCCCCCAGGGAAGTGTAATAGGGCCTCTTCTGTTCTTAATATACATAAATGACTTAAGCACACACGTTAGTAGCAATCTAAGGTTATTTGCTGACGACACGGTGATATACAGGGAAATAAGGAGCCAACTAGATCGCGAGCTACTCTCTAGAGACTTAGACAATATCTCGGAATGGTGCAATAAATGGGGATTAACACTTAATATAGATGAATGCGCAGTTTTGAAATTTTGGAATAAAGGAAGCGAGGAACAGGATATAAACTACAAAATAGAGGGTTCAGTATTGACTACGGCAAATCAAGTTAAATATTAGGGGGTTGCTCTAACACCACGCCTTTCATGGGGAGCACATATCAGGACAATATGCGGATCAGCTTTAAAGAAACTTGGCTTCATTACAGGTGTTATTTTGCTCTAGTTAGACCTCATTTGGAATATGCCGCAAGTATTTGGGATCCGTGGGAGAAAATTTGGCAAAGGAATTAGATAAAGTCCAGAGAAAATCCGCTAGATTCGTTAAAAATTGTTATGATAAGAACACAAGTGTGACAGGTCTCTTAGGGGAATTAGGCTGGGAACCACTTGAGGTGCGGAGAGAACAAGCGAGGCTTAGACTTCTAGAAAGGTTCAGAACAAACGAGTTTAACTATGACACTGAAGGAATTATAATGGCCCCACACTACTTAGGTAGATCAGACCACAAAGATAAAATAAGGGAGATAGATTCCAGGACAGATAGGTACAAATACTCATTCTTTCCCCGAACAATCAGAAATCATAATAGTAAGAAACCAAAGTAACTTTAGAAATATTGAAAACGTTGAATTTACAAGTTGGAGCAAAATTAAACACTGTAGAGATGTTAGGAATACTTTCAGGTTCATGTGTATGTTAGTTGGTAGTTAAGGAGTGTTTGCATGTGTGTGGGGTGTAAGTGTTCATGCATGAATGTATTCCATGTTTTTTTTTGGATATATGATTTTGTGGTTATTGCATGCGGTTTTTTTTTCTTTTTCTTTTCTAAATTACGGGTGGTGTCCTAATACCCCCCGCCACACGCCCTTGCGGCGGCTTGCGGGGTATTAAGTAGATGTAGATGAAGATTCAGCAGTTGGAAGGAAGGGTGAATAGGCCACGTTTCCGGAGGGAGTCTTCGAGGTTTAGAAGATGAACATCGAGTGGTGATTGATCGTTCTGAATGGCACGGATCGAGAATAAAATTTGAGGTTTATTGTGTAGATGGTGGCAGTTGTTGAAGTGGAGATACTGCTGGTGGGTTTAATACGAAGTATGATTAAGTTCTAAGATGTAATTTTTAATTATAGACAAATGGAACCAGAAAAGTGGTAACTTTTTTTACTTCTGAACACAATCTTTCTGCCGACATGGTCATTTTGCACATCGTTAACTCTATGACTTCATGACGCTTTTGGAGGAGTCCCTTTTGCCCACTGGATAATTACTCATGGCTCTTGACCAAGGCTTCTTGGGTTCGTTTTCAGGCGACGTTCTTCAGAAACATTCTTTGAACTGTTGAACCCATACATTTTTCACGTCCATGACATCATCTTAGTGTGTCTTACTCCATTGTCGATGATTTTCGATGGGAATTAAACCACGCAAGAGGAGGAAATGGATGATCACGCTATTTTTGTGCACCGAACCACGCAATTTAAAGTATCGAGGAAGCTTTTCTCTCCAGCGGCAGCTATGTTAACCGTGTGTGCATACTTCTCGGTGCAGCCATGAAATTCTTATATTTATGTAGAGTGCCCACGTGGTTAAACCTCAGTTATGGTGCCAGGTTCTTATTTGTAGAAATCGGTGGTAAATAATTGACTTCTCTTTGTAATTTTCCATTATACTTTAAGTGGAAAAGTAAAAATCTAAAGTATGAGTAAAGTGAAAAAGTACAGGCCTGCGAATGAGTAATTTATTACTTTGCGTATATTTTAAGATCAACCACATCTTCCTTTCTATCCCCAGTCCCGAAAAAAATATTTATTTTATTTAAATAAAATAAAAAAAATATTTTTTGGGGACTTCATTATTTCAGACTTTAATTTAAGAATGCAATTTTTGATTTGTTAAAAAATTTATATCGTCGCAACTAGGCAATTGTCCTGTTGGCAACGGTTAAGTCTGGTCAACGGTCATTCTTACAATGCACATACGCACATTCGTACATACACAAGACGAACAGATATGAGACAAAATACTCTTATGTACAATGACACTTGAAGATTACTAACCGCACCTTTACCATCGCACAAGGGCTAGGTTCACACCATACCTACAACGCTTCGTCCATGACCGCACGTCGTCCATAATCACGCGACACACAACTCCCCCACCCTTTCCAGAAGAGGGTATATATACAATGATTGTGACTTTAAACTTTGTACCTGAGGATGACGCCGTAGCGTCGAAACTAGTCGTACCTGTAATAAAGTGGTGGATTGAAACAAAGTGTTTCTTTTTCATTTATTAAAATGAACTTCCACAAAGTTGAGGCTGAAACTATTGAACTAATGAGTCCTTGTCATCAATACGCTTTTATATATAATTCATTCTTCCTCATTTGTAATTTTTTATCCAACGTCCGTAGTAATATGCCTATTCTGGTCTAAATTATTCCATTAAAACTTTTAACCAGCTCTTATTTGTGATCTTGGACTTCGAGGCTTTTCTGAGTCACGAATTGCGACAGGTTCGCGCTATGGGTTGCTCTTCTCATTCGGAGAATCAATAATGCGAATCATTCTGCTGATACCGTCAAAATGGCTACATGCTAATCTAGTCAGTCTTTACTTGATCTCTGACCGATTTCAAATCTGAATCGTGTCCTCGAAGTCCCTGGTCAACCCTTTAGTTATGTTGTGTGAGTTTGTCGGTGTCAGAAATTACTGGGTAAACCGGCATCAGTGATAAGGGAACGGGACACATTCTCTTAAATGTGTGAAAATCGCATTCCTCACCTCAGACGCCGATCATCCTATCGATATATTCGACAATGAAAGTAAAATAAATGAAATAGAGTTGCCAAGTTAATCATTTTACCGTTAAATTAAAGTTAATATTGCCCTGTGTTTTTCTTTTGAGTCGAATTTTGAACGGGAAATATTGGAAACTTATTATAGTTCTCTGAGACTTCTAAATAAAGTTATTCTGGTGGCAGATGGTTTCTCTGGGGACACTGGGGACATTCTGGCGGTGTTTTCATTTGCTTTTCTGGAGTAGTAGTAGATTTAGGGGAGGCGACCGACAGCTGAGGTCGTTTGCGCCATTAGGAATGGACAGTAAAGGATGAAGGGTGTAGAGAAACGGCAATAGTCTACTCTTAACGAAAGGCGCCAAGGGGTCGGCAGGCTAACGTCCCATCCGACGAACGTACTCACTCAAAGTACCCTCCACAAAGAACCTCAAGCAGGGATCGGGATACCACTGGAAAATATGTGCCATTGCCGGGATTCGAATCCGGACCCTATTGGAGAGAAGCCAGGACGTTAGCCACCGCACCATCCCGATCCTTTGCTTTTATGGAGAATCAGTTAAATGTCATTATGGATTGCCTAAGTGCATGGTTTACGATGTGCAAGGTGTGATTTGTACGAGATTTCCAATTGGTGAAATTGTGCGCATCGTTTATGATTTTATATTAAAGGCCTATGGACTAATGAAAATTACCTACCTCGAGAGGATAAGTTGTTATTTTTATAGTAATGGGAATATTATTTAATAAATGAGAAGTGCACTAAGCAGTGCAAAACAGAATTGGTTGCTGGCATTCACGACTTAACGAGAAATCATGAATAACTTACGACCGTGAATGTTTTCCCAAGCGATCGAGAAGAATTTTCAATGAGCTGAGGGGGATTGATTTTATTTACTAGTCTACGTTTTGAAGGAAATGCTCACTTAAAAGAGTAAAGATCGAATGTAGGTTCTTATCGATGTGCTACGAAGACATTAGACATCCGCGAACATGTGGGAAGTCACGATGTTTGGTACTGAACGAAATGGGAGAGATGACATCACATAAGAGACGTGATCGAGATATGCCACTCGGAATGCGCCCAGTACTAGGAAGAACCTCCCACAAAAGTTGGCGGATATAATAAGAGCATACGGCTTCACCCTTAGAAACGTTGTTACTTTTTGCAGGGGTACTGCAAATAAGTGTTATTTCGTTTCACTCGGACGATTTTTGGAAAACACGGCAGGTATTAAAAATCATATATTAAGGATTTCTGAAAAATCATTTTGAGAACAAAATATATCTCACAGGGTGATTTTATAAACCAGAATGGGGTCTTTACTATAAACTATTAGAGAACGCAAGGCTTTTTGACTGGTCTGTGGAACTTGAGGTTATTTTTGACGAGGACATTTTTAAGGTCTCACATTTTGTGAGAACAAGAAGCCACATTAATAAATTGATGAAAAATTTCCACCGTACTGGATTTTGATGATTATTGTCTCGCACAATTAGCCATCACAAGAGAGAAAAGGTTGGAGAAAAAAGTTATTTGATAGAAATGCATTGTACTTCAGAATTCCTTGAGCAAACGAGTGTTTATTCCACCCAGGAACTATACTAAATTTGGGACTCATTTCTTAATGATGTGAGGCATATTCGAAAAGTAAGCGCCGTTTTCTTATTTTTAAATAATGGCGGGGCAGGACAACTTAGTAAGCATCCAGCGCTATCTATTGAATATTTATGAAGGTACTGAAGTTATTGTTTTGATTCAGTAGTCGTTTGCTTGTGTGTGAATGCAGAGAACAATGTCCGCGTACATCGTTGCTCCCGCCAGTTTTCAAAGTATGTACTGTTATTTGATTTTTGTGTACAAAAGGATCATCAGCTACCCAAATTCATCGAGAGTTGTGCCTAGTTTATGTACCTCCAATAATGAGCGAAAGAGAGGTTAGACAATGCTGTCAAGACTTTAAAAATGGCCGCACAAATGGGCGTGATAAAGAGGCATAAGTCGTAGCCGGCCTAGTATCCAGACCGAAGAAGTCGTTCAACAAGTCCGAGTACGAGTCAATTTTAGTAAGCCTATCTATCTATCTTCCACCGGAATTATGTTCCTTTTGAAGCAAGGGTGTTAGAGTGCGGCAATTAACTGCGGGGAATGTGTGCTTTTTTGTGATGTATTTTTGGGATGGGGCTTAGGTAAAGGAATATATATGTGTGTATATATACGAGGGTCATCCGGAAAGTAGTACCCGTTCGTGAAATAAAGACACAAAAGTAAATATTAACAAACATAAAAAATTTTATTTGAAAGAGGATACTTTAAACTACTTCTCAACATAATCTCCAAGCAAATTAAGGCATTTGTCATAACGTGTGACAAGTTTCTGTATTCCTGCTGCATAGTCCTTCGCCGCCAGCTCATTGAGATACGCGAGGGACCCATCTTGCACAAATTTTTGCATAATGCAGATGGTGTTTAACAATTTCATGAACAATTGTTCGAGAAACATTGGGAAAATGCTCACAGATGTCATCAATTGTGACGCGCCGATCGTTCCTCACGAATTCGTCAACTGAGCTCACCAGTTGGTCTGTAATGACAGACGGTCTCTCCGAACGCTCATCGTCGTGTGTGTTCCCCCTCCCCATGTTGAAGTTGCGACACCACCGCCGAACAGACGACTCGTCCATTACATTGTCTCCATACACCTCCTTTAATTGGCGATGAATATCACATGGGCGAACGTTTCTTGCATTGAGGAATTTAATCACTGCCCTCACTTCACAACTGGCGGCGTTCTCAATTTTTTTAAACATTGTAAACAATCACAGAAACAACACAGGCAATGCTAGCGTCACGCAACTTGGCTCAGAGAAGGCAGACAAGCCACTGAAGCTATCTGACCTCGTCCAGCGGCTACTCGCGTCGTCAGTACTTCATGCGGCACGAACGGGTACTACTTTCCGGATGACCCTCGTGTATATATATATATATATATATATATATATATATATATATATATATATATATATATATATATATATATATTAGGACGGTACAATAGAACACAAATAAAATAGTAACAGCTTAAAGGACGCTCACATTGTAGATTGTTTGAGCTTTCGGCCTTCTCAGAGGACTTCTTCAAATGAGTCTTACTTGAAGACGGCCGAAAGCTCAAACAATCTACAATGTGAGTGTCCTTTAAGTATTACTATTTTATTTGTGTTCTATTGTGCCGTCCTAAATTTATACTGCTCGTGTGAGTGTTTCTATATCATCGACATATATATATATATCGTTGACCAAGAACTGCAGTCTTATCATCGACGATTGAAAATTAAGGCTCTGGCTGATAAATTTCCTCTTGTTGGACGCACTACTACTCGCACGAGGGTGGTCTGAAATGTCTCCAACTTAACAAGGATACAAGACATTTTTTCTGAAATTTTCGGAGTTCGGAAACTTTTCAGACCACCCTCGTATTTACACCACTGTCACGGAAAAGCTCGAATATCAAAAATTGTGTGCAGGGTGGGAACGAGAAATGCTTAATGATCAACACAAAGGGCAAAGAATGTTGGATGGTAGAGCATTTTTGGAATGTCTCTGGTCTTGACCTTACTCCTGGCGACTATTACCCTTTCCTGCACTTGGAACCGTGTCTTGGTAGACAATGGCTAAAAGACGAAGGGAAACTCAAAACCACCGTTATCAATTGGTTCCATTTCCAGGCGTCGAACGTCTACATGTATACTGAGGTGTTAAAGAAGCTGGTGCAGCGTTACGGAAAGTCCTTAGAAGTGAACGGGAATTATACAGAAAAGTGAAGCGAGTGTGCAGAAAACTAAAACCAGCAATAAAAATTTTTTAACTAGTATATATCTTTTTAATTGACCAAACGGATTTAACTTAAAAAATTAACCCTCGTAAACGTCGCTTTACATTTCGTCTGAAATCATTTATAAATGTAATGTGAAACATTCTTAACCACACCCTCTCTGAAATACAGACGCGATGAGTGCTGGGATGTATTTACATTTTTTTCAGGAGACCGTAAACGAATAGTTTTACGGTTTGAAAATTAAGTCATAGCTTTGAGACTGGTGTTTCAACAACCTCTGTCACGCACACACTAACTTGGTGACTTGTAGCTCGCGACAAGGTGCCACACCATATGGGTTAGCAGGACGTGACCCCCTCCCTTAACCATCAAGCTAACCCGTTGAAGTGGATCTTGCCGTGGATTTTGGTTGTGGCAGCTAATTACCACCGCAATCTTGCATTTCTATGAACTCTGCACTCGTCAAACCCCCCCTCCCCTCCCATGCCACTTCACCTGTAACCTTATCAGAGCTCTTAGATACCACGAGCAAAGAGCGCTCATCCAAAAACTCAGTGCCGAAGTGAAAGGATTCCTGTTGGATTGTGGGGGGTAATGCGGAAGGGGAGAATGCGAGACGTGATTGAGCGGGCGCGGTTCATAATTGGGCGCGGAACGAGTGTTCTTCAGAGAACTAGTATCGGCAACCGATGGATTCCTTTCGAGGGGAGGAACGAGAGGCAGGAGAAATAAATTGGCCAGTGCTTGGGAGTCGCGTTTGGAATGCTGACAAATGGATTCATTAATCCAGCGAGAATTCCTATGGGGGATGAGAAAGTCACCGGATATGAGAGGATTTTCGGCCTTTCCTCCCGCCTTTCTATCCTCATCGAAGAATATACTTTTGTAGTCCTCCCGCAATAAATTCCCGGCCAAGACCCTGTAAGGTGTATCAAGTTCGTTACGACGAGAGGTGGAAGGGTGAGGAAGGGGTTTTTGGTATAAGGGACGAGATATTTGATCCACTTTTGATATTTTCTTCCCCCTCTGCGTGCTTTATCCGAAGTCCCAGTAACCAGATAACTGTGCCAGTGGAAATATTGGGATTCGGAGAGAGAATGTACGTGTGTGTGTATATGTCCTTGATGCTTCTATTACCGTATTTTATATCTTTTTACGTGGTTTCTTTTGTTCGGCCGAATTTTGCTTTACTTT
Source organism: Hetaerina americana (assembly GCF_022747635.1). Taxonomy (NCBI): domain Eukaryota; kingdom Metazoa; phylum Arthropoda; class Insecta; order Odonata; family Calopterygidae; genus Hetaerina; species Hetaerina americana. The sequence continues at coordinate 51,062,209 of NW_027286985.1, read as the reverse complement.
GCGAGGTCTCCTTAAAGCCTAGTTTTTAAGGTTCCCGTGACGTAGGAATTCTCCCACGGAGGAAAAATTAGGTCACCTTGGTTTTTGTAAGTAATGATTCTCAGTCCGTACTTTACAAATCCGCAAAATGCATTATAGTATCAACACTGTACATTGTCTTAGACTTTATACTGAATGTACTGTCAACGTATGGCTACTGCCGTCGGTTGGTAATATTTTTGCCCACGGAATCCTCAAAGGATATAATCTGAAATGTTTACATTTTTTCTGGGTCTCATTCGAAGAAGCCACACAACCGCTCATAAAATTCCCGATTGAGAACCGGAAAATGGCCTTCGACCCTTCCCCACTTTGTGACCGACAGAGAAGTGGGTCCCTGGGGGGAACGGTGTGCGCCAGAAGTCGGATCACGCTGATCTCCGGAGTCGCCTACGTCTCTAATGAGGAAGGGCGGTAACATCGACTCCACCCTATCGGTCCAGATTGTTAGTGGGTATAAGATATTCAATCAGGGGGTACTGTCGGGGAAAAAATGAAACAAGAGAACAGCTCCATAATTTGTCTCAATTTCCTATCCTATATGTTTATAAGACACCCTAAAAAGTTTCAAGAAACAGTTCTGAAAATCATCTGGTGAACAAAGGAGAAAACCCATAATTTGAGAAACCGTGATCAGTGTTAGGAAATCTCATAAAATTTTCAAACTTTCTCTATCTTTTTAATTTGACTACTTTTCAACTAATTGTCTAAAATATGTAGCAGCTACTCAATTGAACAGCGAATTAAAAATAACATGATTATCAAACCACTGCTTTGAAAAGCGGTGTCACATACTTTTTTCTAGCTATACATATTTAGTTCTCAGAATTGTAAAACTTTCATGCATTAGCTGAAAGAAAAATTAAGGCCAATATTTTATTAATGATTTAAAATGTTTCTGTTTATTCCGAATTCTACAGATCAATTTATTTAATAGGATAAGGATTCAAGGACTTTTTTATAAATCACATGAAATGGACTTAGAAATCACAAAATATAATATTGCACGCAATTTCATTCCAGATAAGCTCTGAGAAACAAAATCCAGCGTGGATAGTTGCAATGCGCAGTATACTCAAAAGATAAATCTATTATTTTTTAATAGTTACTAAATTTAAAGAAAAAGGTCCTGCATTGTGACGTCTTAGCCAAAGATCTGAAAACAGCTTTTTAAAGGACCTGTTTATATTTCCTTTCTGTTCCTTACTTGGTAAATGAATGAACACATTAAATATAGGTTTGGTTTATAATTTACAAAGTCATCGATTGAAATCTAATAGTTTCTTTTGATAAACGACTCTGCCGTCAGATACCTTACTTATGATGCCACCAGTACCATTTTATCCCCAAAAAATCTTCTAATTATTGGCTGACAGTGAAGTGTTTTGCAGTGGAGAGTATTGATTACCCCCGGGTTATTTGAGACGAGGTGAGGTTTTTTTGCCGAAGATTATCGTTGCTACATCACACTTCCATTTACGTGAGTAACATGCAGCTCATGCATGTAAAATACAAAAACAGCAATTTATTCAATTAAAATTGAAATATATGGCAATATGGAGAGTGAAAAAATTAATGCAATATCCATCTTTGTAGTAATCGTTATAACTTAAAATTGAAGATTGTCAATCTCTCTCAACTATTACCTTTAAGAGCATAAGAGAATGCGAAAGCGGACTAATTTCCTCTCGAGAGACAACTGCTGTATTTCCCTCTCTAGACTGTGTTCGTAAACGAACAAAAACTTAGCGTAAGCCTTCAATGCTATCTTAATTGGATCGAGATCTCGAGAATTACTTGGCGATCAGCCTTAACTCAAAGGCGTGAGAAAGGGCTGGGAGAAAAGTGAAAGCGGATTAGAGCCGACTGCTGTCTTCACACTACAAAAAGCATGCATTCACCTTTGATGTTATCTATGCATTGGAATCCCAGGAAGTTTCCAAGAGGGATGTAAAAACCTTCCAATGGAATTAGTCATGGAAACGGGGTTAACAAAAATTGATTTTAATTCAAGGGCTTGATGGAAGAGCTTGTGTCGTGGAGTAATTTTACTCTTTCGCCAAGTGATTCGTACAAGTGAAATCTGTTAGGTGAGTCGCGAGCGGGAAATTAGTTGAAGTCGCTTTCTCATTAAATTATTTAGCTTACATTCCGCATCTAGGATATTTTAAAGTTGCCGCACTAGATGCCACTTTGTGAAAAATTGTAGCTCTCGAGTTGCGACAGAAAATACGTACATGTACGTAAATTATACAGTAGAACGCTACTTGAAGCAATTCGCTACATAACCCATTCCGAGGTTTTATCGCATCTCACTTGAATGTGGAGAGCTTTTTGGGAGTTGAAGTGTTGAGCATCAGAAAAGAGCTTAGGAGGTTTTTGATGCTGGGCTAACTAGAAGGTCAAAATTCGCCCAATAGAGCCTCAAAATGGATCGTTTAATTTCCTATGACAAATTAAAGTTACTTTTCCGCTGTAATAGCTAATGGTAATGAGACCAATTAACGGAGGGTGGCATCAAAATGAAATGGAGGGAGCAAATTTTAACACGAATATCAGTTTAGCCAATCCTTTTAATACGTGCTATGTGAGTGAATACGTTCTTTAAAACAGGAGGGTTTAACTTTGACTAATCTGGAGGTTCGTTGAATTGAGGGGTCGTAAATCGAACGAAAATATTGTTTTCAATGTTGTATGCAAATATGATAACCGCGCAAATCCGTTGGTCTACAAAAGTTGAACGCATGTTAATTTCACCGGAAGAAACTCAAGATCTATGAAGATCCTTTCGAAAAGAATATTTATGATTTAAGTAAAAATTAAACATATGTACATATAGTCTCTGACCCGAAAATGAAATTAACTTGAAATGAGGCTTTCAAGTGTATAGTTTAATGTTTTCCAATGACTTAATGTTTCTTCGAGGAAAATAAACTTTGAATTACACTGAAGTGCCTTCCCAACGCAATAGCACGGGGACGGTGGCAGAGTTAGTCATTTAAACTTCGGCAGTAGGCACGTGTTCAGGTTGGTTATGAGAGGAGACATCTCTCATATTATGAGAAACGATAACCCTTCATGTTGTCTTTACGGTCCACCAGAATTCAGCACAAAACTATTGCGAAGGGCTCTCGAAGGATATAGAGATTAGTTTTTACGGCCGATTTCTTGCAAGTGTTCTCTATAATTCGAGTTGGAGTCGAATCGTTGTTCTGTTTTTACATAAATATGACAATTACAATTTGAATACTATTGATGATAAACTAATTTGTACCCCATCGCAGCATCCGTTTCACAAATGGAATCCGAATGCATTTGTCCTCGCATGCATAATCAGTAGCTTGCGCAAAGTCAGTGAATGCAGGGCAAGATCTGACTGGGAATATTTGGGCTCGGTGCCCTAAGTTAACTCTTTTTCAGCCTTCCTTTCTGCGACTTCATGGGAAAAATTTCAAAAAACAATTTATCCAGGTTACAAGTTAGAAGTGTAGCTTTTTCATTGGCGGAGAGATCTTTGTTAGGCGTTGCGCTGCTCTTATCAGACTCCGCTTCGACCACTTGACCTGTGCGGAGTAAGTAAGCGATTAAGAAAAGTTTCATTCGCAGCAGCCAGAAGATTCAGGGTGCGGGACTCCGATTCGTTTGTAACATTTTCGACATCTGGTCTGTCACCACGCTTTACATAACCTGGATTATTATTCGAGAATAGGAGATTTATTTTAGATTGATATTTATCGAGACTATTTAGAGAATGTAGGCTCACATCTAAGGTAAAATTATTTATTTTTAGTCTGCTTAGACATTTATATTTAAACACGTATTGTAGAGGTTTGAACCAGTAAATTTAGGAATTCCTTTCTTTATGCAGATGGCATCTAACATGTTATAACTTAAGTGTTCCCTTTTGAGATGCGATGTTTAAATTTTTTTATGTATCTTTTACTCCTTGCTATAAATCTTGGGATGGTTTGAAGGGTAGGCACGTGGCTGTAAATCGTTGGAATTCTTGATGCCTCTACCCAGGTTCCCCCACCGAGAAGACTCGTACCACCCGGCTTTAAATCCGCTGCTGGCTGCAAATAATTGGCCTGATTTAAGCTGGTTTTACTACTAACTGGGAATAACTGACGCATATTACCGCTATCAAGCGCTTAAATCTACCTTATTGAAGTCCCTGACAATTTATCTTTCTCTGTAGGAATGAGAGTGAACTCATTAGAACGCATACGATCACCCCAGTTCGGGTTCTTCGAAAAACCACACCGTTTTGTGGTGCTTGCTCTTCATGATGGCTGGAAAAGAGTTATGTTGCGGTGTTGTTATCTTCGGGGAGCCAAAATGTGCTGTAAACGAACATCCTGTGTGTTTTTAATCACCAACTAAATGAAAATATTAATCATGATTTCATTAATAATGTATTGAAAAGAATTTGATTAATATGTTAACTCAGAACACATAATAATCGACTAATAATTATAATACATAATTCATAATAATACATAATTTAAGTCACACTATTCTCTCAGAAGCGGTGTGTGCAGCGGTACAAGTACTCGTATTATCCCTCACCTAGTAAATCTTTAGGGTTTGTGACAATGTCAAAAGTAAAATGCTGTTAATTTAAGTTAATTTTCCTGTCTTCACTTTTTATGGCAGTGCAGTACTTGGTCTATTTGATTCAAAATGCGAGATTAAAATGTTTTCCACCTTTTGTCTCTCCCCACAGTGTTTTGCTTGCCGGACGGAAGAACCTGCCAGGCTGCCTCAGGCCATTGCCATTAGATTATTTTCTGATGGCATATGATGTGAAATGTAGGCCACCTGCACATTCACAGGTGCACAGCAGGGTTGCATACTCACGTTTACTTCCTTATGCACGGGCATGCATTCTTTTCTCATTATAGATTAAGTTGAGAAAGAAAGAAGAAATATTCACCGAAGGAAATGCTGGAATTATTTCAACTCTTCGTATGAGGAAAGAGTCAAAAGTTGGGCTGTGAATGTCAGGCGTATTTTTTTTCTCTCTTTCAATCAGTGGACTGGTTTTCTATATATGTACTCTCCACGCTTTGATACACCCTGCCAACTTCTTCATTTCCTCAAAATTTTTTGTTCTGTCGTTTGCCCTCGATTATTCTTTTAATCAATTGCAGGCCTTCATATGAACTCCTTTCCTTCCATCGTTCATTAAGGCTTAGAGTTAAGTAAGTTTCCTCAGAATGTGTCACATTAGTTCCCCCGTTTTTCTTACCAGCGTCTTTCATTGACTTACTTTTTAACCTCACTCTTTGTGCATTACTCTTAGAGCCATTCGGTCTTTCCATTTGATTGGTATCGTTAATCAGTCCATAAGGCATGGGAAATGCGTTTTAAGAAAAACAATAGCAAGTAATCTAACATATTCAACACTGAATATCCAACATAAAAAACACTCCTTGAAAAGGTTATTGAGGTAAGTGCCACTTCAAAAATTTCAAATAAAACCAGTTGTGAATTTTTTCTTGTACAATTTAACAAATTCTGTCAGCGCTACAACTTTGTTGACTTGAAAAGATTCTTAATTTTGACTGAAATTGTATTGTCTTTGCAGGGAAAATTTGTATCAGTTATAGCTCTATTTTAGGATTAAAACGCTGATGATTATTTGCCATGCTGCATTTCCTGCAGCCTTACCATGACTGAAACAACTAGATTCTTATTTACATCTTATTATGCGACGGAATTGACTCACGACTCTTTTTATCTCATCGAATATAATAATAGACAGAGATATAATGTTATCAGAATACAAAAAATTATAGATTCATAAATGAACTCCCATTTTTTCATTCGTCCAATAGTCCATCCTCAGTAATGTACAATTTAATGACTCCAAAATGTGTACTTTCTATGTAATGAAATTCGCTATTTGAGTCAAACAAATAAGAATTTTGAAAGGAGAAAGGACAAATAATAAAATTACAGTGAAATCAATATCTTACGCACATTATAATCGTCAAAAATTGTATTCGCCAGAAAACTTTCCAAATACGATATGGAATCAACTAGAGAAAACGCTAGCATAATCATGGGGCGTGCATGAGAAATTCGCAAAAAGATGGAGGTAATCTCTGAAGAAATTATGCAAGAAATATAGATAAATATTTCCCTTACCACTCAACCGACTTCGGAAAGAGGACGTATGATTACAAATATGTTCCTTACTTGACAGCCATTTTCAATAGAAGAGTTTTGATTACATGCAAATTTTCCCGGGTCGTCAAAACGAGTTGTAATTTATGACCCAGAGATAGCGGAGGATTTTGGTACAGGACAGAGCGTCATGACTAATCGAGAGGGAAGGAAAGGCTCACTCCTTGGGACTTCGTTTCTTATTCATGTTCCGCGCGGCATTCCTCGCCCCTGAGTAGGGTTGACAGGTGTCCGGACTTTACGCGGGCAGTGTGGGTTTACGGTGTCATGCCCTATTCCGGGCCGGGGTGAAAAGTATGACCGAGTTATTTCGATTGCTTGGTGTCCTCTCTCCAACATGCCCGAACTCCCAAGTGTCGGTGCCTCCTAAACTAAGACGAGCTTCCGGGGTCAATGCAGTGATTTATGAGTTGTATCGAAACAGAAAAACGGCGTCGATTCAGGGTATCATTATGCATGTTTTAAGTAGTTCTAATGATAATATTATCGTACAATATATCGTACAGAGGTGACTTCGTCGTAAATTATTTTTCAGAGGTGCCTTTGATTTGTGCATAAATACTGTGGTCAGCGTAATTTCAGAATCGGATGACCAAAATATCAAAGGTGTCTTTGTATTAGGCAGTAATTATTTTTAGCTTGGGGGACACGATGTTTCTGAAAATGTCTTGATTTCCGCTAACACACAAGTAAAATCATAGAGAGACGCACTGGGCAATTTAAAAAACATATATGGTGTAGGGTAAAGAAAAACCGGTTACTAAATATACGGACGGATGATAAGGAAAAGTACGTCTGAAGTACCCCGGATGTGCCAGTATATATATATTTACACACACATGCGCGCGCGCGCACACACACACACACACACACACACACACACACACACACACACACATACACACACATACATACATATACATATATATATATATATATATATATATATATATATATATTATATATGTATATATATAAATATTTGTTAAGTAATCTACCCATTAAAGTACGTTTTGGATGAACACAACTACCAAATAAATATTTTGTGACTCCTAACAAAACACAATCCAGCAACCTACTCTACATAAAGTCCCTCTTCATCTCTGTGTACTTCCAGCCTCCCTTCATCCCTATTCATCCAACATCCCTATTACATTCCTGCTCTTTCCTCGTTTTCCTAACATTCTCGCCTCTATTACAATCTTCAACATCCCACTGCCGATCAATACGCCCTTCTTCCATTTTTCCTGTATCCATAGGATTTCTACCAACAAACCCCTCTCCTCGCCCACCTTACCAAACACTTCATTTTTTTCCTTTCGGTCCATTTCACATTCTCCATTCTTCTCCGCACCCACGTTTCGAAATCCTCCAATATACTTCTATTCTCCCACTTTAGTGACCACGTTTCCGCGCCACACATAACTACGCTCCATATAAAATTTTTTACGAGTCTTTTCTTAATACCCTTGTCAACGTCTCTGCCTTACGAGTCTCTTCTACTTTGTGTAGGAGATGTGGCGATGAGATGAGAGTACTGATTTCGTATGTAGTGAAATGAGAGTTGGAATGTTGGTATATTCATGAAAGGACGAAGTTGGGTAGGTAAACCTGAAAGTGGGATTTTGGTACGTAGACCATTGGAAATTATGCCTGATGTGATGCTTCCTTGCTTAATGATTTCGTCAATTTCCATTTCCGACAAACAGTAAAAACAAGGACAACAGAAACTAACATAACTGGCACTATACGCACAGCTTGACGATTCGCAAAGCACAGACGGCTAATTGGGTCTCCGGCAACTAGCACCCTTAGCGGGCGGGGCTATAGCCCGCGTCATGTCCACCATATTCCACCAGTACCTTCATTTATTGCACAGACCACGTATATATAGTATATATATATATATATATATATATATATATATATATATATATATATATATATATATAATTTTTCGTCAAGGTAACACGGATATGTTGAATAAAAAACATATAACACATAAAAAGAACACTCACACGTTATTTCTTAATAATTCCGTCGAAATTATTAAGAAATAACGGGTGATTGTTCTTATGTTGTTTGTTGCTGTCCATGTTTTATATATATATATATATATATATATATATATATATATATATATATATATATATATACTGGCTAAAAAGTTGAAATTTGGATATTGGTATGAATAGAATCGCGGACAAATAAGAACAATAATAATAAATAATTGGATATTCTGTGTAACAAGAGCGCCTACAAAGTTAGTTGAGGACTGAAGTCTATGGAAAGAACTTATAAGAATAATGATGAAACTAATTGCACACTTTCCGACGCATGATATTTTACTGAAATCCGTGATTGAAGGATATCTAGAGGAAACAAGCCACAGAAGATGGCTGAGAATGAATTAAAAGGAGCAGGGGGTGCAATATGTCAGGAGCGTGAGATAATTATGAAAATATTTTAAAATAACGTTGCGACTGCTGTTGGTTTATACTGTGGTCAGCTGCTTTATACGATTGCATGAATTGGTGTCCCAGGATGATAATAAGAAATGAATGAGACACTGAATGTGCGTGATCTTGGAAAAATGGGCATGGGTGGGCGAGAAACGACGATGGAGGAGGTTCTGCCTCTTAAAATGTATATTATATGGGTTATTCTTAGTTAAGCCAATCATTTGCCAAATTTCCACCAACACTATTCATTCTCATGTGCAGTAAAGTGAGTCCCTTTCTCATTGACACTTTCGAGAGCCTTGGATTAAAATATTGTTCTTAGCTTCCTCAAATTTACTTTAGGTTTCCATAGAACAAGAGGAAGGTGCCAAAAAAATGAAGGAGTGCCAAGAAAATTTCCTCCAGGATTTACTGCTCCGATCCATTGCTTTTATCAATTATATACTAGACAAAACTGATGGGTGAAATATGATCGGGGAAAATTTCTTAATATTGCGAGATTGCTCAATAGATCGTCGGTTTCAACATTTAAAAAAATGTGTTCATTCGTTTGTATGGTTAGCGTTACAATAAGCTCTTATTTCTTTGCACTAACTTACCATTCTGGTCATCCTTTCAGAGGTAGATACTGATTCTGTTTCTGGGCATTACCGAGCGATTATTTCCGAATATAAGATTATTGTAAAATAACTGTGTGTTGGCTCCTTTTTTCAAACAAAAGGGCTGACTGCCATCGATCGACTTTCATATTGTTGGAAAATTTTACCAATCGTAAATACCCAGTTAAATATAAACAAAAATTTCCTGAAATAAATAATGAGTTCATCTGTGTGATGTAGGAAAACATTCCGACAAAGTATGACGGTGGGGGAGAACACTCATGAATTCGTCTTGCGACTCTCAAGCTTGGAGCAATTCCTGCGTGGGACCGTCAGATAAAGATTGTGTGAAACAATTCTTTCCATTTAGAAATTACCATAAGGTGAATGAATGGGACAAAAATGCAGAAAATTTAATTTAAAAAATTACGAAAAATATGTATCCTGTCACCAACACAGATAACATTAAAAAGAATGCAATAAAAACTATGAAGAATGGTCATCGTGAACATTACTAATGAGGCCGCGGGAATTAAGAATCAAGGGATAGCGGAAACAGTAAAAATACTTACATGGGCCATTATGAAAGTATTGCGCGTGATTTTATTTTGATGAAAATATCTATGGCAGCCCGGTAAAACCAGTCGGTAGATGTGGTTGGGGTCTGTTCTTCCATAGCAGCCAGTCGCCAGTTTGCTCCGAGCAGTCTGAGTTGAAAGACGTGTCTCCGCGCGAGAAGTGTTTTTCGACGTTGTAACACGGCGCGATGGAGCGTTTACTTGAACAGCGATACGCCATCAGGTTTTGCGTGCAGCTTGGAAAGAATGCATCCGAAACATTCCAGATGCTTCTAGAGGCCTTCAAGGACGACTGTATTTCAAGGCCACAGTCCGGGAGGCGGCACAAGGAGTTCAAGGAGGGACGGTAGGAGGTCGCCGACGAACCCCGTTCTGAATGCCCAACAACGGCCACAACCGACGATAACACCAATTGTGTGCGCGAAGTTTTACATTTCGAGGAAATGAAAGGCAATGAAGTAGGATAAAGTTTCGCGTCCGTGAGACCACAGGAGAAAAATTTCATCAATGTAGCGGGCCCAGAAGAGTGGTTTAAGGGTTTGTTGTCATGCATGAATCCAAAAGCATGTTACAACGTTCCCGAGAGACATTCCCGTTGAGGAGTTTCAGGGTGCCTTCCAGGCGTGGCAGACACGTCTCCGCAAGTGTATTGATGCAGGGGGAGAGTATTCTGAAGAACTTATAGCATTTGTAGAAATACGATCGATAAATCTAATTTTCCCAGAGAAATAAATAAAATTATGCGCATTAACTTCAAATTGTTTCGTTTATTTAGTCAGTTTTGCCAGTTAAATCGTAGTTATAACAAAGAATCAAGAATATTATCCGCACTTTCACGCACTTCAAGTAACTGTTCAGTGAACGCTCGTTCCTGGCCTTGGTGCTTATGTGATTATTCATTAATAACTGGTATTTGTTCTGGAATGCTTGCTTTACTTGGCTATTCTTCTCTTTATCTCTGCCTTAATATTATTTTCCTAATTAAAGATGCTCCGGTAAATATTTCCATTTTGATTTAAAATGATATTGCCGAAATTGTATTATAATTTTTTACATTTTCTCCATTGTTTTTGCGTTTTTTCCTCTTAATCTTCAAATTGAAGTCATTTACGATAGGTAGTCATTTCAGCAACTTGTTATTTTCCTTTTCAAAGTCTGCAAATATCATTATACCAAATGCGAAGTGGACACTATCAATACGCCTTACACCCACCCTTCCATTTGTCCGAAGGGTTAATTAATAAAATCTACTTAAATCAATGTTTACGTTTCATGTCAGGTTAGCGTCAAGTTTGGCCGATTTAATCCGAGTAAGGAATAGAAGGCTAGCAACTTCGATTTCATATTTACCGAGTGAGTAGTGAATGGTGGAATTTTTCCTTCGCAGAAAATCGGGACGGTGCATTTGCTAACGTACTGGCATGGCTGGACCCAGGGGGCCCGGGTTTGAACCACGGAGGCGAAGAATATTTTTCAGTGGTATGCCGATCCCCACTTGAGGTTCTTTGTGGAGATCCCGTTGAGTGAGCACGCCTTCCTGGTCGGATGGGACATTATGCTTTCGTTAAGAGTAGGCTAATGACGACACCGGGTTTCTCTCCACGCTTCAACCTTCCCTACCCATCCCTAAAAGCTTAAATGAACTTAGCTGTCGGTTGCCTAACCTAAAACTAATACTATTTTTCCACCGTGAGGGGCATGTGGGCAAAAAATAACTGCAACAGATCCACGTTTGCGGAATAAATATTGAATGTGGAATTAAAGTAATTTTTATTATTTATTCCTCACGATAGCGAATAAATCTTCAAGTAAAACAGGAAACATATTAATTTCGGATTGCGATTGCACTCTGCATTTTAGAATACACTGTTTTGCCATTTTTCGTGCTCGAGTCCCGGAAGAACCAAAAAGCGATCTTTTTACCGCCAAAACTAACCTTACTCTCCCACCGGGGCGGAGTTATTTCCCTCCTCCCCGATAATCAAAACGTTTTTCGAACGCCAGGGAAAGGATTTCGTCCCTCCCGCCTTAAATACCTTCCCCTCCCCCCCTTTGACCCCTTCCCCGTCGTCCGCACGTCCCACCCGCTTCCATCCCCTCACACACGCCACCGACCCCACCTCGGGCGGGTCTCCAGCACACCCTCGGCGCGAGAGGATTTGGGGTTGGCTGCGGGGGCACGCATGCGCGTGTCCCCGCAGCCAACCCCCCCTCGCCCTCCCATCCGTCCCCCGCGGGGTTGCTCGAGAGAGGGAGGGAGGAGTGAAAGGGTAGGCGCCTCTCTCTCTCCCTCGTTCGCCGCCCTCGCTCGTCCCCTAGCGGCAGTTGAGTCAGTCAGACCTCCGCCGACGCTCGATAAACTACTCCCGCTTCCACTCTCCCTCGGCCACTCCGTTTCTCTCACCGGCTGTCCGCCGTCGTGAGAGAGGGAGCGCGCTCTCCCCGTTCGACGACGCGGGGTTCGGTCGGCCGCATCCCCCAAGAGCGCGTCCGTCTCGGAGGGCGCCCGCAAACCATCCCCGGACCTCTCCTCTCTATCTCCCGCCGCGGTCCGCCCTCCCAACCTTCACCGACGGCGGACGTCTTCCAAGTACCAACCGCGAAATTAAGTTTACTCACACACACCTTTCCTCTAACGCCCGCGCCACGCCCCTGCCGACAGCGGCCACCCCCATGGCGGGCCCTCGCGGGGAAGATCAGGAGGGTGAGGAGGGCGAGGACTCGGCCGGCCCTGACGAGGTGAGTGCGACGTGTTTTGGTGTCCCCTGCGTCGTCGTCGAGTGCACGTCGCGTGATCACGACGCACATCGGGGCATGCCGCGTGTCGAGAACCCCGTCGTCCGCCAGCCCGAACCACAAGAGGCGACCGGCAACTTCTGCCGTCCACCCGCCGTCACCTCCACGAGACATGTTTGTTTAGTCGCGCTCTCGGCGACGGCCTTCCACTTGATATGTTTTCCTCCGGAAGTCCGAGGAAACCGGCGGCGGAAACAAACAAGAGTCTGGCAGAAGGTGCCGGTACAGCTTAGGGTGAATAATGGGGGGATTATGGGATGAAGAATTCAGATGGGATGGACCCTCGCTTGCTTTGTCCTGATCAACGAACACGCTCTTTCGTAACGGGATGATGAATCAATTTCGCTGGCTAAATGATGTATCCGTCCACGTCTCACCAACTGGTTTAGAAAATATCTCTTTACAACGAAAAATAAGTAGCCTTAACGTGTATGAATTTCAAGTTTAATTGACGATTTTCGTGCTTAGGGTCAATCTACAATGATTCTTCTTCGCCTTTCATATTCATGAGAAACTTAAGTGTGCACTATTATTGGTAGAGATTCTGTAAAAATAATTCTTTACGCACTAAACGACTGTTTGAAGTGAAAACACGGTAGTTTATCGTTAATTATGAATGAAGTATGCTATTGTGAATATATTTCTCATAATTATTGATATTGTTATTTGAAATTATATTATTGTTTTTTTGTGAATGTTGATTTACCTCTTAAGTGTAATTTTAAAAATCTTTGGAATGTTTTAACTTTTTAATGGGATAAAATAACCTTATAATAAACCTACTTAGATCTTGCAAGGAGTGATGTGCTCTCTTGGGTCAAGACCATATTGTTAATGAAAAATATAATTCAAAATTAATCCTGCGAGCTCATTGCATAATACCGATAGCTAATGCGGAAGTCGCGGATTAGGATACGTAGTGTCATGCTGTAATGCTATGCAAGAAGTTGTCTCTAAATTGGCTTTCAGATGCGATATCACTACAGTTATCGCAATTAATGAACGCCCAAATTACTCCAGATCCCGCACAAATTAGTTCATAAATACGTGCAAGACTTGGATTGGACTGGTACCTGCAGGGCATTGAACACGTTCAGAGTTGTGCTTTTTAGCGACTGCCCTTTCTCCAACTAGAGTTCGTTTACCCGTTGTTTTCGGGAAATTTTAACTCTCTCTGGCCTTTTCCTGTTTAAAAATAGTGCTTCGCCGAAGTGTTCACGCCTTTATCGGCCGAAGCGCTCGCCTGAGCGAAAGGGAAAATGAAGCGCTTTCAATCCCGCTCAAGTCAGCCGAGGACGTGGGGAAGGGAGAGGGAAGAGGAGACCCCTCGTTCCCCCACTAATCCATCTCGCAACGAATTTTCGCAAATCCGACCGCCCGGGGTTTTCGTACCTTCCTTGGTCGTCCTACCCTCCATCTCATCCTCCTGCCGCCACATCTCAAAAACTTCCCAGGCCTTCCCTCCAGCCATACTCAAGTCCTCCCCCCCCTTTCCTACTCTCCCTCCTCTCTCACATTCCCGCCTACGCACCCGTTTGCCGTGAATTGGTGGGAGGGAGGGGTCGGGGTCAATGGGGGTCCAGGGACGGGGGGAGGGATACGTGGATGGTCAGAGGAGGGCCGAAAAGAGGAGAGGATTGAGTGTGTGGGTGAGAGAGAGAGATGGCGCGGGGGGTTTGAGGAGGGGGTATTAAAGTGCCCCCCGTCCCCCTTTTCAGCCCCCCCCCCTCCCTAAGGGTCAACTGAAGGAGCGTATGCGTCTCAATTAGACGGCGGCGGCGCGCTCGTCAAACGGGAGAACCCTTCCTCTCCCCACTCCATCTCTCCCACACTCCCTTCTCACCCTCGGGGGTCTTTTAATGCATTTTAATCCGCTCATCCAGTTCCCGGTATATGTCCTAATTGAATCAAGCTCCGCGAGTGAGCCGTTTAGCGTGCGAGCGCCCTACGGAACTAAGACTCTTACATCTGCCGAGAGCGGCAAGGAGCGAGAGAGAGAGAGATAGTGAATGGGTGGGAGGGATGCAGCAGAGCCCCCTCGTTTCATGTACTCGAGGGATTGCGTTCCGTTTTTATCTGACTCTTATCTCTCATTTCCCCTTTCTCTCTCTCTCTCTCCATCTGGCTCTCCATCATCATGTTCATACAGTAATGAAGCATTTCATGCCCTCCACGGTCAAATGCCACGAAAAAAAATTCACAAGCCCTTTAGGGTATAATGTTTTCTTTTTTTTTTGAGAGTTAATTCCAATATCTTGAAGATTGGTAGTCTTTATGCTCACTGCTTCGTAGTGGGCATTGAGGTCATTCACTCCATTTTTAGGACAGTTGGGTAAGCAAAGGCGCCCGAGGTTTTAGGGTACCATTGGAGAAGGCGCATATCCCACTGAATGCTCTCCACATAAAGCTGGTAGGGAAGCCATTCAGATATTCTGCCGAGCTCTTTTGACACGGGAGGCCAGTTTAGTCTTTTGATAAAATCTATGGGACCGAGGGGTCGTCTTTTAAAATGGGTTGCTGGTAAGCAAACAGCAGAGGCGTGGCTAGAGTCAGGTGATGTGGGGAAAATGTGAGGAGGCTGCCTACATGCAAGGGAGGATAAAGGCATCTCGTACTCCCATAACTGACCAAATCCTGTGGTTTCATTGGAGAATAGAGAAAAAAAGTTACGGACAATAGCGTTTTAATCATTTTTCAAAAAAAATTCTGCTTTCTATACATCGAGATGTGGAGACTTACTATAGCGATTATTACCGCGTGGTTTATTTTAATTATCAGTTATTGGCTATGTTAAAGAAGCTCCAACTCACACAGTTTAATGGGAATTTTGAGACTATTTAGCGATTTTATATTATAAATGAAGATGAGATTAAATTCTTGCGTGGTTTTTGGGATTTAATGAATAATTCATCCACGCAGCAAGGGATTCAAGGAATAAATTTCACTAACTCACTATTGCATCCTCTCAGAGCCTCTCCGTATTTAGGTATACTCTGGGCCCTAGAACTCAATCAATCTTTCCATAAGGAACAAATGACATATTCATTAGCATAGAAAACCTGGTTCACTTATCCAATTTTCAACAGGATCAAACGAAGTGTCATCCGCGGTTTTTATTTCAAGATAGGCTTAAAACTGTGTTGCCGCTAATTAATTTGATGGTTAGGTAAGGTAAGGTCAATCTTGCTGTCGTAGTTTTCAAAAATGTCTTCCATTGCTACAACTTAACAAAATAAAGACTACTTCAGGGAACCATTTCCGTTATCAAAGGAAAACGGCCCCCCTAACTGTTTCTTCTCTATTTCCTGAATTATTTTCTTTCTCTATTCAAACCAAATGGAAATAATGGAGCCCATTTTTTCTTGGAAGTGGATGAAGAAAAATATTGATTGATCATTTGCCCTCAGCAACAAATATTTTCAAGAATTTTAGTTTTCAGGTGACGAGTAAATCAACTGGAAAAACGGCATCCTAACAATATTTATTTTGTTACGATTTTAGTGTAAGACCCAAAGCTGGTGCCCCAGGTCTTTTCACCGTAATTCATCGTCGTCTGTTGATGAGAAATAAACACTCTCGCACTAGTGAAAATTAAAATAATCACACTACTAGGAAATGTCTTCATTGTGAAAAATCAGGGAAGGTACAACCTTATTTATTTATTGTTTACAACCACATAAAAGTTCAGGCGTTTCACCAGTTTTCTCCAATATGGGTTTAGAAATGGATTGCGGGAATCACAGTAATGCATGCATCACAACTTTTTATATCTTCGAACGTTCAGATAAGGTATTATTCTCTTAAATTATGTGATTTCACCAATACGAGGTAAATGCAATACCAAAAATGTTTTTACCTATTTCTAGAATAATTTTATTATCAATTTGAACTGTTTCGGAATATACCTCCATGGAACTCAAGTTGCTAAAAAGGCAATGTTAAGCTGTATAAAAAAATCTTCTCTCAATATTTATTCATGTTACCAATGCACTCAGTAGAAATGCCCCACTTGTTTTTCTTACATGACTATTGCATGCCTACATTCCTTTTCCTCATAATACTTGTACGCTAGAAACCAATATGATGACATATTTAAATTCAGAGAGATACCAATGAAATGGATTGCAATTGCGCACACTAAATTAAAAAACTCCATAAATATATACACGGTATTTGGTGAATTTAATTTTATTAAAATTGGTAGAAACATGAAGGAAAAACTGGTTTGGAGTGAAAAAGAAGGAAATAACATTTTAAGGCAGGAATAAAATGGTACTGTCTTAACCGTCATACAGCTTTAGCACCGGCTGTGATCTGTGTGACTATTTTACGAGTTACTATTCGTGAGAAAAGGGTTGAACCTTTGATATTCCACAGTTCTCCTCTGGGAATTGAGCAAATAGCTTGCCTGCATTGACGACACAAGGTCGCACAGTGAGCAGTGAATCACCACTCCGATAGGACGTCCAGGCCTGTGAACCCTCGGCGCCATTAACTAGCTCGATAGGCTCACACCCTCCAATCCCACCGTATTCTCGCTCTCTCCCGCCCTTTATTTCACCTCTCCAGTTTCCCTCCGCCTCAAAAAAAAAACAATCCGTCCATTTGAATGGGAGCGAATGACCTCGAAAGTCGAGTGCCGACAAGGAAACAAGAGTAGGACCCACTTCTTTTATTTCGTTCCGTCAAAGAGGCGGTTGGGCCGAACGCGGCGGGGCGAGTTGTTGTCTGGGAATTGAGGGTTCGAAACGGGGTGGAGTTTTATGATACACGGGTAGGGGAGTGGACGGTGTGGGGGGAGGGGGGTAGTTAGGGCGGGCGGGAGGATGGAAGGATTGGAATACGTGAGCGACCAGGCAGTGAGAGCGGACGTTTTTACGCTTTACCGCCTCTCAATACTCCCCTCCCTACCCAATTTCACCGTTTTCCCTCGAAGCGGGCATTTGTATATTTATTTTTCAGCGTAGGACGGATGGAGACAGAGAGAGAGGAAGACTGGAGAGAAAGGGAGACGAAGTTGAAAGAGAAGATAGGGAGCGAAGGGAAAATTGGAGGGAGACATTTTTTAGGCTCGTGGATTTCCTTTCGCCGGGGGCCTATACTTTAATTATTTACGTCCCCTTACTACTCCCTTCCCAAAAATCCACCCACTTTCTTCTCTCTCCCAACAATCCCTCCCCACTCCTCATGACCCGGATCCGTGATTTGTGTAATAATTGGAATGTAAAATTGAGCGGAAGGAACGGATGTGAAGAAACGGAGAATTGAAATAGATTTGAATATATCCGGAGATAAAAAAAACAAAAGGTAATAACAATGCTTGCTATTCTTTCTAGTATTTTTTTCAAGTTGGTAGTTCTTCAAAGAAACATTCGCACTCAAATAGTTGATGATTCAGAGAAAGTGGTGAAGGTCGTTCAGTGTGTATGAAAACACGTTTCCATAGAAATATTCAGGATTCTTTTTACCTGGAAATATATTTTCAAAAGAAACTTAAGCTAGAAAATATAAAAGAAAATCTTTTCCGATAGATGTATCATCACAATATGAATTCTAAATAGTACCTTTTAGTGTTTTTATTAGCCATATTTATTACTGCGGAGGTGAATTGTCGTCGAGAAATCCTGAAAACAACGTATTTAAAGATTTGGTGCGTAAAGCAAATGAGCCACTTCAACGTAAAGAGTTAGTTTAGATGGTGTGTATAACTAACTACTCCTACGCTGCATTGCTTCCGGTATTTCGTATTCTGGTGTAAATTTAGGAAATGAAGCATGCCAGTAGATTTGCCAGTAGTTGTAAGTAAACTTAGATGGAGTAGAAAGCTCATTACTTCCGTTCACCGGGTTTGCTGACAAGTGAGCCCTCTGCTGCAGACCCTGCACGCTTCATTTCGGTTGCCTGAGGATTTCTAGGATCTGGGGTACGAGTCAACGTTATGCAAAAAAGAACTCTCTAGAGTCTCGGCGCTGCGGAGTCGAAGGAGCTCCACATAAATTTTTCCCGGTTACCGCAGGGTTTTGCGAAAATATGGCAGGGAGGCAATTTTAATATGGTGATGATATTGGAATTCCGCGATCTCATGTACAATTTTTAAAAGGGCTCCTTGCTCAAGTAAAAAAAAGTATGATAGGAATCGACCAACGCAAGGAAACAGGACCTTTTGAATTCATGCGGCCGATAAATTGCGCATTTTTATGGAGTTTATCCTTATTTTCCTCATCTCTCGCCTTGATATTGGCACTAGGTCTTTCAAGGCCATCTACGAGTCAGAGCACACCTCCTAAAAATAGGCGCCAAACGGAGGGTATATATATTGGACCAAAACCTGCATCGGCACTTCAGTGGACCTGAGGAAGCCAACTGGAACGTTGGCGAAATATCGTCCGAAAAATGGATACACGCGGAAGAAAACCCGAAAGAACCACTTCCTATATACTCTCTTTAGTTTAATTTTTGCCGTGTTTGCCTTTCGCTTGAGGATAATACATTTCTTGCGGGTATAACATTGACTGCACATTTCTCTAAAATCATCATTGTCAACCATTTCTCCTAAGTTTGTAGGATCCGTGACCATTTTAGGAAAGTGCGACCCCTTGTCAAACGGGAAAAAATTGTGATGAGAAAGAGGAAGATTGATCACACTTCTATTTACTCAGAAACGCAATTTTATTGAAAATTTAGGATTATTTCGTTTTAATTTTAGATAAATACATGTATCCTTAATATGAAATAAGACATATATCCACTGATTAATTCTCGCAAAGCTTACTTTTGGGTGGTTTAAAAAATCTATTCGCCCATTTATACACATTAGGGGTTCGTGAGACGGGTTAGTTCCTTGAGCGTTGGAGAAAGAGGGCGAAACGAAATTAAGCAGGTATTCAAGGAAGTGGAAAACAAACCTATTGCTAGATGGATAAATGTCAAATGATGGGAATCATGTTTACCTAATAAAATAATTCATTTTATAAAGGATTACAATAGCGATCAGCTACATCAGGCAAAACATTATGTTATACATACCTGTGAGGTGAAGTTTTAAACGAATGAATGGAAGCTAAATCTAATTAAGGAATCAATTAAAAGTTATAAAGGATTTCATAGAGGCCTTAAGGTATTTCAGGTAAACCTTAACATAAAATCTGTACAGTGAATTTAGTCATTGCATGGCAAAGTTGTTTAAGAATATTTTTGCTGTCGACCGCAGCGTTTCAGTGACTCAAACTTCATTTGTTGACCCGAAAATGACGCTGGAATGTTCTAATTGCAGTCGGGTCAATTTGTATCCTCGCGGAAATGCAGGAAGTATTACTTCAATTACTTACCAGGATTGAGTTCCTTTTTGCCCCACGGTGTTACGGCGGAGCAGAGAACTCACAACAGCCAAGTGTCATTATTTGCCTTCGGGAAGACATTGCTCGGGAGCTGGAGACGCGGAAGGGTGAACCTCGGCCGCATACGCCGCTTTGCGGTGTCTCGATTGGAGGCACGTGGCTTAATATCCTTCCAATCTGGTCGCCGGAAGGAGGGAAGGAAGGCCTAATGAAGGCGCCCGCACCACCGTCCGTCATCCTCTTCTGCCTCCTCTTCATCGATCGACCTCTGATACAAAATCCCAATCTTCCTCGCGCGCGCGTGAGGGTTGTGTGTGTGTGCGAGTTCACCCACTCCCCTGTCTCCCTCCCCCCTCGGTGGAGGGAGATGAAACAGGCCCCTCCTTCCCCCACCCATCTACCCACTTCCTAACCCCCGTCCCTATCTTTTCCTATCGCCCCCTTTGTCTCCTCGTTCTTGTTTTAGACTCCTTTTTTTCTCTCCTAACGCCGTTGCTATTTTTTTCTCCCTCCGAAGATACGCGAGGCGAGGTGGGAGTTCTCTTTCTCTTCCGTCTCCTCCTCCTTGTCCGTGGGGTGAGGGAGAATCGTTGGAGATAATCAAACGGAAGTCGATCGATTTTTTTTTCTCTCCCCTCCATGACGGAACGGTTCGGCGTCTTCGCTCTCGGTTAAGAGGGAAGGCCTCCTGCCTCTCTTCCTTCCTCCTCTCCTACCTTCGATTCCCACCCTCCTTAACTTCTCCCCCTCCTCTCTCGGCTTTCTTCTTAGGACTCCCTCATCATATTTGTTTCCGTCCAAGTCTACTAGGCCACCGAGTTTCTCTGAGTGAGGTAGAAACGTGGATCTAGTTCCTTCCCACGACGAAGGGAGTAAGGGGGGGGGGGGGTCCTCACCTTTTTTATCGCTCGGTGTGCGTCGTTCCGGTGTATGACAATTTCCTCGGGGAATTGTTCGTCTGGAAACTCATTCCGGATAACTCGTTGAGATTTTGGCTTTAGGGACTTACATCACTAGTGCACACGTACGTAAACTCTCTCTCCTTTGGTCGATGATGTCCAGAACACCGCGTCCCACGCCCATCTCTCGACAAGCCAGGCCTTAACCCGCAGGTCCTCTGATGTCCTCTTGCTTCTCGGTGCATTCAGAACAAGAGATTTACAAGGCGTAAAAATCATTATCTTTGACCGGGATTCGAAATAAGATCTGTCGATATTCAACCTAGTGCATTACTTTGCAAGAAATCTAAGAGCTTAAATGGTTAAAGGACTCGGCGGTATATCGAGTGATCCGGGTTCGAATACTGATCAAGTCGATTGATTTTTCACGCTGCTGAAGTTCTGGTATTTGCCAGGGTATCGTTTCGGCGGATGATCGACTCCGGTGAGTAACCGTTGCGGCAATACCCGAAGTTCCTTGAATTTTCTTCTCGAAGTGAAACATTGAAGTCTAAATGAAATATCATTCCTATTATAAAGCGATAATTTTCCCGAAGCAAATTAACTGTTATCATTCACAACATTTTGAATGTTGCCAGACATGCGTGCGTTTTGAAATTCTCTTGGGTAGCGTAACGAAACTAGGCAATTATAAGATCGAATGTGTAGGGAAATTAATTGTTCAAAAATCATAAATAAAACTCAATTTTATGTTTATATATTTTTACGGCGGATTGAAATTTCTTTTTATCATGAGTCGAGAGCTTTGTTGAATATTTTTACGAGGAAGGAGAAATGGAATGGCGTTAAAAAGCGGAGGAAGTACCGTTCCATTGCGGTTGTCACGGTAGCAAAGTCGAATAAAAATAAAGCACCCGCCAATTAACGTGCCCGTTGAATCACGGGTAACTTCTGGGACGTCAGTGAAAATTTTCAATTAAAATGTCGTCGCCAGTCTCCCGCAAAACACTCGGTCGTGGGCGCGGATCCCACCGGACGGTCTCCACCGAGGGCGAAAACTTTCATGCGGGGGGTTGGGACGCGTTCCCATTACGGACGCCACCTCATGGCGGCCTAACGGTGTCGGCATCGTTTTGGACGCTATCCGTATTGCCTTCTCCGCCTTCCCCCACTGTATCATTCCTCGCGGAAGAAAATTATCAGTGATGGGGGCCGTTCGGGTGCAATTCAGTCTTCGCCTCAGCCTTCGGCAGCTATTGATCAATGGATAAGATCAACCGCGGTCGGTACCGGAAGAAGGAGGGTTGACGGTCCTCATTACCGTCCTCACCCAGACCCCTCCTCCTCCCCTCGTTCTCCCTTCTCATTTCGACGACGGCGCGCGATGGATTCCTCAATTCCATGATTGAAGTCTTTTGCCATTCTCTCCGACCCCTCTTACTCGTCCGCCACTCGTCGAGAAGAGAAGGGCTCGCGGCCCTCGCCTCTCCGCTTTGTATTGGAGCCACACCGGCCTCTCTCCCCTCCCCCTCTTTCACCCCTGTTGGTCCACAAGGACGAATCAAGGTCGTGTGCGACAGGCAGTCTCAACCTTCTTGCTAACCCGATTATTCGCCTCGGATTGCAACACCCTCATTATGGCGTCCGTTTCATTACCGCTGGAGTGAACCATGTATTTGCTATGGTGATGAGTTTGCTTGTGGAGATAAAAAAATGTAGTCTTCGATGGGTTAGAATATTGACATTTTTGAAATAGTTTTTAAACAATCTTTTCCATAGATGGAATGGTCTGATTCGGTGATGAAATCATCGATCTGGTTCGTTTAGTGGGGCTGGGGTTGAGTTGAAATCTTTCAGCAAATTTGACCTTCTTCATGTTCCGTTGCTATGTGCCAATATCTTCCATAAAAAATGAAGACTGACTTTAAGAGTGAAATAGACTCAATGATTTATAGTGCTAACAATAAGATGTGTTTCACGTATTTCTGCCCTCCTGTTAATAACGCAGTCTATTGGTGGTTAAAAATTATATTACAAGATTTGTTTTTTAATTGTACCCCTATCTGGTTCTTCAAAATAACGACCTCTTTAGGCAGTTGTCATTTTCTTTTAAAAGGAGTGGGCATCAATTTGAAATATTGATTTATGTTCTAACTATTTTCTCGAAGATTATATTTTAGATACACTTTATACAGTTCCATTCATTTAAATGGTTTCAACATGTACATCACGCATTCAATATTACGTAGAATAGTAAAGCGTTTCACTCCTTGACCATTCAATTTAATTAATTGCTTTCAGCAGTTGTATTAAAATAACATGACATTTTGTAGATGAGAAGTCTAATTACCAAGTCTATTCATTATTAACACTCGGTATTTTCACAGCATGTTGTACATTCTATCACGGGAAAGTTCTTGTCAGACTTAAAACAGAGAATTTACTGAAGCAAGCAAGTGAGAAATAAGATTTTTTGAAATTAGGAAATGATATTTTGTTAGGCACTAAATCACTGATATTATCGATTAATTTTTCGCGATTTTCATTTACCTTTTGTTGCAAATCAGGCTTCCTAGGTATAAAAATGTCCATGGATAAGGTCAGAAATCATGAAATATTTTTTCTTTTTAGTTTTTTGATGTCACTGACCTCTATTTTTTACACTTTCCATTTCCTGATGTTGCGCATTTGTTATTCGCATTCATTTGTCATATATAATTGTACATATTTATACCTTGATAGGTAGGAACAGCTGGCATAAATAGGGTGGTATTCGTACATATTTGGTGAAAAGGACGGAAAAACTACGTAAGAGAACGCAGCAAAAGGGTAAGGAAAGGGATTAGAGAAAATGAAGCATGGAGAACAATCAATAACGACCTGTTTCAACCTTCTTTCTAATTGACCAACTTTTATTTGTTCATATGCGCAAATGGTTTCCAGGAGCATTTGGAATAGACATGCATGGTGGCTGCATTCACAATCATCGACTCTCTCAAATTAGTACCTGTAAATCTTAATATCAAGACAATAATACTTTAAAATTGAACAATGGAATGAATTTGATTTTCCATGCATGTTAATCATACTTAACGCAAACATTTTAAATTTAAAAATTTAAAACATTAAAAAGCAAATGATGGCTAAATGGAGTCATAATTAGTCATTTTTGATTGATAATCATTACATTTCAGTCATACTGTGGTACCTGTAAGGGTTATGACATGACTTTAATTACATATGGAACGATTATCTCAAAGAAATAATTTCCTTATACATAATAGATTGTTTTTTAACTCGGTAATGGCTTTGCAATGTGTGCTGAGACGTGCAAAAGATTTGTTCGTAGTGTGTTTGAATATTGCGCTCAATGTATTGAGATGAAAATAAACCTAATTGAAGAATTTTTTATGAAATTGGATGATTTGAAAGACTAATATCATTCTACTGGTGATTAATATTCTAAAATATTCCTCGCAATAATTTAAAGTACAATATAGACTCATGAGGATCATTGCACGTGAACACGAGCGTAATCTGTCGGTTTTTTAAATTTTGAAGCTAAACCGAAAGGTGTGTAATGAACCTTTGGCCATATTTCCCGGCACGTGAGCTCTGAGGACATTTTTCGCGAGCTTAAATAGTGACCCAGGGCTCTGGTTATTCTCATCAAAGCGGCGAGCTCGACCAAAATCCCCCAGATAATCACAAGCGAATGGAAAACCCTAAAATGGGATGGCAATGAGGAACACTTAATGCCCTATCTCAGTGGCGTAATGAAAAACATTGGCGATCCGTGATTACGCTTCCGTGAGCGTCCGAGCGTCACGCTCCGATTGACGAAAATGATTTGACAAGGAGAAAATGTACCATGCATAGCAGTCTCAAAGTCTCTCAAAATCTAAAAGTAAAAGTTAAGTCTCTAAAAAAATTTCAAATTCTTGAGAATAAAACTTATAGTTTCTATTCGTTAAAGATGTTCTCAATAAATTCTATCGAACAAATTTTATTAGCGGTGAAAAAGGAGAGGGATGAATGCTTATTGAATTTGGAAGATGATGGAAAAAAGGATTGGAGAAAATTCTGAGAGAGGATGGGATTAACAAAGGGTGTGATAAAATTTATTTTTTTTACGACTTTATTGGGACGAAATTTAGACTTAATAGTTTCTTCTTTCGCCAAATCCTTATATATTACAATGAAGACAATCACAAATATCCATGCCCTAGGTGGAGGAAAATCCATCCAGGCGGGACTCGAACCTGCGCCTTTCGATTGACAGGTGAAAGAATTACCCCGCCACCACTAGGGCCGGTAGGGAGAATTTTAGGCAAACAGGGGAGAGGGAAGAGGAGAATAAACCCTTTGGACAAGATGAAGGCTGGTAGAAAATATGAAGAACCTGAGAAGACAATGATGTAGGGTGTACAAGAAGAAGGAAGCCCATGCGAAGCATATTAAAAAATATATTTCAGTTGAAAAAAACCCTCCCTTAAGTAAGATGGACTACCCATGTCGTTGGCAATCATGATGATGTGAAGAGTCTCATCGCAATATTTGAGGGAGGCTTGGCTGGAAATTTTGAGAGGATACAAGATTTGACGCTAGATAGATACAAAAAAATTAGGTTTGACAGATTCATCCCTGATTTCCTATCAATTCAACCTTGAAGTTCAACTTATAGTTATCGATCCGACCACATTGAAAAATTGGGGAAAGGAGAATCTGCAAACAAACAGTGCGTCATAGAATCAATTAAAATGTCCCTCCGTCTTAATCCACAGCTAACCTTACCTCCATTTCCCTCCCCCCCACTCGCAACACGCCTTCAGTGAGGGTTGTAGGGTAAGATGTAAATGAACATATCTATAAATTATTTTCCCATTTTACTTCATTTTCCATTACTGCTCACGCATATGTCATTTGGTCATCCACTTTGTTGCTTACAAAGTATGAAGATAAACGTAGAATATTAATTTTTTTATCACAACTACCAAGTTTTAACCTTTATACTTTAATTATACTGTAAAAAAGACAAATTATCACTTCTCTGATGAAAGCACTTCATCGTCATCATATGTAATATACCTATCAAAAGTAAGTTTTGGACGGTCACTTAAAAGCCATAATGTATTACTTCTCGCGTTGACTTTCTATTATGTTTCTTCCTTTTCACGCGTTCTTACAAACCCATTTGCTTCCTTCCTCGATTTAGCTAATCTAACACTCTCCCTTCTATCGCGGCCGCATTACATCCCACAAATACTCTCAATTTCTTTTCCATGCCCATTTTTAACATCCTTTTGTTTTCATGGAACAACTTCCTCTCTTTTCCCATTATTTTCATAAATTCGTCTCTTGCCTTATCTCTATACAATTCAAAATTTCCATTATTCTCTCCCATAAAAACCAATATACGATGCCTCAAGGTTTCGCATCCATTCAGCTCCGCATTCCATATCAGTCCTTGGTTAACTCTTATTTACATCTTCAATTAGCATGCGTGTTATCATTGCACTTCTTAATACAAATGCTTTTTTTCAACGAAGCGATATTTTCTTATTTCCCGTGATACCGTGTTATTTTGTCATAGCCTATGTTTTCGTACTGGGAACAAAAATTGAGATAGTTTCTCGTTGCCTTCCACAATAGTGTTTTTAACGTGACAACATCATTTTAATGGTTGTCCCACACGGGTCAGAGAATTTAGCAGACGCCTCACTGGGGAACAGACGACACGTGGACTACCTTTCGTCTGATTCATACCCTTCGACCTATCTGACATGGGTAACCCTACTACGGATACCCGGGAAGTAAATTTGAAAAATGACCTTTTCCCTGGAATGTCTGTCGAAAAAGTAATCTTTTAAGTGAAAAATACGAAGGTTTCCAATTATTATTCATTCGTCTATTAAACAAGTTTCTACGAAAAATTGCACCGTGTTATCAGAAATACGAGTATTTGCCTTTTTGTTAAGATTTAGTCTATTGATTAATTAATCCTAAATTGAACGCCTAATTTTAAAAATGTATGGATAACATAGTGGAACACATTTACACTATGGCATTTGCTTCATTGTTACTCCAGTTTTGTGGTATTGTACTTTTCTAATAAGCATCATCCTCATTTCTTCAAGAATGAAAAAAGAAGTTTTGAATTTGCTTAGAAGACAACCATATTGATTCAGGGATATTATGTGCATTGTAAGAGAAAAATAACCGATAAATTCGTTAGGTCAGTGGTAGGTTGACCAGATTTGACCGTTGCCGCCAGGACAATTGCCTGATTGCAACGAGATTTATATAATAATATAAAATAATATAATATAGAATAATAAAATATAAAATAATTTAAATACAGAATAATCACTAAGGTAAATGAAGGCGGAAGAGGCAATTGGGATAGATATTACACACTTTATACATAGTAGAATTTCTCAGCTGTTCATGAAAAAAGTATAAGTGTGGTATAATTTTTAAACCACTGAAAAAATGACTGAAAATGACAGTAAAAACATTTTTATTCACCAATGTGAGCTCTTTTAAAAGCAAGCAAAACGTCCATTAGTGCCTAATGAACATAAATCCTGCCCTACGATACGATCGTAGCCTTTTAATCACATTTTCTTTTCCTGAGTTTTGCTGTCCAGTTTTTAATATCTAAATTTGATTTTTTTTACTAACATATAATTTTTTGTTTTGAAATAAGTGCGATTATGTGGATGACTAATAAGTTAATGCATTTATCCTTATGCTTTACTTAAAGAGCTTCAAACCACTGAAAATGTTTTTTTTCTATCACCCGTTGCCCCATTCACTGAATGATCATCTTTTCCCTTGCTCTGCCTAGAGGCGATAAAGTGTCTTTTTTACAGTCTTTTCTTTTTCACTGAATATTTCCGAGGGCGCTTTGCAAGTAGGGGGAAGGGTTGTCTGCTGTAAATTAGCCAGCCACCACGCAAGTCGACTCTCATGAAAAAAAGTTTCCCTTATGCATACGTGCCTGCCCGTTTCTTGTGGAAGGGAGTCCATCCTCTACTATATGGAGTAGATTCCGCTGAAAACGCCTCAGAATCCTTAATATCTCGATTAAGCCAACTGGGGACGATAATTTCCCCTTGCGCAGAAACCGGCTATGAATATTTTAGGAATTAAGATGAAGCACGGAATTAGGACACTTGGGGATGTACTTGGCGCGTTCTTCGCGAATTACATTCGAATGAATTCTCAACTAATGGGCATCGAGGTGGGTATGAAAGGAATGCTGGGATAAGGGGTATGGCTTGTCAAATATTCAGGAGAGGTATAAAGTAATGTCCATGTATTTAAATTCCTTTCACAACCTCAAAAAGTTTCGAAGCCGAAAATTACTTTCTTCCTTAAGTAGGACCACTGTAACATTGATTCTCAAAAAAGTTCTTACCTTCCATTTCTCACTTGACGCCTTATTGTTTGTTTAATTCATAACCTGAGGTCTACTGGATGTCTTTTACTATTCTAGAATATTAACTAGCACTTATATTGGGACAATTTTGAGGCATATATTCTATAGATCATTTTAAAGACCATACTAGTATTTTATCTTAAATCTGGAGCTTTGTCAAGCCAAGGTGGCCAAATTCCAGGAGTTGTTACAAATGATATCGGGCAAATGGTCTTGGGTGTTTTTGCAATTCTAGTGGACTCTTTGAACTTTAACAATTTCATTCTTTTTTCGGGGTAGGCAGGGATATTAATAAGGGAAGACATATAGAATAATTTCTCTAAACAAAAAAATGACGTAGCATTTCATTTTCGTCTCTTTTCATTTACTTATCATAAAAAAAGTCAAGGAGTTTTTAATGAAAATGGAAGAGAATGAAATTCAAATATACTGACGTCCTGTCATGGGACGTGTTCAATTTGTCCATTACGTAAAGTGAATACTCGAACTCCTCAATCACATGAAAATATATGTCTATTTTGTAATAGTATGCAGACGTACATGTAATGAATACAAGTATGATAAAAACGGAAATAAAATTTTAAGTTATATTCAACGTCCTTAATCAAAATGGAAAATAATGAAACCAATTTCAGATAAGAAGTACTTTGTTTAAAAACAATAATTCGAAATCGTACACTTAAAATAACCGTTAGTTTCAATAGATGGTCATTTTGATTCTGTCGAAATCAGCTGCCGATACTTCATTTGCTCATTAAATAACATAACATACCAACGCAGTGAGGGAATTTGTGTAAAGGCACAACTAGAGGAATTATGGACACAACTAGAGGAATTATGGGCACAACTAGAGGAATTATGGGCACAACTAGAGGAATTATGGGCACAACTAGAGGAATTATGGGCACAACTAGAGGAATTGTGGGCACAAATAGAGGCATTGTGGGCACAACTAGAGGAATTATGGGCACAACTAGAGGAATTTATGGGCACAACTGGAGGAATTGTGGGCACAAATAGAGGAATTATGGGCACAACTAGAGGAATTTATGGGCAAAACTAGAGGAATTGTGGGCACAACTAGAGGAATTGTGGGCACAACTAGGGGAATTATGGGCACAACTAGAGGGACTATGGCATTAATAGTCGTCAAACGTTATTTAATTGAAGGTAAGGATGAAAAGTCATTTGGATGGGTCCAATTTCTCACTATTTTCTATCCCTTCTCACCCGTTCTGAGATCAACAAGTCTGCTCCGCCAAATCCGCTTCCGGATGTGAGTCATGCCCCTTGGCGGGCACCAATACTCTTACCTGTGTTCGTGACTCGTCATTTCGAATTTTTCTTCTCCGGGGAGAGGGTTTCTCCAACTTCGCCGGATGCTTCACTTCACGCCGTCGACCCTCCTTTCTTTGTCACGGCGAATTCAAAGGAGTATTTTTTTCGCCTCCGTGTGTCGGGGTGAAGGAAAGGGAAAGGAAGGCATTCGCCAAGAGTTCCCCGCTTTTCGTGAGTATTCTTCGAGTTTCCGCCACGGTAGCGTCAACACTGCCAGCCATCAGCCCGTGGCGCATAACAATTTAATGTCCCTTTCATACTTCCGAGGCGGAGGGAATATATTTTAGTCCACATTACCTCCTAATGTTTGCCCTCTAAAAAATATCAAAATTTCGCCGCCCTTGTCTTTCTTTTTTTTGTAAATGCATACAAGGCGTGTTTAAAACAGGGACGGCGCTTTTTCATGACGTTTGTTTCATTGTTTCCGCCAACATTTCGGTTTCCACGGCCGGCTGACTGCGTTCGCCTCATCGCGGTGGTTTCCCTTACGGAAATGAATGAAACGTCGCAAGTTTCACGCTTTCCCCCATTGCTCCCGCATCCCAGGCGGTGGTTCCAAACGCAAACGGGTAGCATTCCGAGGGTAAGCCTTGGGAACGACATTTGGTTTCGTTCTTTCATCGCTGTTGAAAAGGGTTTCTGGTCTAAGTTTTCACGCCCAAACCACTCCACGCCGTGGGCAGATTAAAATGAATTGGGGACCATTTAATGATAACTGAGTATTTTAGCGGTGACATAGTGATCGTGACCTTCTTTGGACCTGGAGGAACCACAGGAAAAAACATGCTCTAAGCCTTCTAAGCCTCTGATTACATAACCACCGATGTGCACTTTTGAGTAATTCATTTCTTCCCAACTCCAGTATGTGTTTTTTTGAATCGAAATATATATATTTTTGACGAAATGTTTCCATAAAATGAGCTGGAAATCTAGACTAAATATGATATCGATCTGCTTTGAACGTCTTCCTTTTTAAGGCAAATCATTATAATAGTTGTGGTGAAGCTTATGGAGCAAAAAATGGGAAATAAGTGGTATTGTTACGCTTGAAAACAATGCAGCTTACGAAAAATAAGGCAAAATGAGACTTGTCAAACATTCCACTCATTAACGAGACTTGCATTTTTAGATGTAATTCTTTGAGGGAATATTTTGGGACTGGGTTTTCGAGCACGATCTTGAATGCATTACTAAAATATTACAATTTTGTGACAATAATATATATATGTATATATATGTATATATATATATGTGTGTATACTAGTATATATATATATATCCTTCCTGTATATATATATATATATATATATATATATATATATATATATATATATATATATATATACGGCGAGTGATAATTCACACATCAGGGTAATATATATATATATAGATGATTTCGTTGAAGTAACACGGAAGGTGGAATAAAAAACTTGGACAGCAACAAACAATAAAAGTACACAGAAAAAGAACACTCACACGCTATTTCTTAATAATCGTCCTCCAAGCCATTTTCTTAATTTATAATGAAGAACATGTGGCATATTCCGGTCCTCACATTGTTTCTAATGCGCTTTTTATACCTACTGATTACTTGAGTGAAAGATCATAAGAGCCCCTATACATCTCCTTGATGAGGGTTTAATTCTAGAGTAGGCGAAAATACGAGAAAACGGTTCCAAAACTGATGAATGCAACATTAAGTTTTAATTTTGAGCGGTAATCATTTCTGATTGAACGTTGGGCTTTGAGGCACATTCACGGATGAATGAGACGGAAGGCGATAATCTGTTCAAGAATCGGTTTGTAATACAAGAGGGGACTTGGTCTCTTAAGGCGCGCTTGCATGATGAGTATCCCCCAGGCATATTCTATTTTAGTTCACTGATTTCACTGACATTCGATAAGGTTTCACAAGAATTGCTCACCGTAAAGGGGTCTATCTCACGGAAGGTCTTTGCGGAATCGCCGGCTATCCTACCCGCATGAGTTTTCAACATGCCTGTGGATTGTCCGTCACGTGAAAGCAGTCAAGGGACTCGTATCGTCAAATGCCTTGCTCGTACAGATCGTTGAAAATTTAGTGGGTTTATCGATTTTATGTCCTTGAAGGAAAAAAAATGTCTCCAGGGAATAGGAATTGAAGAGTGAAATAGATGATTCTGAAATGGTGGCCACTTAAATAAATTGTGTCCATTTTCTTGCTTCTATCAACGCTCAAGCATATTCGTCCAGTTTTTAGGAATCTCTCAACTAGAGTGAACTAATGGAAACTTTCTTTTCCTTCCCCCCACTACCATTTTTACGTGGCCTTCCACGCATGCCTCTGAGCCCAGCGACTCTCAGAGTGAGTTCCCCTCGCCGGGTAGGCTTTGTGAAATTAAGGAGAGGGTGCCGTCGCTGGGGGCACTTCTAAGGGAGCACCTTCAGAATGAAGAGCACGTAGCTGGAACGTACATTCATAAGCATATATATTTCTCTAGCCTTAATGCCCAACTCAACTGACTACGGTGCAGGGATTTTCAGAATAACTGCAGGGGAAAGTGTATGAGCAAATCCTGACTAAAGACTTAAGAACGTTGCATCGAGATGTCAACTATATTTCATCAGGATAACATTGCCTTTATTTGTAGACCTTGGAGTACTCTATTAAATGAAAGTATTAACATATGGTCTTTCCATTTCAGATTTCACAGAAATACAGAGAGGAAATCGAAGACTTTATTCGCGCTCTTAAACTGGTGTGTAAAGGACTGCCATCAGAAAACTTATGCATTAATGACGCTGACACTCATGCTCTTCTCACACACAACTGATATACATGTACTGTGCTAAGTTATACACAAGTTGTAACAGTGTTAACATAGTACCTGAGTTTTTTTAAAATAATATTAATCAATTTATGGAATAAAACAACGGAAATTGCAGATTTACAAAACTTTGCGCTTCAGAACTAGTCAAAAACACGTTTTAGACAACGTATAAAATTTTATAAGAACCTCTCAAAGTGTTTAAAAAGTTTATATTTAAATAAAGTGTAAATTTATCAGTTTACGAAACACACATGAATGGGCGTTACATCGATTGACATCACCAGCGACTTATACATGAACTAAGGGGGGACACTGACTCATAAAATCATGATTCAACCTCCTTCAACTTTTTAATTGCGAGTTACTCATTAATTCTGGATATATATATATATATATATATATATATATATATATATATATATATATGCAAGTTAGTCTCATTTAGTGGGGCATAATAACACTTCCACCACGGGTAAAGTTTGTGTGTGTACATGCACAGAGTGGGACAAGAGCGTTGCGTATTTCATGCACACTACCCTCCCATTCCGCCAGCTAGTTAGGTTCGGGTATCGTATGACCCCCATCAATTTTTCAAGCAGCGCAAGAAAGGAAAAGATTTACTGGTATGAAGTTTTTACAAGGCTAAAACAGACGAGCTCATCCATGTTTCCATCTGAACACGGGCCATTCCACGTTTAATCATCAAATGGCTGAAGGTAAAACATTTTCGATTTTCTGGCAGAGCATTGGAGTATCACCATGATGAGGCATATCAAAACGAATATTTAATTTTGTTTTCTAGCCAACCTGAAATCTTGTGGGGGACATATATCGCAGTGCACACACTATGATGTCGACGTAGGCAAGGTCCAAAAAAGTTATTCTATCCGGAAAAGTTTCAACGGAAATATAAATATGGCTTTAAGTTTCATTTAAAAGATATGAATAGTTTTTTCAGGCACGAAAGAGAAAACCATCCATTTAGAATTTTTTAAATTACGGTATCCTGAACTAAATAAACCAAACTGCGTTTTTTAAACGAAATTTACACGTTTTCGAAAGTAACATTCCTGCATTAAGTTAGACTAATATTTGAATTGCTTTATGTATACGCAAATTTGAATTGTTTTCACCAGCAGAGACATAAGTTTTTTTTTGGAATGGATCCCTGGCAACGGCACTGACACTGGGCAATATATTGTCCATTACGTTAGAGACGCCGATTTTATTCTCTCGAAGCTCGAATATTATCAGCTATTCTTGAATCAATTCGAATCGATCCACCACAACGGATCTCTACTCATATCAATTTCATCCCATCCAATCTGCATCGTTAAGGCACGCAATTGCCATTATCTACGTTCGCAATCAATCACCCGGTGGGCCCAAAAGGATTCAATTATAATATGACCATATTAATTGCTGTATCTATGGCATTAACCTGGATTTCAGCGGGAGTCTAACAGACTCTTGTCTTTATTTTGAACGTGATACGTAGAGAGGCAGATCCATAGAAATATAGACTTGGACTAGAAGGAGGTTCAAGTTCAAAAGTTGTTTATTTATCCAAGTTGTTGTACATAACATTTATAAATCAATCATATAACAGATAACAGGTAACAATAAATAACAGTGTACAACAAACAAGGAAGCCCTGTTTTAGGCTGTGCGCCTCTTCAGGAGGAGCTACAGTGCAGTATAAAAACAAATAATTTTCAGGAGTTTCCGTGGCGTAGTTTGATTAATAGATTTCTTATTTGGTATTTATTTATCCGCATACAAATATTTTTACTGAATAAATTTTACGTAGATGAATACCCAAAAAGAAATCTATTTATCTATTATTTGGATATTCATCCGCGTATAATTTTTGATTTGAAACACAATTTCCGGGGGTGAGTACTCGAAGAGACATCTATTTAGGGAAACAAATAGTTGGAGATACGATATTTAGCGTGTGTGTTTTCATGAAGAGAGGTTATTTTAATTGCACGATTTGCTTGATAGAAACAATATCTCGATTGGGTTTTAGAACTGTTTAATTCATCTTCGCGCTTACAAAATATATTACCTCCTAGATAAATATCAAGAAACTGAGTAAACATCCGCAACAGCATAGTAACTTGAATGAATCCACCAAATAACGCCTTGGGATTTACTAAGATCGCATAATTAATAGATAACGAATATTTGTTGTTCTACTGCGGCCACGATTTTTCCATTATTGTGCAGACATTTTGAAAACTAATAACATATCATTACAATCGTAACCAACTAACTCGACTATGATGCTGAGAAAAACCCTGTTTATTTATGAATTCTAGTTTTTTGTCATCTAGAAAGTAAAAATTCCTTATCTTATCTAGGAAATCCTACGGAAATGGACGGCAGATTTCACTGCGACATGTTTGATAGTTGCCTTTAGTAGCCTGTGAACATAAATATAATCCCAATCGGAGGTAGTGCGGCAATACGTTGTAAAGAATATTGCGCCTATATACGTAAATGGTGAAGTGTTATTCGGTGCGACAGGAGTTAAGGGAGCTTGGAGTTTTACTTAAAAGCGCCATATAATAGAGAGCTATTTGATAAAGCGTCCACGTCACACTTCGTGGTTATGCCGGGCGCAAATTAATTGTTGAGATGAATTTCGCTCATAATTTATTAATTTTAAAGAACCTCAATAATTATCAGTTCATGCAGAATTTTTTATATTTTTTTCATGTGATGAATAACTAATTTGTTGAATTTTTATTTCATTCTTGCTGCCGGGCCCGGTAGCGGTGTGGTAAAACCCCGCTTGCCAACTCTGAGGTCGCGGGTTCGGTTCCCGCCCGCCTAGATGGGTTTTATTCCACTTAGGACTTGGGTCTTTGTAATTGTCATGACTATATGTACGTATAGGGTTTAGATGGAAGAAGGGACTATTAAGTGTCAATCTCGCCTTAATAAAAGTCGTTAAATAAATAAGTTAAATTGCTTGTTTATTTATTTAACTCAATTTCTTTTTCATATCTCCATTTGCTAGAGTGAGAAGCGCTAGAGGGAAGCAAAAAATAAGTGTTTATTTAATCTTTAGTACCTCATAAATATTTTTCGGTATTTTATAATTTTAGGTTTGCCTTTATTTTTATCAGCTCATGTAGAATCGTTTTAATTATTCCATTTGATGAATAATTTATTTGTTGAATGTTTATTTAATTATTTCTGTCAAATTGCTTTTTTATATGTTGGACTCCATATCTTTCCCGTTTCTTTATTCGCTACATTCGCAAATTTATCATTTAAATTTAAAGAAATCCATGAATGCGTTACTCATTTCCCATCATATGTAATAGAAGTGTTCGTTTTTGAATCACTGTATTTCTGTAGACAACCACAATACTAGTATCCCTTTTTTTGACAAATGAGTTTTTTTGACTATAATTTCATTGATATACATTAAAATAGAAGTGGGTGTGAAGCGGTAATACAAACAGCATTATGCAATTACGTAGGTAGTAAATTAATTGACGAGTTGAGGTATAGCAAAAAAAGGCAAATTTTCAATCTGGGGCTAATGCTATCGCAATTACATTGTTTTTGGTTTTTGCCTACGAAACTTGCCACTGAAGGTAGCCAAACACCTCTAAGGGTAAATGTAGGAAATAAGTTTGCAATTTTCGCTAATTTATTTGACGATAAAAAGGTACCCTTTTCGGTATAGTGAATTTATATCATATCTTTCAGCAATTAATCTTTACGCCCATAGTATATCTTAATAATGCGTTCATCTTGTTTCTTAAATGGACTTCCGTATTCTTGCTGACTTGCAAAAACCTGCGAAACATATGCTCTCGCTTTAATTCACCCATAATATAACGCTTAAGTTAGCCTTTTGACTTTTGCGAATCTAATTCCTTCGTTCTCTAATTTTTTATTTTTAGTTTATATTTTTCGTATTAATCCTCATATGCTTATACCAGCAATTGATCGCTCTCCGTTTACTTGCTGGATTACGTTTTATCATCTAAAATCCAATTCAATATCAGCACATTGCCTGTTTTATAAATTCCAGAGGCCATATGACCTCTTAATATCATTCTTCTATTAAAAAATAAGCTCTTAAAGTGTGTACTGGGATGGAAGATTCTGGCTTTTTCCCATGCCTATTACTAGCCATCCTCATTATCATGTTCCCTTTAACTGTGCAGTCGGATTTACGCGCGCAGAGGAGGTCTTTGAAAATTTGTCTACCCTTTCGGTCAGTTCCTATGTTATAGACTTAATTCAGTAAATCCCGATTAATGATTATATTAGTTTTCAGTATATTTTTCTTCTTGTCAAATCAGAGAAGACGAAATTAAAGAAATAGGATTATTAGAATGGTGAAAACCAGGTCGAGATGTAAGGAAATATGAAACTGTTGTGATACACTAGAGGGATCGTTATCGTTACAGTCGAGAATTTTTCTAAGAAAAAGTATGTGAAGTTATTAAGTCGGACGCAACATTTCTATTGTTAATACTCCGTTTCCTATAATCTGTCGTCGTCAGGGTGGGGTGTGGTGTAGTTACCCTGAGTCCGATTATTAATATGTGGTTTTACAGACTTTATTCGGATCATATTTTACATTTTATGGATTTGCCATGCTTTTTATAGTCGTGCATAAAATTTTCATATGGATGCACGCTTTTTTTATTGGAAACCGTCGCAGCAATAAGGGTCGTAGACTGAAAAGCTAAATACTCGTCGCGTTGTCAGCCGCATCGTTTTTCATCTTAAACTTTCTTTCCGTGGATGTGCAGGAAAAATATGGGGACTCATCACTATCGCAGGCATATGAGATGTACCTTTGGTAAATATATCTATTTTCATCGTGAAGTCGACGTGAATGTCTTGAAATCATAGCCGTACTTGGTTTAATTAAATGTCTTAAACGTCGCATTTCATTTGAAAGGAATGAGAGGAAGTTTGTCTTATTCCTTTCAAATTAATGTTAGCAAGTTTGAACCCGATACCATTGAAAAGTCGGATACCATATTGATGCAGTACGTATCTAGTAGGAAAAGCTGATGATGGTATTCGTCATTGATCACGCGTTATTACGTGTAAAAACGGACTCTTGGATTCATTTATTGGCTCCATTTGTTTGAGATAGAACCTAGAGAGCTTGGAAATGTTTACTGTTTTACTCTCAAATTACTTTGGTTTGAAAAAATCACCAAAATTCATTTTTATAATTAGCAACTTTAGTTATTTTATTTCAAGAAAGTTACTCAATAAGAGCACCAGTAAGTTTTTAAAGAGTACCGTATAAAGTATGAGCAAATAGATCAGGATGGTAATGAAAATAGTCTGAGAATATAAACTGAATTTAAAGTCGTGCTAAGGTGAAATAATGAATCCACTTAAGCACGAAATTTGACATTCAACGCGAACCGAGAATGGTATTTTTGTG
The DNA here is from genome assembly GCF_022747635.1 of Hetaerina americana. Classification (NCBI taxonomy): domain Eukaryota; kingdom Metazoa; phylum Arthropoda; class Insecta; order Odonata; family Calopterygidae; genus Hetaerina; species Hetaerina americana. Next base: position 51,024,275 of record NW_027286985.1, on the reverse strand, counting down.
TTTATTTTTCTACTAATTTGTAGGTTTTTTACTGAAATACTCGTCAGAATTATTTTTGTAGATATCGGTCTTTCGTGGAGATTGAATTTTTGAGCGATCGTTAAACCTCATCGTTAAACCTGTCGGAAATTGTTTGCGCTGACGACATATTTCAAACTCCTTCCGCTTGCACGCCTTCGTGTTGCTTACGAAGCATTTCAAAGGGGGAGTAGATAGTCTGTCGAAAACGAGGTTAAGCGTTTTTCTTTGAGTTCCTATTGCCTCTTCTGGCTCTCATCACCGCCTTCAGTACAGCCTCGATGACGCGCGGTTAGGGTGGAAACCCGACCACGAAAACACAAAGAGCACCACACTTTGAGGGATAAAACCGCGATTTCGGTCACTTGCGTGCTAGAGTGGGCCTCTTCTCACTGTCTCCTTTACCCCTTATACTAAACGCGCCACATTTAAGGGGGATGAAGGATAGGATTAGTCTTCTTCGAACACTTGAACGCCTTTCAAGTTTAAAATTAGATTTTAAATTTCGTCCCTTATATTCATTGCATTCCGCATTGGTACCCCTCACATTTAATATTAGTACCGTCACGTCAATTATCGTATGAGATAATAAACGTTTTTTCGGATCATCTGCATAACCTTGACAGTAATAAATCTGAATGTTGGTTTTGATTGATAAGGATACATGATTCTCAACTCCTAACTGAGCTTGAAGATAGATGTGCGGTTCCCTATTCTTTGATGGGTTAAAAAGCGTATAATACTGATGGCTAAGTTTTCGCCATTTTATAAAATTCTAGATTTCTTGGTAAATACTCTCTCCCCACTCTTTTCGCTATATTATTTACGGATGTACTTTTTCTGATAACATAAATCAAATAAAATAATTTGAAATATTTTATGCCTAATTCTAAAATAACTCTACTCGAGGACAGGTCTAAAATGAATTATCGTTAATGATGAATGGTTATCGATTAGTTTATGTAAACTCTGTACCCCCGATTGCAAATACGGTGTTACATTTTTTTCGCAAAAAATCTTTCACAATGCATTGGCACAACGGGCTAGGGCAAGGAAATGAAGAACGGGTGAGGCCGAGAGGAAGCCAAAGGAAACCAATATATGTCTTCGAGGGAGGAAGTAGTAGTCGAAAGGGTGGTAGCCATTATCGCGGACGCGCAGCTGGGTTGGCGAAGGATAAACGGTGGTGACGGGTGAGTTGACGAGACCGATGAAAAGTGCTGGGAAGAAGATACTCTGACAGGTTGACATTGAGCACGTTCATGTAGCGTGAATTTCGGAAGTGAAAGCTGATAGTTGGTCATTTTTTTCTTTCAACTTCAACTTACAAAACCTACGGCGCTCGAAATAAAATAGTAAAATGTATCACCTTAAACGTAGAGAGAATATTGAAAAACAATTTTTTCCAACACTAAGTGTGTTTTACATTAGATGATAAAACTTTTCTTCATTAGGAAACAAAAAATCTGCAGAATATTAATCTCACCACGAATGTAACCTCGAGAATTCTTTCAATTAAATTCATTTGACTACAATTATGTTGATGCCATTTTTACGTAAGTACTTACATAAAATAGCATTTAATTTTCTAGATGCGAGTTATTTCCGCAACTTGTTTGACACTTTGTTTCACTTAGTGCTATCTAAGGTTATTCAGAATGAATTGACCCTTCAATTTTGATATTTTATAGCCGTAGATAACTCATTAGTTCCATTCCGTTCAAAATTTCTCTGTTATGGGACTATCAAGGAATGGGCAAAGAGAATTTAAGTTGAATATCCTGAACATGTCGCAACCCACATAACACGAGGGTTATTTTTCATTCGCGTGGTTCGGGATTGAAGTAAAATAATATGTTTAGTAAATAATAAAGAAAATATTAGCTTCCGGTGAAAATTTACTAGGTCACTTTGTTAAGTCTTCTGTGGTTAACTCATCTTGAAGGTCATAACCTGCCCTGAAAAAATAAACATTAAAAAATTAATTTAAATCAAAGCGAATCAACAATTAATTGTTTTTTTAAAATAAGTTACATGTAGTTAAATCAGAATTTATATAATTTAGATATCATTCTTTTGACTACTAATCGAAAACTCAAAAAATAAAATGTAACATTCAAATTGAGACAACAAATGTAAATTCCAAAGAAACTGCGGGAGATGCCGCAACAGTAACTTTTAACGGATGTAATCTGTCTTAATAGATAATCACTAAGAAAAAATGAGCATATAATTGTTATTATTTTTCCTCTTTGGCCGAAATATTTTAAATTGAGGTAGGTAGTAACTCTTAAGGTAAAATTTCATTAACTTTTCTTTCTTTAATGCACTTATTCCCTCTCGAAGGTATTTTTTGTTGTATCTTAGTCTACAAACTTAGCAAGACAATGTTACTTATCGTAAAACGCAAACTACGTTTTTTACTCTTTATAAATATTCTAAAAGAAATATTTAAAGCCTAATCTGTCACCAAATTCGTACAGAACTCGGTGAAAATTGACGACTGCTGAACAGGTCTTGGGGCAAAAATCTCCTGATGGTTGGCAGCAGACCGACCTATTAATATTTACACTTTTTTACAATAAGATCCTATTTTTTATCAACCTATGGCATGATAATTTGATCCTCATGAATTTGAAAGTGCAAAATGGAAACTGGTTAAAATATTGAAGTTCAAATTATGGATCGATTTTTTTAAATGAACGAGTTTGAATTGAATTTATCATCTGAAAAGAGTCACATCTTTCCTATGAGTTATTGTTGATTTAAAAGTCTTCTCACTCATAATAGGAAAGAGACGAAACTATTGTTACATCAAATCCAAACAGTTAGTTATGACCTAAAGTAATGTGAATGTCAAATTCTCATGCGGAAAAACTCTACTGATTGTTTAAGTAATTGAGGCATTCGCACATTTTAGCGTAAGGATTCGGACAAAATTATCGAGATTGCTTTACGAGGTTCCTATTGAGGTTAGAACAGTAGGTTACGATGCTGATGTAAAATGCAGAAGGAATGTAAGTGATCTATGTTATTCAGTTCCCTATAAGAGAATTTCTCTTCCAGAGTGGGTTTAATTGGTACCTATTTATCGTTTGGTGGTGTAAAAGTATCTTCATTCCTCTGAAGCTCTTTGCAAACAATTCCGTCGACTATATAATCTATTCGATCCGGACGCGTGTTCTTTGATGAAATTGAATTCTTTACAATTTTTGTTACTTACTTGAAAACAAATTCCACCCACACTTTTCGATTGTAAATAGCTAGTTAAAGGAACGTTTTTTCCTGACCAGACCAGGCTGATCATTAACTGATCAGTGGCTACATCCCATCGAGCGCTTTATAACGTAGTTTAATGATAGAACCCTTTGGAATATCTATTGGAATAGGGAAAGTAATCTTTAAGACCTCGGATTCTTCGGTTCTAATATATTGGCAAGGATTATTAAAGTAACCCCACCCAGAGCATGTTTGAAGTCGGCTAAAGAACACTCAGATCACGATGTGTTCGTAATCTAGTGGATAAAGGATGAAATAAGAGAAAATTCGGGGCGACACGTGATTTTTGTGGATAAGTTTGCTTCGAAACAAAAACGAGCAAGTTAGAACCGGGTAGAGATTTGGTCGGAAACGGAAATTCTCTCCATTTCCCAACCGTGTCACGTGATCGGAGACGGCAGGAGGGCATCCCATGCTCCCGGGGATCCCTCAGCGAAGGCAACTTGGGAACCTCTTACCCTCTCCGGACCACTCCATCGTTCCACATCACCCGATCGGTCCCTCATGGCTCCCTCTAGCATGTCTCGGCATTTGGACGTAAAATGGAATCTTCCTCTCTGGGGCCAGATTTATTTTTTATCGGGGGCCTTGGGCGCTCGCCTGAGGGATCATAGGCGTTATAGATACAACAAAATTTTGGGCATTTCGTTTGGGCATGAAGTTTTTAAAGACACCGGATAAAATTTTGGCCGGGATTCATTATGGTGAAGTGTCTCTTGGTTTAGATAATTGTGAAAATTAGGTATGTTTAATTGAATTAATAATTGAATTTTTTCCCTTTACTGCGCTGGAAATAACATTTATTTCGCATGATTGCATGGTTAATAAATTGAATTGGACATTTTGCAGTACGCGTGGTTGGCCTCAACGGTTTCACATCATTGATTTATTTTTGAGTTGGAAATTTAATTTTAAATGTGCATAAAAACGTTCCACGACTGATGCAATCAATTATTGAAGTAGCAATGTGCATCTATGGTAACAAAAATACTTATCAAGAAATGCTGTGATGGCAACTCGCAAATGACATAAAAAAGTAAAAGTAATTGTAATGAACCAATTGACTTGAGGAGTAGTCAATACGCTAGAAAACTCTCAGGTCGCAGGCTCAATTCCCACTGCGGAAATGAGTTCCATATGGAGTTTTCAAAGTTTTATATAAACCTGTTGAAATGACATCAACTGTCGGTAATTCCGAGGAAAAAATGTTTAGTGAAGTCAATAATTCTTATCAATGGTTTGTACTTATGTGGAGGTAGGTAAATTTTACCAATGGAGAGCGATGCATTGTTCAAAAATAAGACTTAATCAGTTTACAAAAGTCATCATATTTATGAAATATGGCTCCCGTAGGACAAGGAGAAGTATCAACTTTCATTTAAGTGATATTTTACACGCTCTTTTGTTACACAGTCTTCGTTCAAGAAATTTTTCGATCGCTTAATGAAATTAGGCGAAGAAGAAGGATTTTTAATAAAAATTGTAGCAAGAAAGATCGTAGAGAAATTGATCTTGGCGCACACAAAATTGTCGTCCTCTACGTGAGTAATGGTTTAAACTTTCTTCGTGAGCAAGCGTCTAATTACCTATTCCGTTTCCCATCTAAAGACAATCGTGGGGCTACGCTTGAGAGAGGAACGCCGTTTGTTTTTCTTTCGTCTTTCGAAGATTAATGGTATCTGGAGCACACCGGATTGTGGGATTATCCGCTTTGGAAACTCGTAAGACTAAAATATGAGCTAAAATATTTCTGTCTGTTAAGCCTCCGGGAATGAATTACTAATGATGCTTTCTCAACGCATGGCTAATGGGACTGAAGTGCCATGATTCAGCTAAATTTCTGAATTGACGGACTTTTTCTCATGCCAGTGGCAAACAAGAATGGGCGCTCAGATATACAGAGAAAGTGCTTGAAATCCTTCGTTTGTGACAGGCTTTATGAGAAAATGATTTCCTGAACAAATATATTTGAAGAGTTATCAAGCTAAGCTCTGGCCAAAACCCTGAAATCGCTGATTTAGCAAAAATCTTTCTGATACCATAATTAAGGTAGTAAGTTAAGTATTGGCTGTTATTTTTTTGTCTAATCTCCATAGAAATACGATACCTGTGCTTATCGCAATTGTCGTTTTCAAAATACTTAATAATACGTGTAAGGGTATTGTACCTTCAATGACCATCTGGATTGTCATGATATTACGAGGTGAGAGGAATCTCATTTAACGTATTATTCAAATGCAACAAAGTTCGGCGGTATAAATTGCACTTTATTTGTATCATAGCCTAAAATCCCTCACATAGTTAGAATTATTGACCTTCCGTTGTGAAATGAGTGAAAATTCGATATCATTTGATTAATAAAATACGAATAAATATCAAGTTAGGAAATGGCAGCCTTCAGGAGAAGCCTTAAATGATTTTAATTCAAAAGAACAAACGTCAATATACGCACGCAAAATGTACACGATTGTTTTTTCGTAGTATTCAAGTATGTAAGAATTAATGTAACCTAAATCAGGAGTGAATAAAAATATATGCAGCAAATATGTATCTTAAACAAAAAACAGGCGTTTTTCGTTTTACCCGTCTCGTTTCCGCAAGTTTCGTCATCATTTTATGAGCTACTCGAGGCAGTTCAAAACTGCGTCACTTTGATGCGGAGAATGGAGTGAGCGGATAGAGGATGGCGAGTGGCCATTTTGTCACACCACTTGTCAAAAACGCGATATTGTCGTAATCGCAGGCATCATCTTTTTCTTCCTGGGTGCGGGAATTCTGAAGAGAACCTCTACACCTTATTCCCCCCCGTCCATGAACCTCGCTCTTGTCAAAACTAGCAATAAGACGAGCAAACACGGTTGCGTTCATGAATGCCAATATTTCACATCATCGAATATAGAGCTCGGGTAGTGTTTTCCGAGACGTTTTTATCCCCCACGAATCTCAGTGCACTTCATGCGCCGTAAAATATGGCGTGAATTCTCGAAGGAAGTTCAGCTATTGACAGCTTACATAAGCGGATTTCGATATCAAATCGCTACAGGATGTCGATCGATTGCACAGGAATAACAAATAATCTGGCGATCGAGGGAGAATGGCGGGATAAATACATAAAAATATGTGTATATATATAAACATATATGTATATACCGATTTGGTCCGTGTTAACATAACATTTTTCGGCAGCGGGATTTTATTTGCAAGGCGAATATTTTCCAAAGATCCCATCCCCTCAGACCGCTTTCACGAGCAGACACGTTTGCGTTTTTGGGAGAACATTTTCAAGCAGTTACGCTCTTTCGATTTATCACACGGAATGTAATGAAACCGAGACCCTAAAATCACCTATGCTTCGCCAAAGAGGCGCGGAGTCAGCAGATCTGCGAATTTTCCACCTCGTTTCGCGTCCTATCATGCGAAAACACCCTTATGGTCGTTAGTGGTGGTTTTTCGGCGGGCGATAATGATTTGAGTCTGAAAGTGGAGCGATCTCTTTGCGGCAGAAAACGTCCCGATGACTGTTCACCCGAGGTCCCACGTGCAGGCGTGAATCCTGTGTCACCTCCTCAATGATGACGGCCGGTGGGGATTGTTCCGAAAGAGCTCATTATTATTGTTTGATTATTCTGTTTGTTTAGAAAAAAATTCTTGCCCAATTTCGTATTGTCAGGTGCCTGCGCGTGAATTAGGAGACTATTAGAGTCTCAGAAAGATTTAAAATGCGATGGAAACCCATTGAATCGAGCACAATCTCATTGGATTGTGGATATTTATGCATTCTAATTGCCTTGTCAATGAGGAACAACATTAAATTTAAATCTTTTCCTCGGTGCACTGCATGGCTACAGTGTATCACGACTCATTTTTTTCCTACCGATAACGTGGAGTCCAAGAAAAATTGTTAAGCCAGTGGGGAAGGGGGACATCTTTGCTCGTAATGAATAATCGGGTAAGGAAAACAAAATAAACTTGCTTAAATATTATTATCCCCTGAAGTGCCATGCTTACGTAGATTAGGACTAATTAAAATTTTTGAATTAACCAACGAGAAATTGGAAAGATTTCCCATCTTCGTTACATAGGAGCATTAAAATATGTAGTTCTAAGGATAACATTCAATATTACTTGTTTGTTTGCACTATACTTGACCTGAGCAGTATTTTAATGGTATTTTTCGACCATTCAACTGACATACAGGGTCGCACCCAAAAGTGGTAGGACTGATTTATTCACAAGAATTTTATTGACGATATACTTACATCGACTTAATAATCTTCAAAGTATGCTCCTTTAGCTGCTGCAAACTTAGTATAACGCTGCTCCCATTCCCCGTACGCCCGCTGGAAATCTTCTTTGGGGATGCCGTTGATGACCCTCGTCGAAGCCTCTTGAACGGCCTTTATCGAGTCAAAACGTCGTCCCTTGAGCTGTCTTTTCATCAGGGGGAAGAAGAAGAAGTCCGGTGGTGCCAGATCGGGAGAATAGGACGGGTGCGGCAACGTGGCAACGCCGTATTTGGCCAGGAGCTGAATGACGACGAGCGCGCCATGGCACGGTGCGTTGTCATGATGAAGCACCCAGAAGTTTGCGATGGCCGGTCGGACTCTTTTCACGCGTTCTCGGAGGCGGGTGAGCACCTGGTGAGGTCTGCAATTTCTTCACTGGTTAAGCGTCGGTGTGTGTTCAGCAGTGTCCTCACTCTGCCCACATTCGTGTCGGTTCTTGCCGTCGACGGCCGTCCGGAGCGATGGTCGTCTTCAACGAGCTCCCTACCCTCTTTAAACAACTTGTGCCACTCAAATGCTGTGGAACGGCTTAAGGCAGTGTCCCCATAAGCCTGCTTGATCATATCGAGGGTCTCAGTTGCCGTCTTCTCGAGTTTCGCACAAAACTTCACGAAATAACGTTGCTCTAAATTCAGATTCATTTTGTTTTTCGATGCGGACAAAAAACTTGCTTCACTAAAGACGGTGTCCTCACTCAACGACAGCCCGCAGGCGACTGCCCGTAAACGTCGTCGAGCTGAGACCCCTGAGCTAATAGAACAGGAGATTTAGGTAATTTGTAATGTCACATGGGTGTACGTTTCTCCTCTCCCAAATTCAGTAAAATATCTTTGTTGCCAAGATAATTTTCTTGATAGATTTTAAATTCCTTTAAATTTATTTTTAATTACTTGCATTAGTAGTTAAGGCACTCAAAGGAATGCATCTGTCGATCCTCGTCATTTAAAATGTGACTTAAATTTTACAATTGGAAGAAATTTAATAATATTTATGTGGGAATAGTTTTGTAATCATTTATCGCCAGTTTCATTAATCAGCAGCTGATTTCCACGATTTTATGGGCGATTACCAACAGAATATATTTATGAAACCCTCCAGCACGTGTCCTCTTTAGCTTACTTCATTTCGTAATTTAGCTATTTTACGCCTTTTCGCAGTTCTTGCATTATTTTCGTGATCTTCTTATTTCACGGTATTCCAGTAAGTACTTTGTTTTCCTTTTTTTCATGAATACTCTTCGGTTGTGCGGCCAGCCCTAATGCCACAAATATCGCTCGATGAGTTTATTATTGCATCCGGGGGGGGGGGGTATGAACGTCTAAATTTTTCGATTACATAATACATGTAACGAAAAGAGAGAGGCACGCGAGAAATCAGCTTATTGGATGGCGTGATTTACGAAGAGCCCGAGGCAAAAAACAAAGAGAGCATTGCTATCAATTTTGTCGGGCGAAACAAAGTAGCTGAGCCCCGTCTCCTTGCTGGTGCATGCGTGCCTCGGATAGGTGAAGGGGGTGCGGGGGGAGGGGAAGGTGCGGCGAGAGGAAAGGCGAAGAGGCACGGGGATCCAGGGATTGAGGGAGAAAAGAGGTCTCACAAGGGAGAGGTTACAAGGGGAAAGGTCTCCCTCCCCTGATAAATGGTGGCATAACGGGAGTGCCCTCGGGGGAGGGTTGTTGTGAGGGGATTGTGCCTATAAACCCGAGATGTTCTTAGAGACTAGATTCTTAGACAGAGATCGCTACGAGCTTCACGTGTTTCTTCCCGTTAGAGGATAGGATAATTTATTGTGATAGCTGATCCCTAATAGATGCAGTATGTGCGGAGACTCCTTTATCACATGTTTATCCATAAAAATATGCACCACTTTATTAGCATCCACTGAGGACCTATAAAATGTTCCATAATGAATGTGATACTGCTTTAGTCATAATGTACTTCGGGGAATTTTCACGTTAATTAATCTGACTATTATGTCTGACACGATATTGACGTAAGACGAAGAAGCAATGAGACGTGAGGTTCGACTGAAGCTGTAGTCGTATCATACAGGTTTATGTGAATTTGTTATCAGACCTGGACATATCCATTCACACGTTACTGCATGTATTTCTCAGGCGTCATATTCAGGAAAAAACTCTTATAGATAGGGGCTAAGATAGAGAACGAAAGAATATATCGCATATTTAAACACAAATGTAGCTTTTATTTATTTAGGAAATTTAAAAAAAATATTTTAGACCTTCACTTTTTTAGTTTTCCTCATAGATTCACTTAGTGCTTCGGCAAGCCTACCAATTGGGTATAGTATATATTTTTTCGCCTACAAGGTGAAATTTCAGAGGAAAAGAGAAGGGCGCATATGCAATAAGTGCGAAAAACGTGGCGGTGATGACGGAGGGGGGAAGGAAGAGAAGGAGGATGGAAACGAAAAAAAAACACATCCCCTTTACCTCGATTCATGAATTTTCATTTTTGTTTTTGAATTTTTGGAAGACCTCCGACGTGATGGGCCTTGCTCCCGCTTCGAGCACGACAGTTGACAGCACGACAAAATAACCTCGTTGAAGTGCGGACCAAACAAACCACGTCGAAAAAGGAATATAGAATGTGGCACCGCGGGCATTTGCCTAAAAAAAGGAAAGAAGAGAGTACCGAACCATGAATAATGACGCCTTGTAACTCTTCTCAGAACATTTCCGACCTCGATCTTTTTCCCATTAACTTAAAGCGTACGACCTACGAGGGATCGAGAGCGAGACAGAGGAAGATGGACCCATCCCTCTTAAAGCTATTCCCCGGCCATAATAAAGCCTTTGCTCTCGATGCCCTCCCTATCTCTTTCTTCTCTCCTCTTTCTTCTCCTTCTTCATCCTTATTTCACCCACCACTCCGCCCTATCCGCTTTACAGCGATCTTTGACCAACCTGAGCCCACCACCCACCACGCACGCTCCCGTCTCCTCCTCATCCACCACCGCAGCTCGCTGCCGCTTGCTCGCTGGACCTTTTCTAACTTAAACCCACCGAGGGAGGGCGGCGAAGAGCGGAGGGGTGGGAGGCTGGGAGTCGCGGGGAGTGGGATGGTCGGGCGGGGCGAAACGGCTGGGTGAACGTCGGATCTCTCCCATGAGGAAGAGAGAGTGGGGGAGGTGAAATGAGAGGGGGGGAGTGTAAGTACGAGGGGGTCTCGCTACTACGCTCTCATACCCAGCATGCACGGGCTCGCACGCTCATTTCAGAGAGAGAGGGGCCGAGAATGGGAAGATGGGTGCTTTGGCGACGGCGGTGGAGGAGAGAGCGAGGGAGATGGTAAGGAGTTTCGTGCGTGGTGCACTTAAGGAGGAGAGCGTGAAGAGGAAGGGTAGGTGGTGTGGAAGGGGTGGCCTCATACCGTCCGGAATGGCGTGAGGAGGGGAAGGTGGCAGGAGAGGTTCGGGGTAGGAGCGAGCGGCCGCTGAGAGATGATGGGGGCCGGGTTGGGGCGAGGGGCGGAGCCTGGAAGTGGAGGAGGAGAGGATGTATGTACTACGTGAGAGGAGAGTTAAAATCCCACCAGAGGATTTCGGAAGGAGGAAGCGGAGAATCTTAGACTTTCCCTCCCGAAAAAGGAGAGAGAAAGAGAGAAGAGAAATGGGGTTGAAGAGAAAAAGAAAACGGCTCCTGCGATTTTCGTGAGAGCCAGGTTATCGTTTGGGAATCTTCGTTCCTTTCCTCTCTTGGGAAGCCAGACTGCGGAGTGTCTCCTACACCAATCTTCCCCCTTTTGTTCGTCCTCTCGGAGTCGCCATTAAAAGTTCTCTATCCCTCTCTCTACCTCTCAGTGGTGTTGTGACGGGATATTCCTTCCGCGCTAATGTCTTTTCTTTCCGGTTCCCTTCCCTGTATCCGTAACAGATTTAGGAGTCGATGTAGTCTCGTTTTTTTTGCTACCAGTCTGATATTGTATCCTATGTTGTGCATTGCCGTCGAAGATTAGTTCCCGGAAACACCACTTAAACCCGTAGCGGAATATACCCTGCTGAAAGTTAGTAACAATTTCCGTCGGAGGAAAACCTTAGTCAGTACGGACCGGAACGTTTTGGTCCGCCAATCAGGGCTCTAGGCTGGATGAGTTTTTCTATCCTTAGCCTTCTCATTCAAGTAATTTTATTTTAGACATTTTCACTCCGCTGCGATGGCGAATGAGGTGACCTCCGATTTGCAGATCCTAAAATTGACCTTTCATTTCATGGAGTTGTGTATGTATATTCCTTAATATTACGTGCAATGTATTGAATATAGAGTACTGACATAGTTCCAATGTGAGGAAATCCGTGGTAAAATGAAGATATTTCATGCTCTCATCGAATTTATAGATGAATCATTTTTGAAAGATATATTCGTGAGATATAATGATAGCTAGTTTAAAATGGTTGAGAATGCAATAACATTGGAATATAAAATACAAAAACATCAAAATAATAACAGAATCGACTGAACTAGACCCATTATGATCGGGCTTGGAAATCCGCATTGAAAGAATAATTCGCGACAGTTTAACTTATTTAATCAAAGAAGGCTGGTGAAAAAATCTATTAAAAAAATTGATGAATCATTTTAGACATTATTTCCATCTGCTGCCTCTTAAGGTTAATCCAAGGGTATTCCTGTTTGTGTAAAAAATGGAATTGTTTCCGGAAGAATCTAAAGTTAAGCAATTATAAAAGTATAGGTGTGGCTCCACCCCGCCGGGGTTATTAACGTCTCTGATTTGTTATAAATGAAACATAATTATTTATTTAAAGTATTATGTGGTAAGTAATGGCATTTTGAATATATCATTAATATATTGATATATTTTGATTATATTTAAATGCATTCAAAACTATAGGTAAGTATGCTAAACACAGTATCCCCGAGGTAGAGTGAAAGTAATGCTCTCAATAACTATGTACAGATCTACGTAAATATTACAATTACGTGAGTAATATTGAGGGAATATGAATTTCAGTGTCTATAGAAAACGTATTAGTGGGACCAACGCAAAAATATGACCACGAATTTGAATTGAAGAACAAGGAAAATAAGTAAGCAATGAATAGCGATTGGAGGAATCCATTGAGAAATTAATTGGTATTTTAATGCATTAACTTATATTTCACAAAAGCTTATCTGATCCAGTTTTTTCTTATGCGTTATTGGAAGCTTAAGAAAATCATTTCATCATTTTCTGTCAGAAAAAGCTTGCGATTCGCTCAATGGACTTTTATCAAGCATAGGAACCTTTAACAATCACATGCGATTTCATTCATCGGTAGGTTCATTTATTTTATTTTAATTGTATATTTTTTACATCAGTGTTGTACTTAACACTGAGAAACTTTCGGGAATAGCATATCACTAAGATAGCATCCCCCTTTTTTTAATTATCAACTGTCTTTAAAATGTAAAAATGGTTAAATGTATTTCTTCATTCTCCATCATAATTCCTTTATGGGTAATCTCACCTCCCCTGTGAACTGCAGCTGTGTAGTTTAAATTTTGTTATCACAAAATTGAGATGACGTTTTTTTAAGTTTGGTACATTGTTCGGATCTGAAGTACTCGTTTATGAGATAAGTTTCTGGTATCCTCCGTATTCGCCACTTGAATTACCTATCTGGAAATCTAAGATCCAAGTTTTGCTATTAAAGAAACACAGGACATTGCGGTTTCCTGAACAGGGGATATTCTCGTCGTCGTTTACTGGTGTTAGGCCAAGGATGTGACGTAACACACACTTTTCTCGCTCTTGCATTTATTTTCCTTAGCATTAGCGCCTTCAGATTCTTTTTTTCTCCTTCACTCTTAGATTTTCCTCGAGGCTTCTATACTTAGCACCCCTAGTTCATTATTTTTATTCTACCTGGTTTTGCCTTAACTATGGTGCTCCACAGTGCTATCTTATCTTCCAATCTTCTCATTTTGCGTCTCTTTATTTCATTAGTGGTTATAAAATCACAGGAATAATGTGAGCAAGCCCAAGAAATGAAGACCTTGGCTCAAGAAAGGGGGAAAGAGCGCATTTTGAAACCTGTACCAACAATATCATATCTATGGCATACCCTTAAAATCACCAGGAATAAGGGAATATGATAGGGGTATAAGGGAAACAATCATTATGCACATGCATCAACATCATCATATGTTTAAATACAAGTACAGGAGTATATCCTTGCAAATTTACATAAGCACGCGTACAATTACGTATACACCTAACCAATCTAAATAATACAAAAATAGGTTTTTTGGATGAAAGTTTTAAATTTTATTTTGCATTGAAAATTATGGATGCTTAGGTTTGATTTTGTTGTGATTGTTTACCGTGCGAGGGAAGGAGTAGGTACTTGAACCTGAGAGTGTAATAGTGTAAATCGCTTTTATTATGTATATCCTGGTTGTACTGACGATTTAATGTGGAGTCACAATAATTCCTTCGTTGTGACCATCTAAAAGTTTTGGTCTTGCGTACTCTCTTCCTGTCTCAAGGGGCTCCCATTCTATTTCCTTCAACATACCCGTTACGTGTATTCCTTTCTCGTAGCAATGTTGACGAATCCGGAGGATTTACTCTTAACTTTTTCCAATTTTTTCATTATAATTTTCTCCCTCGGATCCCAATTACCTCTCCTGTATTCCAAATGTGATCTAACCAAGCCGAAATAATGCATGTTGCCACTCACGTCATCCTTCGGATAAACTTTTTCCCCCTGCACATTTTTTCATTTATTTGTCAGTACGAGACGTTTATTTATTTTTGAGTGCGGAAATTAGAGAAGAATTCATTTTCAAAATTTCAATTTGTTTATCAGTTCAGTTGCTTTGCTAATTGATTCAATTGTGAGTAATATCGAATCATGATAGATTTCGGTTCACGAAACGGGAATTCAGTTGCTCTCGATTCGATCTGAAATCTTTATCATCACACTATCTTGGAATATTCCATTTCTTGTTGCTTTAGAATTTTTTAAAGCGTCAGAATAATCCCCCCAAATGTTTATTTTCTGAGCGGCGGCGCCGACGCAATCACGTTTTTTGCGCTACATGAGCTCAAGTCGAGGGATTTACGACCTTTCGCATGGATTACCTCCTCCATGCGCGGCAAAGGCGACGCTCCTCACGCAATCCCACTCCCGTGCGCGTGAAGCATCTCACTCACCGTTCACAAAGTGTCGGTCTCGTGAACTCTGTGAGGGAAGAGGCAGAAGGCGTAGTAGTCAGTTGCACCATTATATGGATTGAACCTATCATGTAGGTACTTAATTCAGAGCTGTCGAGGAGAATGTGACTTCCCTCTTCAAGCGACCGCGAGGCGCAGTACGGTGTGAATACTAAAAGTATGGAAATGCAAACAAATGTTGCAGCCATCGATGCGAGCACTTCAGTTCATTAATATCTCCTCGAGGCTCTCCTTCAAGTCAAGCCACGATTTTAGCATAAGGACTATTCAAGCAGTTAGAAGTTTGCGTCCTAGCTTCACTAGCTTTCAAACTACGCCAATGAATAATTATTGCGAAAGAAAAAGGGTGATTATTAGCTAGAGGGAGGTAAGAAATATCCTTGAGTTTCGGTGGACAGAATAGGTTAAAGGAGTCCCAGAACACCCAACTAAATCAGCATGGCTTATTATGCTGCTATCAAAACGTTGTATGGCGGTGAGCATAGCCATTGACGAAAATGTTTTAATAAGAGATTTTATTAGGGGACTTGGACGTTTTTAGTGTGGAAATTTCTGGGAAATTAGAGGTAGACGGAGTAAATGAATTGGAATTTTGAGCGAAGTTAAGGGAGGTAGAAAATATGCACAGCTAAAGAATGATTTACTGCAATATTTATTAGGATTTAAGGATATTTTGTCATGTTAGCTAGGAATTGGGAGTACAGTATTGTCTAGATCCAGGTTCTTTCAAAATCTATCCCAATCTGGCAGACCACTACTAATAAAAACGTATTTTTGGATCGGTACTTGAACTGCAAATACTTTTTTCGATATGCTTTGCGACATTTTGCGCTCTAAATATTGGTTTGATAATTTCAGTGTAGCATATCATCTGACATCCGCGAGCATCGTGGTGAAATATTTCTCTGGTGACATATGACCCATGTCATGTTTTTACCCATCGTGGTGCTCCGCGTCGAATTATTTCGTGAGTTTTTTTGGAATAAGTGATCTCGATTTCCTTGACAGTAACTTTTGAACCGAAAGTGATCCATTATTGAATGAGTACTGGAAATTGAACGTCGGAAAATCAATTCCTTGACAAACGTTGATGGCTAAAAAAGTTTTATTTCAACCTAAGGTGACAAAGATGGCATAGAAATGAACACTAAATATGTGAGAATTTTAAAATACGTTTATGGCAGTGCAGAATCCAAAAATGATCTCTAAGGATAATTCTAAGAAATACAAAGTGTAAATTGTGGTAAACTCAGGTCAGCCTACCGTGCCTTTTCCGAAGTCGTCCGTGGGATGAATCACCACCACCAAAATCCCACACCCTCGGTAATATTGATCCATCTATCACGTAGTTTACTGGAATGCTGGAGGGAAGATACGATAAAATAATAGTCTAATAGATTATGTTATCTTCGGGCTGGCCGCCTATTGTTACTAACCTAAACTCAAACTTCTGTTTCGCTAGATATGGCGACTTTATACGCCTCAGTGCTGTACTCCAGAACAGTCTTGGTGCTGAATTTTCGTCTTTTCCGACCGCTCAATTGAGCCAGGAATGTTGGATTTAAGGTGCAGGGATGACATAATGCAGCAATGGGCCTTGGAAATGCGTTTAGGGCCGTTGGGACATCGGGATATGCTTCAAGTCCGCGGATGAGTTCGAGAGGCACCAGTTCTCTGAAGGGGCGTGGCCGGAGAGGAGGGAGGATGCAGACTTCACATATCGTACGGATGAATATTTTCTTCTCGACTCTCCTACGCGCACTCTGAATGAGGTCGGAAAAGTGCGCGACTGCAGCGTCGTGTTGCACAAAAAACGCTTCAATCAACACTATCTTGAGTTAAAACTCATTTTTTCGCATGCACTCCAACATTTTACCTTATTTTTGATCCTGTAAAATCAACAGCTTGCAAAAATACTGAAAAAACTGCATTATTGAAGTGGTAAAAGTGTATGAGGCCCTTTGTACAAAAACATTTCGCGGAGTACCATGACCAAGAATGGAACGGGGTCAAAATATGTGTCAAAAAGTAACGGGTGAAGAATACACGCTCTCGCAACTGTCCGGGAATGTTGCATCAATTGAAGTGCTTTAAATGTGCGAAAACTTTACGTGACTCGATTATCGTAATGAAACGGAGCAGTTACAAGGGATTGTTTTTTACGAAATTCTCCATTTTAAGAGCATAAAAGAAATGCTAACACTCAGTATAAGAAAAAAGAATCTTGGTTTTACGCTTGTACTGTGCAGAGAACTGGTCGGCTATTCTTCTAAGAATGACTGACTAGGTTCAGTTACTTGTTTCAGGAAGCTAATTAAGTTAGAGCTCCAGTTATTTTAAAATAATTCCTTGAATAAAATGCATGAACATCCACCTGTACGCCATTTTGTCCATTCTATTCCTTAGATTGTCGCAAATCAATTTATTTCATTTCTGTTTGCCAACATTTGACGTTTGGTTCCGGAAACTGAATATATATAAAAGATGCACCAATGCAAATAATCGGAATAATCAAACGGATACCAAATGGCGAAGCTATTCCTTATTGAAAGGTGAACTTATTCCATCCCTCTCTAAGAATTAACAAGTCACAGAACTTAACAAAAAATAAAATTTTTAGTCGATTAACTATATTATACCCACACTTCTAAAAATTTCCCTTCCAACTCTTCCTCTCGTCAACCTTTCCCCAACTTCCCCTTCCCTCCAGCTTCTTCTGCTATAACCTTCTCCTCAGTTTCTTCCTTCTCCTCCTTGAAAAGGTGACTAGACCACCGGAAATTTGAAAACGTGGGAGTTCCTTTCCTTTTTTGGTGTTTCTGTGTTTTTGTTCACTAGTGCTAACTGGATATACATTATATATACACACATGTGTATATATATATATATATATATATATATATATATATATATATATATATATATATATATAAACCATAAACACAGTAATCAACCCGAAGGCCGGTTTAGTAGGTGATGGTAGAGATCACCCAGTACTAAGCCCTATGCGGCGTGTGATAATTCACACATCAGGGTAGGGGGGCCAGTTCCTTTCCCTGTGCCGGGTAGCAGGGTACCTTTCGGGTACCAGGTAGACCTGGTACCCGAAAAATCACTTTAGCTTGGGTGGATCTGTAGGTGCCCAGAGTGCCTTGCCCGGGAATCGAACCCGGGACCATCCGGTCAGCAGTCCAACGCTCTACCCCATGGACTACCGCGACCCATATATATATATATATATATATATATATATATATATATATATATATAAGTAATCACTGGAACAGTAAGAGCAAGAACGCACCATGCAACCGCCAGTTAACTAAACCACATTAACATAATGGATCTTGATGAATAGTGTCAAAATACAACTTTGTAAATCCACATGAAAAATGTACATTGATGCGACCCAGGTTTCACTGCGATATAGTAAACGGTCTGCAATCAGGTATTAATGATATCATGGAGCCTACCTTTTTCATCGACAGCGCTGCCTCTTATGGTTCATTTAAACGCGCAGATAATAAGTCCCAGAGACTTTCCAGAAACTTGAAATAAGGATATCCAAATGGGATAACTAATCTGAAAGGAGCGGATAAACATTTGAGTTCTGACGCAGAGTAAATTAAACGGAAACTTGTTGCTCATAGTAGGGCATAAAATCTTCGCTACCATTAGAAGTACAGTACATTCTGTTTGTATTATATTCATATTTTATGAATATTGATGTTGTTGAGTAGATGTTGCAAGAATTTTCGAAACAGCTTAGTAAACTTACGTTTTACTGTTCGCATTATAACTTCTTGATACAACAACAAATATAACTTTTTTAAAACTCGAATGGAGATTTACTCTTTCATCACCCTTAGGAATTGAAACAAACAAACAGTATAATATTATATCATTGTGCACCATCCTAAGTTATTTTTAGTTCTATTGGGATTACGTTTATGTTTTCTTTAAATGTGGAGGTATTTAAACGACACTTTTATTTATTAAATTCATATTCCAGATGGCAGAAAAGCCATCCTTAATAATTTAAAAGCCCTACTCATACACTTCCTGAATTCAATATTGACAATTAAGTGATTTATTTACCTTTCAAACGTCTACTGTGTTTGATACAATGTTATTTGTTGATTGATGAAACATTGATAAAATTAAATGGAGTTAATTGAGCCGAATCGCTAGTCTTGTCATTTTCTAAAAAATGGAGCGCTGCTTTGTGCTTGGAAAAGGTCAACTTTCCATTGCCTCGAATTTTTTCATTTTCAACTATAAATAGATTTTTCGATAGGAGCTTTGAATGTTCTCTTAATGACGCCAGGCTTAAACAGTGTTGGCTAAATTGCTTCCCTTATGAAACTGACGGACGCTGTGACATAATGAAGACTTCTGGTAGAACTTCATTCTTGTGGATGCTGTCTGTAGACTGTTTTCCTCGCTCTTACCAAAAAAGAACTTGGAAAAAAAAGACGTTTGTGACAAACTCGAAATATTTTTCAGCCTTCGAACGTCTCTCAACGTAAAAGTCTGCTCCAAAACCTTTTAATAATACGCTGTTTGCCCAAGGGCTTCGTGATCATTGTCTTGTTTCGAGGATTTCGCTTTTTTCTCCCAAATTTGCCTTTGTATCAGAAGGGACCGACGTTTTCCGAAATCCCTTGCTTCTTAATTAAAGCCTTTTCCCCATTTTCTGTTTACGTAACCGTAGGCGGCAATCGCAGGGGGACTGCTTTTACCTCTTGCTCTACGTTGCCCCCCCCCACCAAAAATAAGCCCGCTTCCATTTGCGTTGAATGTTTTGCGGCGGTGTAATTTGGGAGTGGGGTGACGGGACGGGCACGGAGGGGGTGGCGGTAAGGACGAAGCGGTGAGAGAGAAAGCAACAGAGTGGGGTGAGTATTGGGAGCTCGAACCTACCTGAACTTTTTATTTGTCGGCACCTCCGTGGATCAGCCATTCCAAATTATATTAAACTTGCAATGACACCGGCGCTGCGATCGAAGATCAAAAGATCAAAGGAGGCCAATCCATCCGTTTGGCCCCATCTTTGGAGTGTGACGCGTTCGAAGGTCGCATCGATACATTTAATGCCGATAGTGTCGGAGTTGGAGCTTAACTATCGGGAGGTGCCGATGGGAAAATATAAATTCCCGCCCGAATAAGTCACCGCTCCCGAGGGTCGATTAATTTCACTTGAGGATCGACGAAGGCGATCCTCAAGTGAAATGACCGAGGGGATGCTTTGAATATTCGTTGTTTGACCACCTGTTTGAAAGAATCTTCAACTATGGTTATAGCTGCGCTATTCAAATCAAAAATAAGTCCTACGATGCGATTAACTGAGCTGAATACGAGAGATGACGATCAACAGTGTTTTAT
The DNA here is from genome assembly GCF_022747635.1 of Hetaerina americana. Classification (NCBI taxonomy): domain Eukaryota; kingdom Metazoa; phylum Arthropoda; class Insecta; order Odonata; family Calopterygidae; genus Hetaerina; species Hetaerina americana. Next base: position 51,004,107 of record NW_027286985.1, on the reverse strand, counting down.
CATACGTGATTTTGTTAAAATGTCACGGGTTTTGTTTTTTGAAGTCCATTAGGCAATTTTATTTAGCTAGGTAAGCTGTTTACTATAGGTGCATTTGCAGTTAAACATTAGAATGATGGGCATTATGGTGTAGAGGGGCCAGTATTGTGATAGAGCTTTGATAACTTGATAAAGCAGTTGGACGACAAATGGGATAACAAAGTTTACTGCTCATTTTCAATGCAAGCATTGGGAATGGGAAGCAAGTAATGGGAATTGCGGTTGAAAATAGAGCAAAAGCTTGAAGGAATCGCACGCGGACTTTGTAAACATCCCATAATAATCTCTCTTCACGATGGAACTCGGCAGACAGCGTGCCCCAGATCGTAGATTGTATTATGCAGATCTTTAATTTCCCGATGCGGCTGCATGCATTACTTGATTACTCCGACGATTCCCTCCGCCGCTGAATTTTACTCGTATTTGCGGTGATGTTACTCCGGGAGAGCCATCCGCGGCTTTGAAAACAAGTGACGACGCCCGGGAGTAGTTTTCCATCATTTCAGTCAAGGGAATGAGATGACGGGACATTTGGAGTTACTGTTAGTCGGGCGGACCTTGCCCATGCATACTTCCGGCAAAGCCGTAGCAAGAACTCTCCCTTAATTATACTCAAGGGCTTTATTTTCTCAAACCTATATTTTATTAAGATCCAGTTTTAATGGAAAGAAAGGCCCTTTGGTTTTGGGTACAGATTCATTTTATTGCCGGCCTAAGATTATGTTTGCCCTATTCAGTAATGTCACTTGAGAAAGGGGCCATATAGGCGATTCACTATGATGATAATTCTTAGCTGTATGGGTAAAAACGTTTAGGATGGTTCTAATTACACAAGTATTTCTGTAATATTACCCGTCAACCATTGTTATCTTGTGTGACACATAAACGTCATTATCTTTTCCTTCTGTCATATACCTGTAGCTCCACGTCGAATGAATACGAGAAACGTCTATATCCCTTTCTGACACATTCGTACAAATATCTGTAATTTTTTTAGCTTCACCTTTGGTAATACCGAATTCAGCAGTTTTCTCTTTGAATTTTTGATTTTTTTGTTTTATTATTTGTCGGACAATAATATCACGTTTACTATGAAAATAATGTTGTAGATCGTAAAGCCATCATATTGATTTCATTATCCAACAGTAACAATTTTTTTGGTAAATACATTTTCAAGCGCTTACGAAGGTTTTGCCTTTTCTTTTCAGTAAAATTAGCGATGAAGGACTGGACACGGTTGAACACTAATTATTTTTTGAATGCAATGCCGAGGCATACCGAGAATTTGAACCTAACTATTGTTGAAGTACAACAGTATTAATTCATCTCCGAATAAGCTCTCGCCTTTGGAATTGAACAATTTCTTTCCTAACGTGACATGAAAGGTAATAAAATAAATTAAGTTATCTCTAGGAGAAAGCTTCATGATGTCACATCACAATCCCATGCATATTTTTTCCGGATAAATGCTTTTGGTAAAATTGCAATTTAGAATTTTAGTAGTTTTGTAGATCTATTATATACGGCTTTCCAATAGTAAATCTTCATCATCAGTAAAACGAATAGTCACCAAAATTAGAATTGATTTTTTTTCCAGTGTATAATTATCAAATAAAAAAAAGTGAATCAAATTTTCACCACTATGTACAGTATATCTTTGAGTTAGAACGAAAGCTTGGTCACAGTTGAATTTCTCAAGGAATCGATGGAAGGCGTTTATACACGGGGCAGTTTTATACGCGAGTTCGTACATTGTAGACCGCTTAGCGGTTTTTCGGAGAAAAGTTTAAAGGATATCTGATCAGATGATTTACTCTGAATCATTTTAATTTATTATAATCCAAATAAATTGCCTATAGCATTGTAGAACTTAAGAGCATTTGTATTGATTCATTTATCTGAAATCCACCGCAAATGTCTTTAATAGCCAAAGTTCAAATTTTTCCCAAAACCACAAACATTTAACTATCCACTCTGTGTGACAAGGGAACCATAGCTCACCTTTGTGTGTATAATTTCTCTTCCCTTGGCAACCTGAACCCACTCAGGCTTTACCTAGGAGAACTTCAATTTGATTAAACTGTGTTCATCGCGCCCACTTCTATCACAATTCTTCCGTAATTCCCCTGCCGTTTCTCGAATAACCCGGCTCTTCCCTCGCCAGCTTCTCTCCCTCGTGCCCCGCCAAATCCGCAAGCCGGGTTTTAGCTTCACAAGTAAATTTACAAGTTCTTTTAGATTTCTTGCGTACGGATTTTGAATGGCAAAAACATGCTATAAGTTGCTCGAATATATTTCTAAGGGCGTGACTTAGGAAGGTTTCCATTTCATTTGAAATTGCGTTCAGAGGCTTCCTTACTGATTTTGACTGATTTGAAGCTTTCTATCTCCAAAAACTTGAATTGACTCTACAAGTTCTCGTAGTGTATTCATCTAAAGTTTCCTGGGGTAAAGATGCGATTAGACAACAAGTAATACTAGGAAAAACCCATAGAACAAGTCTCACTCTTTGATTTTCTTGGTTACGATATCGAATATAAGCAAGAGATAATCCTGGCAGAATAAACATAAAACAAAGCGTAACTATTTGGAACATTAGCTAAAATAGTTTAAAATAAAGCAAGATTATATTAGTAACTAAGGCTGTACAATATATTAGCTCTCCCAATGGTAGTCGGTAAATGAATATAAAACGCAGATATCAGAATAGTTAAAAGAAGAGAAACTCAGGACAGCATAGATGAATATAATTTAGAGCGCTTTGCACTATTTTATTTATTATAACATTCAACAGGGGTTTCAACGCCAAGGTGTCATTGGTAAAACGTCTTAGTTCAATGTTGGCTCGAAGTTTGTCTGATGATAACACTTAGACGCTAAAACGCGTCTTATATATATATATATATATATATATATATATATATATATATATTTGAAAAACTATACAAATCAATCAGTGCACAGCTAAAACTTTGTTCTCAATTATAAAATGATGTTCCACGGCTACATGCCAGACATGGTTGATTTAAGTAAAGATGGAATTTCCTAGAGATATTAAAGATTAATCAGGAGAAATTATATAGGAAAGTTAACCTTGTCAATGAAATCAATGTGAAACCGTAACAAAGAGAAGTAAAGGGGTGTTAAGAGAACTGGGAAAAAGACCTTAACAGGACGAAAGACATGAATACCAATAGTGTTATGGACCCGCAGGGCTAAGGGACACAAACATGTGGGAATACCAATGAATCGTTTTTGAAAAAGTACAGCTGCAGAGACTTTACCGTAGAAAGAATTCGACGACAGCACTTTCTAATGACGGTCAATCTCTTTTTGCTCTCATCATACCTATATTTGATATGAAGCTTGACTTGTTATGTTACATTTACGACTATTTTCTAGGCTATGTATGTGAGCTTAAGGAACGGGCCGCAGGGTGTATTTTACGCAAAGTTCTGGAGGCAAATGTTCTAGTGAGATGGTTAAACGGCGTCCATTATTGTCACGTTACTACCATAAACACTGATCTGCCCCTCGAACCAAAATCCATGAAATACGAAAGTGGTAATAATGGGTGCCTTTTCGCCCGGGAGGAAAAGGGTGCAAGCTTCCTTATTTTTTCTTATTAAAGGTCTTAAATCTTTCACCACTTACCTCTTTAACTGTTCTCCTTTCCCGTTTCAATTTCCCCTCATTCATGGGTTAAATGGAAGAAGGGACCAGAAGGGTCTAAAATACGCCCAAATATCTCGACCTCTATCTATCATATATCTATCTATGATTCATCTATCTATCATCTATCTATCATCCATCTATCATCTATCTATCATCTATCTATCATCTATCTATCTATCTATCTATCTATCTATCTATCTATCTATCTATCTATCTATCTATCTATCTATCTATCTATCTATCTATCATCCATCTATTATCCATCTATCATCTATCTATCTATCATCTATCTATCTATCTATCATCTATCTATCTATAATCTATCTATCTATCATCTATCTATCTATCATCTATCTATCTATCATCTATCTGTCTATCATCTATCTATCTATCATCTATCTGTCTATCATCTATCTATCAATCATCTATCTATCTATCTATCTATTTATCTATCTACCTATCATCTGTCTATCTATCATTCCTTTTAACCGCTGTGCTAAGCGTTCAGATCATCATGATCATAGTCCTCATAATAATGCGCTTTTCTTTAAAAACCGCTGTTCAAGGGGAAAAAACCAATATATTCTTACCGTAACCGTTTGAAAGTTGAAAATAAATGAATATTCCAAAAAAGATATTATATGGAAATTCCAATTTTTATAGTTCCTACCATAAAGAAAGAACAAACATAATATAAAATAAATTGTTTTCCTGGGGTGCCCAATGGTTTAGATATGGCAAAAAAGATTAACATGTTCAAATATTTGGACTGATAGTTTGAAGGACTGTAGCAATTGAAGAATATTTATTAGTTCACATTGAAAAAGCATCTTATCATGTGTAAGATTTGGTTTTTTCTCGGCGCACGATCATAGTGAATTCTTAGGGAATTTTCCATCGGGTCAGGGTGTCAGCCGGTGGCCTTTCGATTACTAATTCCGTGATCGTCCCCAGGGTGTTATTAGCGTGTGTGTATACCCGGGGTGTCATTTTGTTAGAGAAATAAAAGTTTTAAAAAAGTTGACATCATGGATAGCATTTCTGTGTAGCGACGCTGAAAATCTTTCCACAAAATAAAAACAAAAATCGCATTTGTCCGTCATATATTCTCCAAATTTAATGTAAGTTTCCACTCGTCTCTAAGGATTGTTGTTTTCGTTTCAATTTTGCCTTTGGAAATTCATGAGTTTAGTAAGCAAAAACCGTGTAGGGATAGTATGTATTTTACCATCAAGAGGAAAATGAACTAAATATTTTTCCCGCTCTGGTTCTCACCAAGAATTAGTATGTGCATGTTTTACTTTATATTTACACGCTTCAGTTATTACAAATTACAGAGTATAAGATATTGATTTCAGAATTATAATTTCAATGATATTTTATCTATGTATCATTATATTAATTAACTTGATGATTTTAACGAAGAATAACTTTGTAAACTAACTTCGTAGAATAACATTAATGCAACCTCTAGGCGAAGCTGGTAAACTGTTCTCACAGCACTCATATTTTAGAAATTATAATATTTTAAAGAAAATATCTGTTCACTTATTTGTAAGAGCACAGGTATTTGTACAGAGAAAAATGTCCAATATGCTCTCAGTAATACGAGTGACTTTCAACGTAGGTTCAGAATTTAATGGTGAAATAAGGAATTCGTTTCCAGAGGAATGATGGAAATAAGCAGTCAGTACTCGCCGTTAAATTAATCACTCGCCAGAGAAGTCATTCATTCGCCATTATAAAGTCAATTACTAAACGATGAATACTGTTCGCGATCTAACTTTTCGCGCGATAATGGGGTGCTGCGTTCTGCGCTGGTTGCCGCCTTACGAAATTGGCTCAGGATGCCTACTGGTAATCTCATTCCACATCCCGAGGGAAAGGTTGCCTTCCAACGATAAATTCTTGTACGCAGGGAGAGACCTTGGAGATTTGCCAATGGGCACTCATAAAGATGGCCAAAGTAACACGTGCTGGTAATTATTTAAACGTTTTCCAGTAAAATTTTGTCTAAACCTTAACCGTCCAATCGAAGGAGTCATTTATTACTAACGTGTAATTATGCTCCAGGTAATGCGTCATCCGCCGGAACTTTGTAAAATTCATCATTTAAAATATGCGTAGTCTCGCGTGAGATGCTGAAAAAAAGGGGTGCTACTGGGGTTCATTATTGCTTAATGTCTTCACCAAGTTTGGACCGGTATCTTATTAAATAAGTTAATGCCTTCAGCAAGTTTGGACCAAGGGAAATTGATTCATCGATCAGAAATTGAAAAAAATATGAACTTGGTGAAAGTTTTTCGCTAATTCATCACGGAGTCTTATTAGAGATAGCAAACTTGTGATGCATAAATTAACAGCAGCTTCAGTGGTTCGTGTCTAGTGTTGAGCCGTGTATAATTAAATAGCCAAAGAGTTTTAAATATTCAGATGGCCATTAACGTTTGCCATTAGTAATCCAATGACAGGAGAAAGCACTTCTTCGATAATTTATTACGGTTAAATGAATGTTACTGCGTCTTTTATTTTCTTCATTTTCCACCTCACGTCCCGCTCATACTCCTGATGAAGTAAACTTTCCGACAGTCTTTTGATTTTATTGATTTTATTATTACTTAGTTATGGGTTAGGTACAAATAAAATTTTCATTAAATTGGACATATAGTACGCAAACTATTGTTTTATTGTCGTTTCCCAATTTACTTATCTAATATTTTCGTTTTCGGCTTTCGAAATCCCTTCATTGATATGTTCCCATTACTCTTCCAGCTCACTTTACGCACTCATAATTATCTCTACAGCCTGCTGATACTCCTTTCTTGTCCTTCCGGTTCATACTTCTGCATTCCATTTCTTAAACCATCTTCTCTGTTTATCTTTTTAAATCGGACGCTAAGTTCATTATTACTAACCATATTTTGATCTGAATCTTCTCACGGAAAGCTGTGCGAATCGATCACACTGCTCCTAAATCTGTAGCTAACCATAAAATAGTCTAACATATCTTTTTGAATCTACGGAAATTTTTTACGTATACCTAAGCCTGTTGTGGTGCCCAAAGTGTTCGTAATGACTAACTCCTGTCTCCTGAGAATTTCTTTTTCTTTTTCCCCGCGGTATTTACTTGCTCCTGAACCGTAGTCCCCTACCCTACTGCAATCTCTTTATACTTTGTCCGACGTCGCCTTCAACTGTTTCTATCTATCTATAATTCACTATCAAATGTTTCCCTCCAGCAAAAACCGCAATTATTTCTTCAAACTGATTGTATATCCTGTCGAAATCTTCCTCTTTATGATTGCTTGGTGGAATGTAGACCCGAACAATGACCAATTCCGTTGATTTAGATTTTACTTCTACTAATAATATTCTGTCATTCACCTGCTCTATGTTTACTCCGTCTTTTCCAATCTTTTTGGTAAATTTTATGGCCAACCCTCACATACTCTCTACTCCTCCGCTGTATGTTATTCTTAAACTAGCACTCCAGTAACCCCTAAATCCTTCTTTCAAGAGGCAGTATTGTGATAAATTTGTGCGCACAGCGAATTAAAAAAAATATATTGAATGAAGTGAGGCTTGGAATCTTTTGGGACCTTTATCGAATTTGATTGATATTCCTAATATTAAAAAAAACATATGCTCCGAGTCCAGCTGGAGCCATGGGTGTACCACATAGAAACGATGCTATTCGTTAGGCACTGAAATCGAGTCAGCGGAGTGTGTTTAAGTGACCTGGATAGCCGAAGCATTGGAATTGAATCGCCTCTAAAGATATTTGAGTTTTTAAAATATTACTTAGCCGGTGAAATGTTTAACAAGCAAAAGAGGAAGATATAGAATTATCAAAGAGATGTAGCTATAGAAATAGGAAACTGGCGGTGAAAATTCGATGAAATAGAATAATTTGTGTAGGAAATATGTAGTTAAGGACAGAGTGAGACCTTTTGAGCTGTGATATAAGGGAGAATAGGCTAGATTGGCGTGGAGAAGTAGATAGATAATAGTTGTTTCGGATGAGATAGTAGAAATTATGAGGCGGTAATAAATGTTTACTCAGGGGAAAGTAATCTTTGGGCTCAGGAGTATTTTGGAAATGCGCAAGGATGTGCGTCAAATTTCAGGTGTCGTCCAAAAACTTACTAATGTGCGGTAAGTACTCTACGTGCGCCTAATATAATGAGATAGAAATTGTTTATTTGAGCACTCTCGATTCGGTTTAGAATTTTGAGCGACGTGGGAGTAAGTTTGCTCTTTTGAGAGAGCTCAATGAAGGAATCAGTTTTCCTCGCCTCGCTGCCCCCTCCGCTTCACCACGACCCCGGCCCTTCATCCATTCCCAACTCCTGTAACGCATACCGCACGTAACCCTCGCCGTAAATTCCTCTCTTGCTTGAAAATTCACGCGAATGCGTGCCTCTGCTGCGCGTGGGTGGACCTTTTGTGAGCCGGAAGGAAATAACGATCTGCCTCAGCGTTTCGGCCTCCGATATAAGCTCCAAATCTTCGGTGATGACCTACCACTGTGTGTGCCTTTGCCAATAACGCTTTTATAACCCACTATGGGGGCTGACTAAATTTGAATCGGAAGTATTCTATGAAACTCGGCAGTCGCCTTCCATTCCGTGTGAAACCACGAAAATGCTTTAATGATTTTTTTTAGCTGAGTGCATTACCAATAACCCGATTGACTTACATGCTCCCGTGGAGTTTCGTATTTTTTCATGTTGACACATTTCTCTTGAATATAGTTGTTTCAATCCTGAAATTGATTAAATTAGCGACTTTCTGTTTTCCTTACTTAGTGTTAATATTTTATGCTTTGATATCTTATCGCTGCATTTTATTATTCCTGATCATTCTTTGTGGAGTCCATCCAGCAATTTGACCCTCTCTTAAATGAAATATCTCTAAAATGCAAAAATTTCAGAGTGTAAAAATCATTCGCGGCTTCTCCCGCAGTTTTTTGAATGCATATCTCCAGCATTCTTTGATGCAGTTCACTCGTTTAGTGTGAGAACACTACTGTTCTTCGAAGTTTTTGTTACTGAACTCATTTTACATTAACTGTGTGATTGATTTGTTTCTATGAACTTTCTTAGAGTTCCCATGTTGCCAACTTTCTCATAACACTTAAGTTTTGTAAATAATCCTTAGATCGATTAAATAGCGACTTCTATTTTTTTCCTTTTTAGTGTTAATTCTCTCACGCTCTGATAGCTCATAGCTTTATCTTATTTTGGCCTTTTTATTATTTTTGGGACCTTTTCAGTGATTTTCCCCTTAATTATGTTCCGCACAATCCATTTTATCACAAATTTGCCTTTCCCATCCCATTTTTCGAACTGTATTTCTCCTCCTGCCTTTTCCATTCATTTTCGTCAGCATATTTCCTTGTTTCTCACTTCATCTCTTCATTTAGCCTTAAGCATCCTTCTCTTTAACCCTATTATATCGCCTCCATTGGCTCTATTCTGTTGTCTTTTGTGGTTTCAAATGCTATACATACTAACCCACCTCCATGTTGATAGGTATAAAATTATAAATACGACCGGCAGTATTCGTACGTCGACAATATAAGTTGTTTTTTCTTTGGCAATTTAATTCAATGATTGTAGCGTAATTATCCTTTCAAAATCCCATTAGATGTATGATTCCGTGATAAAATATAAAGCACGTCACTGTATTTATAACGTTGTTCAAGTGGATATTTGTGTCGCCATTCTTGTTCTATAACAGTGAGTTAGATATGTTAAACGAAAAGATTTCCTAAATTTTGCTGCGTCCAAATCCATCCGTTTTATAAATGGCGAAAGTAATCTTTATTATTTTGCTTTGAAAATATATTCACAGAGCTCCGGTTTCGTTCAGCGTGAACTCGTATGTATTATGAAGCTCGCGCTATTTTATGCATGGGAGGCACTTGCTTCCAAGGAAATATAAATTCACGTCACCGTGTGTGACAAATTTGCTCTTTTTCATTGAAAAATAATGTTAGGAAAAAACGTTTAATGGACTGATTCCTGTATGTATTCCAAACTTATAAAAGAGACCATCAATCTCTCTACTCTCCCGGATCCTTTTTGGTTTGCAGTAAAATAGAAAAAAAAACTCCCAAGGAAGTTTCTCAGATCACTCACGACACGACGGAACTCCCGTGAGTGTTTTTTTTCTTTGTGATAAAAACTTCAATTTTAGCTATATATTCACTTTCATGTCACCTTTTTAAACTTTGTCCCCTCCCCCGTGCATGGTAGTTGCGTTGACCTGGCGATTGAATTGGTGATATTTTTTTGGGAAACATATTGTATGCATAATAATATTATTCTGTTTCACAGGGCGTAGCTTTTCAAATTAATTGTTCATAAATCTTGGCTCACTACTCTAAAGTTGAAACTTTCAACCTTGTGTTGGAGGTGTTTTCCCTTCGGTTCGCTGAAGAGGGCCACTTTGTGGCCGAAACACGCGTGTTCGACGCATTTCCTAGTTGCTCTTTACCTGTGTCCAGATTCTCCCAGAAGTTGGGCCCTTTTGAGTGTGTGTGCGTTTCTTGAGTGCTTGTGTGTGTGATTGGTCTGTGCCAGTCACAGAGTGTGTGCTTGAGAATATCCTGGAATCTTTAACGGGGTCTACTCTACAGCCTCGTGAAGGATTCCATCTCCATCTGAAATTCTTTAACAGGGTCTCACAGCCTCGTGAAGGATTTCAGTCAGGATAGTGTGCGTGTGGCTGTGTGTTGGTCCCTGACGCGGATTAATTTCCCGTAAACCACCACAGAGGGTATTCTGGTCGAGAGGTTGTGGTTGGTCCCTGACGTGATTCCCGTCACACCAACACAACAATTGGTCTGACGAGAGATTGGCAACTAATTCTTACGGCCATTGGAGTTTTCTTCCCCTTTCTTCTTTAATTGAGAGGCCGTAGAGCTCATTATTTCTTGCTAAAATTACTTCCCTTAAAGAATTACATCCATTTTCATCGACAAAAAAGTACACTATTTTCCGTTAAACTGATCAAATATGAATTATGCTATGTTATTATTAATGCATTACAAAACTGCTATCATCAAACTACGCTCCGTTAGACGCATTTCTTTCTATTTGGTTCATTTTTGAAGTTAAAGAACTCAAGGAAGTTAAATAATGACATTTAAATAATTGAGTTGTCATTTTATCCTCTTCGGTAACGTCGCGTCATCCGAAAGGACCACGTGAATTGTCGTAAAGAAAAGCAGTGTACATAATTATCGTTGGTTAGCGTAATTCTTTTAGCGATAGAAAATTTACAGGAGTTAAAGAAAGTGCGTTACGGTTCAGCAAGGCGGCAAGAGGAGCTATAAGACGATATAATGGGTATGGTTTATGCCTCGTCGACACCAAAAGTTTCCCCTCAGCGCTCTTCGAAAAGCTGCAATGTAAACGCATTACGACGTAGTACAGCATTTATGTTCACAATCGTTCAGCTGGCAATAAAGTGGAAAGAGGTAGAGGAAACTTATAAATCTAAATATCTGAAGCCTTCGCGTGGAATCTCATCTTCATCGGTGTAACTCTTGGAAACTCCCGTTTCCCACATCGCAATCGGCTTTCGAATACTAGACCCGACGAAGGTGTTAAACTGCAGGAGCATCTGCATATAAATTGCTCCAAATCACGTGAAACTTTTCTCAATACTCTTATGCTGAAAGTGCATAAATATTTTTTTCAGTTCGAAAAAATGTTTGTCAGCTCATTGGCACGGGAAATGCGAGTGTTACCTTATAACCCTTTGTCGTAAGATTTCTGGGGATACTAACTCTCGTTTTATCCTTAATTGAGTTCTGACGAAGCATTTTGAATATCGATTTGTAAATATTAACAATCTAATGAAATCGATATTTTTCTCATTTCGAATTCCGTTCGCAGGCTTCCATTATGCTTACAACATCGTTTTCATTTCCTTTCGCAAATATTAGAGCTGGGTTATATTTTCATTTCCTTTGTTGAGGGTTAACCAACCCGCTTCAAGTTACAGAATATGACTACAATATTAATAAGGATAATATTAACACTGTGATACCATTGCTTTTAGGGACTTTTTAATTAGTTTTTACTTATTCCATAACTTAGGATGAGGAAATCGGGGTGGTTTATTCGTTTATGAAATATTCTGATATTAAAAGTCTATGTAGCATATTTGAAGAGTTAACTTAAACTTAATTTTAATATTTTTCGTAGTATATAAAAAAATAATTACTGTGCCTCCCGTTTTACATACGCGCCAAGAGAGATTATCTCTCCCATGATTCAGAAGATATTCTCCTTCCATTCCTCGATTCATACTCTCTAAATCTGGTCGCAAATAAATACAATCGATAATGGTCATCATCTTTCAATTCTTCGACCTCGGATTTTGTAGCGTTCATGCAGGAGGCCTTAGGATATTTTCGCGCAGTGACGTCTGACCTTGTTGAATAGCTATCATCGGCGTAGTCCGAAATATTGTGTGCAATCGAGGGATGTGATTGGCTTGCTTGCTTTGCACTTAGGCTTGTATAACATGAATGCAGAAATCCACTCGGCCTAAGGTTATTGCCGGACCTAGATGTCTGCAGTTATTCAATTGTTACGATCTGCAAAGCCTGGTAACGTTGTGACCGACTCGACATAGTTTCTACTCAGGCGAACCAGTTCAAAAAAGAGGCCGTAGTTTAGTATGCTTTTTTAATTAGGTAGAAGAGCAAGTCAACCACTTTAGCAGTACCGATTTCTGTTTAAATATGGGGCTGGTTTGCGTGTGACGTTAGGATGCATATGCTTGCCCACGGAAACGAAATTTCTCCCCCCTCAACGCTAGCATCAGGTTTGCCATCTTCAGAGATGTATTTGACTCTCTTGCTTCCGGATTTCAAAATTGATCTTATTATTATGCTACAGACCCATCATCGGTGAAATAATGAATCGGCAATGGGAAGGATGGAATATCGAAATACTTACCTTGTTGTATTTTTGTTTGAATTATTTTTTTGATGCTCCTGTTTAATGAGGTCGATCGCATGATTTAGGTTCACCCGAATTTAATCGTTGACCCGAATAAAATTTAGCGTAAACAATTAAACTCGTCGTGAAATGTATGTGAGGATATTGGCCTGTGCGTGGTCGTTCAACGCGTGGACTCTAAAAAATACCTGAAAAAAGCACGACTGGGGATACGTTCTTCAAGAGTTGGTCATTAAAAAAAAATCTATTGTTCCATAAAGATACCTTTATAATGGCCATTAGGGTGACACAGATACTAGATGTGGAATACTCGAAGGAAGAATCTATTACCTGAATTTGATTTGTGCCACATTTTTGGATTTGATTACTGTGCAACCCCCTGCGCAGCATCGGCCGAATTCCCTACTCCCAATGCGGAGTCAGCCGCCTCGATAACTCTGATGGTTTGTCTGCTCTGCGTCATCTCACGTTTGACTGTTCCCGGCAAAGTTGAAATGTCCCCCCCAAGCAAATTTGGAAGGGCACTCGACCCTCTCAACAATCACTGCTGTAAATCACTTGCACAAACTTGATGGGACTGATAAATCACGAGTCCGTGCTAACAACGCCTGGGCTATGCGAATGAAACTCAGCGATAGCCTTTGTGTTTCTCCTGCCGGTAGTATAAATGTGTTAACACTGAGATGTTTGTATTATCACTGCGCAAGTTGAAGAGAGTTTACTTAGAAGAACTGCTGGGAACTCAACGGCAGAACTTATAATTAATCGCGCGAGTCACTGCAAAGTTGTCACATGTAGATATGGGATATTATCAGCAATTAAAAAAAGTGACCTCGACCGAGTCACTGTCTTTCTCAATTGCGTCAATGTTCTTCGTAGTCTAAGTGGAAATTCGCGCATTATTCAACGCAGTTGCTTCCGCAAGTGAATATGTCGTTCTCATTTGAATAATTCATGGTTCCTCTATGGCGCAACAACATTCGGAAGATTTAATTATAACTCCAGTGATGACTTTGTGGAATTGTTTCCCCTTGTAATTTAAAAACGAAACTTTGTAATTACACGCAAACAGCTCATTTACTTGCACAGATGACCTTGTGAAACCAGATAATATGTGAGCTGCCGAGTACGGGCGTTGATTCGTTTCTTGGATTATATTCCTGGGTCTTTTTTGGAGTTTGGAATGCGACAGTCTTCGTTGGATATTTCAGTCAGTTTAAGTACTACGCAGAAATCCGAGACCCGGGTTTGGATATCCCTCAGCATTGGTTACTTATCACTGGAATTTTATTACACCCTGTCGATCTAGGATATCGGGCACCTACTTCAGTTACGCCGTTTAATTAAATATTCCTATTTATGAACAGTTTAATAACTGAAAAAGGTATGAGAATAAAAAAAATATAAAGTAGAGAATTCGATCAATATAATTTTGCGGCGCGTCAATAAATCTTTGCCAAGCGTTGATAGCATGGTACTTTCTGTATTATCTACTCATCATTTGAACAGTAATTAGTGTAAGAACTTTATTCAAATACATGTAAGTCGAAAATTAAACTTACATCATGGTAGTAGATAAAGTATGTCAAATTTCCATAGAACCAAATACATTGTAATATTTTATACATTTTTCCTTTGAAAATTTCAAGACTCCGTGTGTGCTGAAAATTTCAAGACTCCGTGTATGTCAGAAAAAATCATTATCTTGTTCGATGATGGCGACACAACGCTCTTCAGAGCTTTGTGTCACCATCACCGGAATTTCCGTCACACAATAACTTAATCGAAGCTGTAAATTTCTGTTTCGAAAGGCTCATGTTACGGTCCACAAAAAAAGCAATTTTAGGATCTCAGAAGTGAAAAAAAAATTTAAGAACTAGGTGGATTAGATGCAAATTTATTTGTGATATATTCGGTCTCATAATTGATGAATTGGTTCTGTCATCTACTTGCTGTACCAAAAATTGATTTTTGCTCAGTTTAACGAGTTTTTGCAGTTACTCTGCATGAAATTTTATTATCTCTACCCGCATAGTGTATTTGAAAGAAACAGCAAGTTCGTATTAGCGAAATGTCATTAGCATCCACAAAGAAACTCCCAGAAAGATGCAAAAAAGAGATGTGATAAATAGATAAATAAAAATATGGGTTCGCAGTTGCCTTTGTTAGTTAGCTTGTACGTCGAAGGGAGAAGGAGGGAAATTGTGATGTCTTGGTGAGTTTGACGACGTGTTCTTTTTTTTCCCGTTCCCGTGCCTCTTGTCCATGGAGAAGAAAATAAAGCAAGTTGCCTGAGAGCCAGAAAAGTTACCACTATTCGACTATCTCCCTCGGGCTCATCGAATTTCCTCCGCACCCCTTTTCCCCTCCCTTGAAAGCATCGCGACCTCTGGTGGATGGGAAAAGAAAGTTTTTATCGTTCGCGGGAGGCGTTAAGGGGGAAAGGGGGGGCGGGAAGGAGCGATTGTCGGGGGGGGGGGGGGGTAGAGCGGCCGGGGATGTGGGAAGTACATCGCTGCAGGCGTGTTGAAGGGGGGATTGGAGGTGTGGAGCGTGTTCGAGTGTGGGGGGGGGGGGTGGCAAGGAGAAGGTTGAATTTTGATGAGCTGGTGCTGCTCCCGCCTCGATAGCTTTTGTGTGCGCGTGGTTGCCATGGTGAAGGGAGGATTTCATTTACGAGCCGTAATTAATGGAACCCCCAAACCAGGCTGGTTCCGCTTTCCCTCAATTGCCACCAACTCTCCGACCGCCGCTTTGCGGATCTCGGGACCCGTGCCCGGAGAATAAGTATCGCAACGGTGTCGGTATCCGGCGGTACTTTTGCGTCGGAAGTGCAGTAAACTTAGCGTGCGATGGTCGTGATGATCGCGTGACAATTTTGAGGAGCTGAGAGTGTGGGAGAGGAATCACTCTGGTCTTATGCTTATTTATTTTTTGTTTATTTATTTATGGTGTGACACGAAATACCTTGACTCCAAATAATGTTATTGTTGGGAAAAAATGAGACACGTTCGTCTCTTTTTTGACGAATAGCGACAGATTTGGTTATTTTTCGGTACATTGCCTGCACTCGTAGATATAATATTTCGTTTATATAACTACTGCCGCAGTTGTCCCGCACCAAAATGAGTTTTCTTCCAAGTCTTAATTGAGAGGGGTTTATGCAAACAAAGAAACAGATGAAAACAAACGAAACTTTATGATATCGATCAAAATTCAACTAGCTCTTCTATACTTCATGTTCCGTACTTTTAGTTGCATTGCCTGCTGCAAAAGAAATTGGAAGTATGCCGATTCATTTATATCGTCATTTTTAGATCAAAAATATAATTTAAAAAAATAACTATAATTTTAGAGAAAAATAATTTTTCTAAAAGTAAAATAAATTTGAAGTTTCCTTATGTTGGGACTGAATTAGACCAAACATAGTTAAACGTTGACTAAGTTTGTGTTCACTCAGTCCTGAGGTAGCAGTTTTTTTAAATCGAAAGACTCACAGGCGATGAGAGATTTCATTTTCACTTTTATTAAAGTCTAGGAGGTAATTGCTGCCAGGGAGGAGTTGATAATAGAACCAAAATGGGCGAGAAACTTTGCACCATTGTTAGGTCTGCCCTTGAAGAAATTGCAAACAAAAAAAGTCTTTCACATATATCGTCTCGCAGGGTGAATTATTGCGACTCGAGAACGCCTCATTTCTGGATAATGCTTCTTCATTCGAAAAGTTAGTTCCGTTAGGGATCATCGTACGGGAAATAAACAAAAAGAAAGTCAAGGACTGCGTAAGCATGATGTAATCTCTCTGACTCACCCTGTTGTATGCAGAAGAACCCCACTTAATTCCTTAACTTCTCCTCTGACGGCATATGAGTTTAATGCCGAGGCTTTATGGCCTAATCTAAAGCTATTAACAATGGTGACAAAAAATATTTTGGCAAATTAGGTCTTCACATTTCTACGCTGCGAGCCCTCATTCAGGATGTTAGATCACCAAATTTCATACAGCCTCGTATGATAAACAGGGGATTATGAATTTGTTCTATGGAGTTTAAAGTGGTGTTGAAACAGATGGTAAAGAAACCTCTTTTGTAAAATTGGTTCAGATTGTTTAATCGTGAATTTTTGCACTGATCGCGGGTCCTTTAATCGAAAAAATTTGTAACGTAAATTCAAATCTACAACTTTTGAAATCTCTTTTTTTTCAATTCACCGGCTTGTTCGAGGTGCAGATATGGTAAAGGATAATTCTCCTTTTGCGTCAAACGTAAATTAGAATATCGACTATAGAGTGTTGGTACTTACTGCAAGTTCATCCTCGCCTCGAGATGCGAGCGATAAAGTCTCTCTCGATGCAAACATACCGTTCCTCGATCATGATGTTCTCGATTTCATCAGAGTATCGTGTTTATCTTTCACTGTTTCTACTTTCCAATGTTTATTGTAAAAACTAGAAATTTACGTCCACAGGCGTTCTCTCGATTGACGAGCGGAGCTTCAAATTAGAATAAAAGTTTCTCTAAAAACTCGCAACCTTATTTTGGCCCACCTTGCTGCTCGGAATAATAGAAATACGTCCCCAGAGGTTTCCATGTCACCTATGTTTCTCCTTCAATGTTTCATTTCTTGTTGTATTAGCGAGAGGCCTAAGGGAGCGAGAGTAAAGTATCCACTCAATTGAAGCAAGATGTCTCTCTAAGAAAATGCTGGAAAGCTCTTAATTATTCTCATATCTCCGTCGCTGTAGTCCTAAACCTCTAAGTTTCTATCTGCGGACCGAAATTTGATCTCGGCAGTTAGAGAAATGTTTTGCCGCTTGGCTAGGAACTTTATGAATACAATCTTTTCCCTCTCTGAACTTTTACGTAGAAGACCGTTATTCAGGAGGGAAAGCTCTATGATGATTAAAAACTGACCTTGACAAAAAACTGACTTTGACAAAAAACTGACTTTGATTAAAAATCGACTGAAACAAAATATTGAAAAAAGGGTTCACGCACGCGTATTATACTTTTTCATCAATAGACCCCTGTGGTCTATGCATAGACCTAGTCTATCTACGATCAGCCTCAAGTCATATTTATTATTCAGCGATCTCGAAATATTTCACCATGTAGCTTGAGACTGTCTTTGAAGATTAGTTCTTTAGGCTCGAACGACTAATTAAATCAAGCACATCAGCCTTTGAGAAAGTTTGTGAACGTCGTTTATCATTAAATTACCTTGAATCTAATCTCTGCATGCAGGAGCTAATTTCTAGAAGCTACAAGTTCTCTTAGTACAGTATAAAATGTATTATAGTATTTTCAAATTCATATAATGTTTAATGTCTGCAAGCGGCAAATCACGCATTATCATCAGCAGACTTGGCATGTGAAAATTATGAGCACTTGTAAACTGTCTGGTTGCGTAGCGAGAAACAAGCCGTAGGTCTTAGTCTACTAAGTGTACACTTAGTCTAGAAAATGAAGACTTTTAGATTACGACTCCAAATGGTAGATGCCCCGGCAACGGGGAACAGCTTTAGAGAGTACTTTATTTATCCTGGTCATTCATAATGATTTTTATCGATGATACTCTCTCTTTTTTACGCACAACTATGAAAATTGGTTTGTAAAAGATATACTTTATCTACGAAATGATTTTTTTTTGCAAATATGTAAATTTTGATTCAGCATCACTTTGCCTTTTTATTTTAATCTCCTCCTCATACCTGTCTCTTCTGAAGTGCGCATGTTGTTTTCAGAAGTTATTATTTTATAGGCACCATCTGAATAAAAACTCGACCCGGACTATACCGGTGCAGTTATGAGGCGAGATAGCGCGGGAGACTCTCCTTGTGCGGATATGCTCGCTAATGGACTATTCGTGTCCGGAATCCAGCAGGCCTTCAAAAGTGCACCCTTTTAAAAGGAAAGACCCTAAGGTTAAGTCACCAGGAGAGGGGGGCATTAAGGAAGCGGATTCTTCTCGTATAGATAAATCACTGCGGTCGATATTTCTTTGTTTTAATACTGTCGCGATCCTTTCTCTTGCAGTGAAAAGGGGAAACTACTCCTATCTTAGTTTTTTTTGGTCCCCCATTGTTCCCGAAAAAATCGGATACATTTTTTTAAATTTTGTAATTAATTACGGAAGATGCTGAATCAACGCGAAAAGCCAAGAACGTTTCCTCGTCGGAGACTGCCGTCATTCTTTAAGAAAAGTGCTGACGACCCCATCGCACATACAGTGGAAGCAATTCGATGAGGACGTTATGACATTTCTTATGGTAGAGATCTTGTTGTTGTCATAAAGAATTCATTGCTTTTTATAAAATGGCCATGGAATATTCCAGAACGAGGTCGAAAACAACTTTGATTGCTTCTCGATGCCCCCCCTTGAGCTCTTAGTGTAATACATTCATTAGTCATTAAATGTAGCCTACAAAAATGGCCTGAATTTTAGCATTTAAAAACTTTTTCTTTTCTTTTCACGTTTATAAGGTTCCTGTAATAAAATGCTCAATATATTTTTAGTAATTATTCCTGTTATTGTATTCTTCTCATCAGAAGAAATAGAAGAGAATTAGAGTATACTAGGTTTTTCAGTCAAGGTTTGAGAAACCTACTAGCAGAAGGAAGGATTGAACAAACTGGGAAAAAATCAAATGTGATAGTGCATTCAAATTATAAATTATATCATTTTTTGTTTCCATATCTTGGTATTTGGGAACTTTCACCCTGATCATTGTCCTACATGTAATGTGGATTAGACCCGGGCATATTTTTTTTTAAAGAGGAGGAGTACAGTAGTATAGAGTATCCAATTACTTAATGCTATTAGTAAATTTGTTTACGTGGATATCTCTTCCCTTTTTCTAGAGCAATCCTTTATATCTCCCTTATGTATCTACTCTCGATCCTTCTGGGTTGAAAGGAGGTTGGTTGGTTGGAAGGAAGTTGGTAAGCTCCCGCGGCTTATATCATTCTAAGGATTTATACCGAGTCGTAGTCTTTGTGTTTCCAGTATTCTTAGCCGCAGATCGCGTGATAAGCTTTTGGCAATTACTTTTTTTTTGTCTTAAAACCTTTACTAAAGAGAGAGAGAAAGGGATAGATCTTCTTTAGAGTTTGCTTGACTTTCTTATCTCTTCCGTGATGGATCTTAAGAACAAAAGACTTATCTTATGAGTGGCAACACAACTGTGAAATTATGCGGGCATCTTTTCCTAGCCTATTTTCTTGCTGTTCTCTCGACAAGCAGCTAATTCCTCCCGTGTGTTTTCCTTGACGTAGAAAAACATTCCTTAGAGTCCCAAGGATTAAAATTTTAAGCCTCCCCGCCTTTCCGCATATGTGTAAACGCCATTGTAACGCTAAATATTAGTTTTTGTAGTATCCAATATTTAAGACCCTCCAACTTTGTCTCCGACTCGTCATCTGTCCTATGCGACTCACAAGCATGAGGCTTTTAATTGAATTAACTTTATTCCAAGATTTAAAATTTTGCATGAGAGTTTTCTTTTCCGATAATACCAACTTGTTTATTGAAACCACTTGTTTATTGAAAATTAATATGTTCTTTTGCTAAGAGACCGAAGTTGTTGAATTATTAGGAATCGTTAACGATTAAATATTTAAATAGATAATAGAGTTAGTTGCATATAAATTTTTCACTTCCGATAGGAATTATGTTTTTGGGTTTGATCATACATTTTTATTCTGACGGTTTATTTATACCTTTGCTGAATCTCATCCATTGGAAATGAAGGAAAACCTTATGACGGTTAACCGCGTTCCTTACTAGAGTACACGAGTACACCCGTGTGTATAAATCGAAGCTTTCTAGTTTTTTGTCAAATAGTTTCAAATTTCGCTCCCAGTTCTGCGCTTGGAGGAGAAGTCATCTACAGGGCGGTAGTACTGTCATGGAAAGTCCACTCTGAGCACAGAGAAGTACTGTTTACTGCTCCTCAGGAATTTTTATTTTCCTCGCTTGATGAAACTCGTCCTCTCCTGCCTTTCAGAGAAACAATATTTTCCTCCCTCCTCGAATACCTGATCTCATGAGTAACTCTTTTTGGTCCGAGGAATACAAGCGAGCGATGGCCCCGTGGGCGTACTGTCCATTCCTGCCTTTAAAAAAGACAAATATTTGGTTGAGTCTCCGTTGCTCTCAAAATAAAAAATACATTTTCAACGCTCGAGGTATCCTAAAGTTTTTTCCAGGACAACTTGGCAGCAAAGGAATTCAATATTTAAACTGCGAAATATTTTGGGTCGATTTCTTTTAGTAATAAAGGACCAATTTTAGATGACCCCATTTTCACTAGTGGAACCACCCCTTACATTCCATGAGAACATACAATTATCCTACTTGCCGTAATATGAAACGCGTATTACATACTTATATAAAAGTTATTTAATCTGTGAATAAAATATCAAATCAATTTTCTATACGTCTTCCTAGAATATTGCCGTCCTTTGATCTTTGAACGGTCGAGATTACGGCTAACTTTGTCCTTTTGAACGATAAAACTGGTGTAGGAACGTTTCCTAAAACTAACAAAAGAAAAAGATCTTTCTACGCCATTATCATAGCGATACCTAAAAAAACAATGTAGAAAGGAATGATTAGTACGCATACATGATGTAGACACTGACCACGCTTCGTGCGGGTGATGGACGCCATTCCAATACATTTAGAGAAACTAAATATGTATGTCATCCATGAGTAGAGTCGGAAAAAATTCTTCAAAAATATAACGAGTAGAAAATCGGCAGGGAACGTTTGTTATGCTGAGGGGAGAAAAATAATGAGCGAATTCTATATCCCCACGTTAAAGTAGAATAATGTGGACGGAAAAGAAACAAATGATATCAGATATAGCATATGCGAAACGAAGAAGGGGTGTACGACTAGGAGGCAACTACTCAAAGATATTGAGTCTGAAAGAAGAAAGAAATGTATGAAGGACAATATGTGTATATCTGGTTCAGACACTTGACCAATTTGGGGAATGGCAAAAAGGTGGTCCGAAGGTAGGCTTTAGAGACATGGTTATGGGAAAAGTAAACGGCAACCGCCATTAATAAACAATGTGAGAAATGAAGAAGTAGGTAAGTAGAAGGTTGTCAGGGAACTTAGGGGAATGAATAAAGAAATCGAAGAGTAAATGCAAGGAAAGCTGAATGTGTAAACATTCACGAGGGCATATTGACTTCATAAATTTGCATGGTAAAAAATATTTATTACGAATTATAGGTGAATTGTCAATGGACTTCCAACGAGGGATTATTTATTGATTAAAAATTGGCAATTTTCCACAAAATAAAATTTAATATGACCGGTTTCAATGTAACTACATCATCATCAGGTGAAAAACAGGTGAAAGCACATCTGATGATGATGTAGTTATATTGAAACCGGTCGTATTAAATTTTATTTTGTGGAAAATTGTCAATTTTTAATTAATCATGATATTCCACCATACAACACCTAAAACGTCTGTTTTAGGGATTATTTAGATGCATGTAGGAAAATGTGATATCTGGACATATTATTTGATTGAAACTAATTAATGAATAATAAACATGTACACACAGTCCCTGTTTTAGATGGATACGTTGAAAAAAACCAAGGATTAAGAAAAAAATGTCTGTGGGTAAGGGGAAAACCAAAACTTATACCTCTTATTTGAAATTTCCTACAGTATTTATATTTATTAAGAATTGTGTACACGCACTCACTAATTCCTAGTTATTCTCGTTAATTTCTACTGCATAATTAAAATTAATGAATATTATCGTATTTATTCTATTCTTCCTGCTTTATAATATGTTTTCCTATAAAATAATTCAGAATATAGAAATCAAATGTGTTATGTCTATAAATTCATCTCCCATGCATGCCTTATGTGTGTCTTTAAACAAAACTCGTAAGAATTTAACGGAAGTGAACGTAAGTATGGTCGCAGGTGTGGCGGTGGATAAAAGCACAGTGAAAGACAACTCGCAGTTTTGGTTTATGGATATTTCGGTGAAACAACTAACCTTTTCAATAAAAGGAGAAGACTCCAGTCTCAAAATTGCTGGAGGATATCCAAATGGCTGCCTCGTGCCATTCTATCGCCGGAGCGTTTGAGACCATGCTCCCCAGATTGGTAGTTTGCTCTCTCTCTCGCTTTAATTGCTAGTTTGACCTGTTAAAACTAATTGCGAAGTAGAACCTACTTCATCGACAATTCTACATTAAAAATGGTGTAAGATAGCCACAACCACAAACAACGCAAGTACTGTCCCCATGACAGCGGCCGAAACAAAAAAGAAAACGCATCCCCCCATTTTTACTCTCCCTGCTCAGCCTGTTTTATCAGGACTGAAAATTAAATTGGCCTTCCGCGTTAAATTGGCCCTTTTATGGCGCAGCGTTTATAAAATGAATTGCGACGGGAGCAATGAGTGTAGCCCTGGACATATGTGACTCCAGTGTAACCCCAGGATCAAGGGACACAAAAGAAGCTCGGACACCGGAGCCATCCACATCGTCGCTGTCCCCGGAAGGACCTCTCCGCCGCAGAGCGGTCTGGCGATCCTTCACTTCGGGAACAAAAGGCCCCAGTTTGGATTCTTGGGAGGAACTGGATATTGTCCAGCAGGAGAAAAGGTCTTTTAATGGTCGGCAATTTTTTTCAAATTCCTAACCCCCCACCCCCATCTTCCCGCTCGCTGTTCTCATCCCGACAGAGAAACCGTCGACGCTGCTCCTCATCCTCAACACAACCTCGCCCCGCTCTCTATTGGCTCTCCAGCGTAAGCGACCTCCCTCTTCAGAGCCGCACACTCCTCAGACGTTCCGCCTAGTTTCGCCGACTCCGAAAGTGCCGTCCTCGCCGCATCACTTCTCGAGAATTTGAGAGGCCCTCTCTCCCACTCCTCTCGCCACTGACGCTCGGTCGGAGAAAGCACGGCTCAAGTTATGTGCGCGAGAAACATTCGCTCATTCTCACGCGTTCTCATCCACACGACGATGGCGCACTGCGTCGAAATGCGCGAGATTCGAAGAGATTTTCGAAAAGGGAACAATTACCATTTTCACTCTCCCGGCTATCTATCTTTTAAAACCAAAACCAGTTGAAATCGATAGAACACGCGCTGTCAGTTTAGCGTCCGCTTAGAGAATATGTCTAATCTGACGCCGTGAGAATCATCAATCCTTCGTAGTACGCCAGCAGATGAGAGATTATCCGACTGAAATAAGAGAAAGGCAGTCTCGTTCTGTGAGATTCAAATACACGTATCTTCAAGGCTTCTTCAGATTATATCTAAACTAAGGGCAAGGTTAAAAAACAAATTCAAATATGAATACCTTATAATCAGCGGCCTTTATTTCGATTACTCCTTCAATACAGAAACTCATAATTCCTCATATTTACCGGTGAGCTAGTACTCCGTTCTTAACTTTGCATGTGATAGCTCGAAAAGTATCGATCGGTTGGTGTGCATGTATATTGATGTTCTATCTAAAATTTAAAATCAGTCTACAATTTCTGATATCAGATGTAACATTGCCAATGAAGGGTCTATGCATCAGCGCCATACTCAATTTTGTGCGTCCGCTCATTGAATTTCCTTGGGCTGCGAGGGTTTCTTGAATGAGAAACTAGAAGTATTCTAAAGCCATATTAAAAAAAATATTTTTAAAAAACATTGCCTGAGAACACAAAAGAAAGTAATGGAAAATTGTTTTCATAATTCATTTAATCTTAGAAGAATTGAATTAATAACGCAATCATGTTGATAAATGTATTTCTCTGGCTGAAAAAAAGAAATGCCGTGTAGTTGAAAGCACGGCTCCCGCCATTCCATTTCGCGACTGTAGATGCCATTCTTGTGTGCGGTTTTTTCATCCAACTGGATGCACTAAGGCTTGATCAATAATTTAACGCGTGCCATTTTTGGTACGTGCCCTGGAATTGACGAATCAGCACACAGAATTGTAAATGCTCGTTGCAAATGCTTTCAACCTGCATTTGCAACAAGACAATCTTGTAATTTTGATCGTGCGAATAAATCATTGTGTTCAATTGGTGGTAAAATATCAACATAGAAAGAGCCAGTCTCTCTGATGAATTTTTCATCCTTGGATTTCTAACGATGGGGATTAATATTCGCGGCAAATTCTGAGCATTTTTAGAGTGCTACGCGTTGATTTTAAAAAATCCCGTCCAATTCTTTTGCGAATGTGATGTTTCAATTCGATATTCTCACATTGAAATGTCGTTCTTCATCACGTGAAGTTGAAAATATACCTAGAGAATTACTTAGCGTATTATTATTATTGATCTAGTGGTGCTTGATAAAATAGTATATTTCATTTTTGCAATGTTAGGCCCAGGATGAGAACTACCGGAGATGATGCTCGTACTTCAATCCATTGGCGTCTTATTTGGACCTCCAAAAACGCGAATAATGACTGGGAAGCTCAATGACAATTGAATTACTTAGTACATTCATTTTTTATTGTTTCATGCCTCCTCTAAGGTATAATTTGGAAGGGGGATTAATTTATTTCTGTTATTTATCCCGTGAAACTCGTTTACGGAACGTACTTAAGTCATTTCTTCTCTAAACTCTGAATTCTTCTCCTACAAATATTAAAGCGCTATTTTAGACTATTTTGAACTCACAGAACACCTAAATCCTCCCATTTTAAAACCTTGGCTTGTTAGAGTGGACCGTCCCTCATGTATCAATCGTGCTACAACTAATCTTTGCCTAGAGTTACGAGGGTCATCCGGAAAGTAGTACCCGTTCGTGAAATAAAGACACAAAAGTAAATATTAACAAACATAAAAAATTTTATTTGAAAGAGGATACTTTAAACTACTTCTCAACATAATCTCCAAGCAAATTAAGGCATTTGTCATAACGTGTGACAAGTTTCTGTATTCCTGCTGCATAGTCCTTCGCCGCCAGCTCATTGAGATACGCGAGGGACCCATCTTGCACAAATTTTTGCATAATGCAGATGGTGTTTAACAATTTCATGAACAATTGTTCGAGAAACATTGGGAAAATGCTCACAGATGTCATCAATTGTGACGCGCCGATCGTTCCTCACGAATTCGTCAACTGAGCTCACCAGTTGGTCTGTAATGACAGACGGTCTCTCCGAACGCTCATCGTCGTGTGTGTTCCCCCTCCCCATGTTGAAGTTGCGACACCACCGCCGAACAGACGACTCGTCCATTACATTGTCTCCATACACCTCCTTTAATTGGCGATGGATATCACATGGGCGAACGTTTCTTGCATTGAGGAATTTAATCACTGCCCTCACTTCACAACTGGCGGCGTTCTCAATTTTTTTAAACATTGTAAACAATCACAGAAACAACACAGGCAATGCTAGCGTCACGCAACTTGGCTCAGAGAAGGCAGACAAGCCACTGAAGCTATCTGACCTCGTCCAGCGGCTACTCGCGTCGTCAGCACTTCATGCGGCACGAACGGGTACTACTTTCCGGATGACCCTCGTATCTGGCAGTGGTCGAAAACAGCTCATTTTGCAATGTGTGTGAATTTAGCAGCTGGCGTAAAACCGTTAGTTTCTCTAAAAACATGCAATTGTTTTAGATAGAAAAATAAAAATGTTGATCAGTAACCAAAGAGGGAAGCTTTAGAGTTGAGGCTTATAGGACTAACATGACAAGAACTTCTAGTAACTTTTGATCACACTTGTCTCTCGCCTAGTGTAAAAACACATCACCATCAGGATCAACATCTAATCCATAAAACATTCCAATTCAGTTTTAATACTGTTTTAATTTCCAACGTAACACCGGTTTTGATCCGTCGACGAGCAACGCTGAGAGTTAAAAATGACGCCCCGTTTAACAACCTTGCCAATGGGGAATACGTATATTGATTATCACAAAAACTCTGCATCCATTTCAAATAACATATTTTTATTACTTTGGGGAAATAAAAAGGATACAGTGAGAATGGGTTCTGATTTATTTTTACCCGAAAACGTTATTTCCGCAACATTACGGCTAAATCTATCGATATCATAAATGGAAATTTTTTTGTTGTAACCGTATCCGCGGTATGAAAGGGCATTTGATCGAATATTTATTTGACTCGAGTAACAAAAAATGTGAGAACTAGATCGATTGAAATAATCATTTTTCAAGCATTAAACGCGTGGGTTCAAAGTTAGTTGCACACAAAATGATGCTAAACTTTATTTGGCACACATGGGTCACAGATAAATGTCTATTTCGCCCTTGATGGTCAAACTCTATTCCCGCGTCAACGAGCGCAATTATGGATGAAACGTCAATCTCTTCTACCTCGTGGCAACATCTACCCAGATAAGTGTATAGCGATGTAGTGCGGTTCACTGGGATTGGTGCGAATTGGGTTTTGCTTAGTATTCTAAATTTTCTGGACATTTTTTTCTCTTCTCTCACGATCCCAACCTCGGAGTTCGATATCCTATCGCCTGAGCCGTAGAGAATTCCGAGAACTAAAGTTTGGTAACGGGGTTCTTCTCGAGATCTCTCATGGAAGGGGAAACCATGTTGTCACCATAAAAATTGTGAGCATCACAACGAGACCAAGAATCGGAAAGTGGCGGATCACAAACCGGACTCGGAATACGAGCATGAAAATATTGGAACACCTACGTATCTTAAAGCAGCAAACCTTTAAACGAGTAGCGGTCCCATACCGTAGCAATCGTCATGACACGTCCCCCGGCTGTTTTACATTTCGTCCTGAGTCGAAAGTGCCTTGCGTCCCTTCTTCATATTTGCCCGTCCCTGTGCGTGCGGTGGATGGAAGAGGCGGATATGGATGAGGACTACCTCTCCAACGGAGAATGGGGTGGAGAAAACCTTGACGTAAATGTTGACGAAAAAATGTACTTATATCATAATTTTTTTTACGCTTTATAAAAAAATTTGAGTGCCACTTTAAGAGTGAATTCCGCAGAAATTTCTGTTTAATTATCGGCAGGTGTCCTTCCATGCACGCATGAGATATTTTTCTACTTAAAATTACTATTTAATTTGTAATGACTAATGAAATCGTTAGAAGACATTTAGCTAAAACATAAACGACGTAAAACTTATTTATTTCATACTTACCACAAAACTTATTTATCTCGTATTTACCACATACATTATTTGTCAAGCCCATTCGCAAAAATCCTGAACTTTCTCTTTGAAATATACGTCTTGATCCCGACACGCGCTTGGAATGAATGGAATGGAATGGGTTATTCTTTTCACGAAAGAGGATGGAGGTTGTATTATTTCTATGGACTAACCTGAGGGGAATGATAGTCGACTAGGCAAGTTCCGTGCGAGCTTTAGGTGGGACAATAAAATCTAAGAACGGCTTCTATGCGTTTCATATATCATCCTCACGATTTGTGAGAGAAGGGATCGTAAAGGGAAGATGGGAATTGTTTGGGAGGTTTGTGATACATTCTGAACATCCCCATGCATACTCAGAAACCTCCTTCGGCCTCGTTTAGATAGCGGCGGAAAAACCTCACTCTCCCCCCGGGACCGCTGATCAAATTGCTTACGCGGCGCGCGGATTTGTTTATTGCCTGCCGCGGACTGCGTCCTCGATATAAATGACGCGTGACACTCCCTGGATCCTCCCGAGCCAGCTCAAAGGGCCGTTTACCCGATCAATTTTAATTGAAAATAGCATATTGTCAATATTTAGTGACGTGCCCGTCTCTCAATGTGTGCCAGGCGCTCAAAAAGTATACCGCCGCGGGAATAGTCTTCTTCCGCGGGGTAATAGGTACGAGGAACTGAGAGGGAAGACGGCGACACTCGTTTAGAGGCGGTCGATTGGTATCGACTATGGGGCCGCGTTTGTTTTTTCTTTATTCCTATGAACGTCTTCGGGACGGAAAGTTTGCAGCGACGGCTGAAATCGAATGAAACTCTCGGGGAGCTTGCGAAGATACTAATCTGGACGAGTTTTACTGCGGCGTAAAATATTCAATGTTTTGTTTTTTTAAACCCCCGTTATTAAGTATATAATTGGCCGTAGTGATGAATGAATAAAAAATATTGATGCAGTGGACGGAATCAGCTGTAACCTAGTGTCATTACACGTTCACGATAGCGTCAATGTGAAACTTTAGTGAAAGCCTCGAAGGCTGTGCGACGCGGAAGGAAAATTATGTTTGACCGTGCGTGTGAGTTAGCGGGAATATTTTGAGATTTTATTCGGCAAATGAAAAAAAGTTAACTCTTACAACAAATATCTAAATACACAAGGAGTGAATTAACTGGGCTCAACGTGTCACACAAAGGAAAAATGAAGGCAATTAATCCTATTGCTTGTGAAACTGCAAGTCTATCGTGACAAAACCAACAGTGATGATTTATTAACAAAAATTAAATAATTTCTCATGCTTGTCCGTGCATGTTTAAAAAGCTTTGTCTCTCTCTCTCTGCGTGGCACCGAGTGGTGTCTCCGTTAAGCGAGGGCAGAACTAGAATGCAAATGTTGATACACTTGGGTGAGCGCATTTATTTTCCCTTTTTAAATGAGTAAATTTGAACTTTACATTGGAAACAATATGCTCTTTCCTGCACGTTATTCACTTTTTTATTTGACTAATTTTCCAAAGAAACTATTGAACGCTGTTATGTTTTGTTCGGATTCGTTACATACCTTTAAGTTTTATGTAAAGTTTTAGAAAAGGATGTAAATTTGTTTGTTGTTTTGTAAGCTTGAGACGAAAGTATTCATTATAACAAGGATCATCATGATGGATTAATATCCATCCTTTATTTTTTACAAGGCGTATGCGTATATATTTTAAGTAAGTGGCCTGAAAACTTTCGGATGAGTTAAAGTGTGAGGAGGTCATGTATTGAACGAATGAATTTGTAGGTATATGGCCATTCTGCCTTAGATTTCGAGGAAACCCATACTAAAAATGCGTATTTGGAATTCAAAGAATTTAAGATGTATTATTAATATGAAAATGTTTTGTAATATCGCCTGACATATCTGTGTAGAATCATTACCATGAGGGCTGCAAAAGGCCAGCCTTTAATACTTAAAGGACAGTTATTCCTAAACAGCTGAGTGGATCCATAATTTCTACTCGGAATCGATGTGGGTAATTCGAAAATTACATATATTTAATGAATGAGAGTCTTCAAACCAATAGACTAAACCATGGCGAATTTTCCTTGCAAAGGGCTGTAATTGTTCTTTTTATGCTCACTGGACGTGATGAAGATTTCAAATCTCCGTCGTAGGAGTGGAGGACTCTTGAGGAAATTCGTAGAAAATTCAACGACACAATCACGCCTCTTTCGTCACACTCAAGCAAGGTGTGCAGTTTGGAGAATTTGTGAGGCATCATATTTTTTTACAGAGTTGGTCCTTTTTTTTAAGCATGAGAGTAATATAATTTAAGTAGTGTAAGTAATGTAAGTAGTGTATGTAATGTAAGTAATGTAATGCAAGTAAACCCACGAAAACCTGAAATGCCATTCTGAAATTCTTAGAATAGAAATTAGCGGGTTTTAAAGTGCAACAAGTTTGAAGAAGACACATAAATGAGATGATTAAAAATTTGAAATGGTTCAAAGATTCGTGGCCACAAGGAATAACGTATTCATGTTTCATATTAATTACGTAAATAAGGTGTGTACATCATTGTGACCGAGGGTGTGGGATGCGACCTGCTGAAAAAATCTACTAATTAAAGGGTACTGTAGAGTCTTAAAAGCTTTGTGAAGGATTCTGCTGATGATTGGTTGATTAATGAGATCGGGATATTATCCGCACGCTTAACGAAACACAAACGTTTTAACGACGTTTCAGCGGGCTTCTTCAGTTGAACAGAATTACAGTCTTTGTAGTCTTGGAGTGTCTTTCTTTCTGCAAGAAAATGCCGCACTGATTGAAGTTTATGTCTGATAAAAAAATAAAAAATTTTAAATGGAAAAGAAGCAGGGGAATTCGTGAATTGGAACCCATGATAAATCTAAAACTCGTTTAATTCGCACTTTCCCATTATTTTTTCTGTTACGCAGCATCATCTAAACGGTGAATCACGAGACTTTGCAGCTCACTCACACTGGAACGCGATAAAATTTATTTGGGACTGCGCGATTCAAGTTGA
The DNA here is from genome assembly GCF_022747635.1 of Hetaerina americana. Classification (NCBI taxonomy): domain Eukaryota; kingdom Metazoa; phylum Arthropoda; class Insecta; order Odonata; family Calopterygidae; genus Hetaerina; species Hetaerina americana. Next base: position 50,973,253 of record NW_027286985.1, on the reverse strand, counting down.
TCATTAATCGTTTATTATGAAATCATTCACGGCTGTTAATTAAAGTTTTGTTCATCATCACCCGATTCAGCACTCGTATCACATGAGTTCTATTTACGCAACTCGGCATGGATTTTTTAATTCATTGTAGACCTGGTAATTTATAGGTGATCGCTTGTTTGCGTTTCATTTTCCGACACTTATTGTTAGCGGTTCCTGCATATATTTTCCGGAACCACGACGACCTCATTTTAACCGCCACAAAGCCAAGGGTTCGTCTCTAGTCTGTCGTTCGATTAGGCCCCCCCAGTGGTGAGCCGTTGGCGTGCTTTATGTGAGTCCCCTCCGCTGGAAATTTTATTCCGTTAACCGCATCGTCGCCATCATACTATATTTTCACGTTGATGACACCAACCGAGTATTATCGATAAATAACGTAGTGATTTCTCGGGAAACCCCCGCGCGCGTTTGTTTCCGGGCATTTAGATTAGACGTAGAAAGTGGTCGAGGGACAAAAATAATAGGAGTACCAAAAATAAAAATTGGCCAAGTCTCCTAATTCCCCTCCTTTGACCGTTTCATTAATGCAGGGCCCTTTTTACGCCCCGCACGACCCCAAGGAAGGAAAGGACCCTGTTCAGTCTACCTCCCTCCAGACCTCCTAACATTTTTCCTCCCGGCTACTCCCACTATAGAAAATACGGTGCTGCTCTCACTCCAGAAAGAATATTCGAAAGGATATAACGCAGGGGATCGTAAAAGAGTTGCCTTTTCCTGTTTTATTAAAAGGTCTATTACTTTTTTAGCGCCACCTCTCAGCTAACTCATCTGTGAAAAAATCGATGCGACCAAAGTGACGAGATAAAGGCTTACAGTGAGACATTAATTAAGGGAAGGGCGTTTTTTTTAAAAAAAAGCGGTTTGGGGCGTATTCCAGCCAGATGGCGAGAAAAAAAATATTTTTCTACAATGGAAGAGACAGAAGTTTCCCAGTCGGGACTCTTCTCGTGGATATCTGTTTTCAAAGATTTTGCCCTTGGACGAGAAAGCGGGATAGCATTTAAAGGGAAGTTACCTTAATCGTGACTTTATTCTTCTCTTCAATTCGATCTCGCAATATTGGTAATCCGTTTAAACCAGAAAAATGTCCTCATTGGTTTTTTATATTTCAATTATTTGTTAATATTTTGGTAATACTCATTAAATTTCCGCTGCAATTATTCAATTGGGAGGGTATAAATTACACTCAACCAAATAAATTTGGAATAATTTCGAATTCGAGCTCTCATTTCATGTGAAACAGTTATTATAATTTATTTAATTTATGATAAAATGCAAAATGGTCATTAAAAACTGTTGTTTGTGAGTGAAAAATCCTCGTTAATATTTCAGCAGGCATAAATGATTGCTAATAATTGCTACCTTTCCGAATAAGGATTTAAGTTTACATAGTCTACGTCAGAAACCTAGTGTGTCGCGTTCTAACCCACCATTTCAGACCTGAGATAAATGCTACTCCAATTAGTTAAACAGTTCACACAATTATTTCATTGACATTTCAGAAAATTGCTACGGTCATTAGAATTACATTTACGCATTATCTGTTTAGGCTATACAACTCCCATCTCATTATTTCAGAGTTTCATCAACACCGTTTTGCATTGCTAGTTAGCCATCAGGATTGAAACAGCGCAATAACTGGCTAACTAATACCTCAATAAGAATATTAATCCTTTTTTCACCGCGAAACTCCAAAATTAAATTCCTTGTTTGGTCAAGAATTTCTTTCATCGGGTGTGAATGGCGCTCCAAAGCCTGCCTTATGAAGCTCAAAAATATCTGCTCATCTCGTATGAAGCTAAAGGGGTGAAATGGAATGCAAAATGTTTTAACGTTAGTACTGCATAGCTTAGCAGTCTCCCTACATTAGCCGATAATGCCTTTAATTTTGACGTAAGCGTTGGAGCCACGAGAATAATATACTCCGGGGTCATAACTCAATGCTTAATCAGAGCTTAAATGAAAATCATTTAATTTCCGTAGAGGGAATTTAACACCATTCGAAAAGAATTATTTAAAACTGAGACAAAATTACTTTTTTTCAAAGAGATTTAGACATTCATAAAAGAGTAACGAGGACTCTTAAATTTGAATATTGGTAGTGATTTAATCCATTACAACTCATTTCTGTATCTAAAATGTGTTTAAAGTATTTTCATGACTCATAGCGTCACTTCGGTCGTTCAAAATTTTAATTTTCCTGTTTATCTCGGTAATTCGAAAATGCTGACCAGAAATATATTTGGTTCGATTTCAGGATATATTGAGTAATCCCACCGCTATAAAAAATTAACTCTAAATTAATCTTAAAATTTGTACCCTGAGGGACGATTAAAATCATTTTCAGCCGCATGGGCCATGTTGTGAAAGAGTCGAGGGCCAAGTGCCCGGAGAGTCTTAACCAGACCCACAGGTCAAATTTCCACAGCTCAATTCATACTGGTAATAATTTTTTTAGCGTGGAAAATTAAATTATTTGTCTTTAAAACCCACTAAGGAATATCACCAACAGAGTCAATTTTCGTGATTTAGTATCTCGTTACATTCAGTTAACTACCTTTCGTCATTGAATGAAGGCAGAAGATTTCGTCAACCCATCCTCTTACTAAGATTAATAGAGAGCAAGGTTTTCCCCAGAAATTATGACCTAAAAAGTTTGTTTGGCAACAGGTAGATACGTTAATTGCATTTCATTTTATCCCAGATTTGAGGAAAATTATCAGCCCAACATTAGAAATTAGAAAAAAAGTTTCCTTTATCTAATTTAGGTTAAAATCAACGCTCAAAAGCAAAATTGTGCTCACAAAAGTCTCCAAAGTCTAATGAAATAACGTGAAGAATTAACTTTTAAATAAAATCCCATGTGCTCCGAAACAATGGTAGCGTCTCTCCCGCTTTACAGTGGGAATCTTCTGATCCGGAGTGAATTTTGACGGACTCATTTTTTATGCATATTTCTTTCATCTTATGAATCTAACGTTTCCCCACCTTTTAGTTGCTTCAGTTTACTTCCGACTCGGTGATGCCGACACTGAAGTCTGAGTAGCGCCAATATTTTAAATTTCGATTTCCCAAAAAAGAGGGCAAACAGAAATAATTACCGTAAAAATCTACGTCCAAAGCAGTATTCATGTATGAAAATATTCTTTTCATTCACTCTTGAGGTTGAAAGTTGACTTCGGTGTACTAATTCTCTACATAAACTAGCGAAATTCAGCTTATACCGACTTATGGTTGTACTCAAGTACAAAAGGAATTTGAAAAGTGGAATATGACACAGTCATAATATCTGCTTTGATCAGCCCTATAGATGATAGCTTACTTAACAGAGATAATCATATGCCCTTGACCACAGTGCATACATAATTAACAGCTATATGTACTGCTATAAATCGGGTGACAACAGGGATACGATATGTTATATCCCCACTAGGAAGTATGGAATCTGGGTAAGCCATAATACGTGATTATTTGAGCAAGGTGGACTGTTGGCGTGTGCAGATTATAGTTTCAGTAAGAATTGTGCAGTTTTACCCTCAAATCCACCTTGAGTTCCATTCAAAATCAAACGTCTATATGACTCTTTAATTAACTCTATTATCAAGCTTCTTTCACATATAAGCAGCACATTGGCCTATCAAGTTTACGTTTTCAACTAGGACAATTTTTCCGGTAATTTATCCTCATTACGGTACGATATCAATGGAAAATAGAATGCTGATAACTGATATGAGTAATCAGGGAGAAACCAAAAATGAGTGAACAGGAATCTTAAGCTATCGATTAATGGAAATTCATCTACGGAAAGAACAGATCAGGTAAAGTAGAGTTGAAATAAATATATGGTTCGATTGTATCTAAGCATTTGATTCTATTATTTCGAGAGTTCCAAGATCCGGAAGCTTCAAGTAAGTCTCACCAGCCGCATTGCCGACAAAAAATTCATTTCTCATGGCCGAGAGAAAAAAATACGTCTTTTCCACGGGACGGAATTGAAGGCAGAGAGAGAGAGAGCAAAAACATCTTGAAAGCATAAGGAAGGAATTAAGACTTTACGCGGGTGAATTATTCCTCTCGCGTTCATTTATTTTTCATGCACCTCTCCCGACCCTCTCAGTCATGATGTCTTGAACGAAAAATAATTCATTGATGAAGTAGAGAGAAAATTTCATGCAAGGGTACACGGGAGGCGAACCATTGTCAGTCGGGGATCCGACGCCAAAAATGCCCAAATGGTGGCAGATATGAATGTAAAATGAACGCTCCCCCTCTCAAGGGCCCCTACCCCATCCGCTTCTCCTTTCTCTCGAATCGGGTGGGTGCTAAGAGAGTGGGAGGTGATGTGGGATGGAGGCTCGGGAGGATCTTTCCACTCCCAACCCCCACACCTGTTCCCTTTATTTCCTTCCTCGAGCACCAATTTTTGTGCGCCCCACAGTTCCGGGAGCGGTAGTGCTCGTAATAAAAAAATCAATCCCATCTCGGCTGATAATTACGGTCCCCTTTGACGGCAGTAATGATGATCGCGATGATGCGGGAGACGGCGGTTATCAAGGGGGGGGAGGGACTGAAAGGGGAGCGGCGGGGAGGGTGGGGGAGGAGGGATTATGAAGCATTCATGGGAGCGGGGAACACGGCACGTGAATGCATCCCCACCTCCCCGTCCTCAACCCGCCACCCCCTCCCTCCAACCCCTCACCCCCAGCCACCCCCCTCCTCCGACCCCACTTTCCCTCCACGCAAATAGTATAAAGGCGGATCAAAGAGAAATTTCAGGCGACGACCCCAACCGACGTCCCACCCACTTCGCCTCCTCTCTCCATATTTCCCTCTATCCCCTTTTTTGCACGGGACAAGGCGAAGCGCGTCCGTCCCCTCGCCCGCTCGCGAAACGCGCTGCTACGCAAACCGAGCACGTGGATGGATGCGAGGGAGGGAGAGGAACGAGGAAGCCTTATGCAGGTGTGATTGTGTGTGTGTGTATGTTGTGTGTGCGGACAATAAAGAAAATAAAGCAAGCTGTATAAAAAACAAGAGAAAGAGGCGAAGGGAGAGAGGCAGGGATAACAAAGAGCATTTTATGGGGATCTGCGTGCCGTTCAACATGCGCGGGAGGGGTGGAGTGTGAGGGACCTGGGCGTTGTGGGAGTTGCCGGTGGGGGGATGAGGGCATGTGCATGCGCGTGTGTGTGGGGGAGGGGATGATGGGCAACGGTGGAAAAGATATCGATGCGACCATCGATGTGATGGACGCTCATCGTGGATGGATATTCTTTTAGGCGGGAAATGTTTTGACAGGCAAGTCAGTGATTAAAATTCATATTTGAACATATTGCTGATCCGGGGCAGTTAACTAAGTTTCATTTGCTCGACAGCAATTAATGGAAGTGCCGATATTCAGTAAACCTTCGCCTGTTATTTGTGATATTAATGATTTCCGAGTGTTGAACGTAATAAATAAAAATATACTACATACATTTTTTTAGGTTTTTCTGAAGTATGCTCATGGAAAGAGATGCTTGAAAAATAATATATGATTATCACTTTTATTTGAGAATCGATATTATATGGCACTCCTAACTAGGAAAAAACGCGTGCTCGCATATGGAAGCAATAAGTGGAGAGAGCAAAAAAATGTCGACTACTTTTTCTTGAGAGACTCTTCAAAATGAATTTGTTTAAGGCAGCCATTCTGGGCAAGTGGAGTCTCCAGTCGAAGGTTAAAGGTCTTTCGTGACTTTGTTGGCGTTCAGGATCTTTTAAGAGCCCTATCTTGAAGGACTTTTGAAAGATTTATATAAGGAACTCGACAAGAATTCATTAAACTGATATTATTACCATTGGCAGTAGTCTATTGGCTTGTGGTAGGTTTTCGATGGACCCTGACACTACAGACTACCCTACTCGTTAGCCCTAGCCAGTATAATAAAAAGAAGATTTAAACCCCATACTTCATGTTACAATAACTCATTAATTAGCTCTGAAATCATTCTAACTACCTTAATTCCATCCAAAATTCCTATTATTTGCCTCACTCTGTCTCGAATTCTAGGAAACCTTTCCTCTCTTACCACTTCAGTTTCTCTTGCCATTCTCATATCTCCTACTTCCTCTCGTTCTGTCTTCAAATTTCCACCAATAGCCCTTTTACCTCCTCTTCCTCTTACCATATCTAAAACTTCATCGCTGTTTCTCCTTTCAGTCCATTTTATGAACTCCATTCTTCTCCACGACGATTCATCTCGAAAGCCTCCAAAAATCTATACTTATACTCTTGCCTTAACGGCCAAGTTTCCAAGAGATACAAGAGAGCTCGATGTTTGGCAAAAATGCATACCATATATGTAATACATCGAATCGTATTTAAAAAGTGTTGCCAGCCATTTTCACTAATAACAGTGAGTATGTTACGGAAAACCGAAATCACATATCCGCTTTAACGAATACCTTGTTCACAAATTCTTTACGAAGAAATATTTTCATGTTAAAATTTTCTTAAATAAAAGTCATATGAATTTTTAAAATACCTAAAAAAATTTCAAACACATAAATAAGCATTAATTAACCATAATGTCATAATTTCAAAGTGTAAAAACCATTTGTCTTTTCCACCTTGACTCGCGTTAACTAAGACAAATGATTATTACAATTTGATATTGTTGCATTATAACGCACATTTTGCGGCTGAATCTGTTAAAAAGTTACTGCTATGGCACTTCCCGCAGTTTTTTTAAAAGTTTATTGACCATTAAAAAAAAACAAAGTTGTAGCCTATGACTCGTAAAATTGTAGTTTTTAGTCGATGGTATAGGCATCATTCTTAGAAGAATTCTCTAAATTCTTGCTTTGAATTCAATGCACTTTCGATTCAAATGCGATAATTTGATTCTTTCCACATTTAAATCATTCGCCGTTTGAAAACGTATTCGTGAAAGAAATTATTCATGAAAATGGTTTCGTGAATGAGATATTCGCGAAATTGAATTCGTGAGTTGGATTTTTCGAAGAATAGTCCTTCCTGAAAATATCCATTCATGAAAACGACCAATAATCTTGAAAGAATTTCATTATGAGTGGTAAAACACAGTAATCAACCCAAAGGTCGGTTTGGTAGGTGATGGTAGAGTTCACCCAGTACTAAGCCCTATACGGCGTGTGTGTAATTCACACATCTGGGTGAGGGGGTCAGTTCCTTTCCCTGTGCCGGTTATAGTTTCCCAGGAAGATATGGTACCCGAAAAATCACAAAGCTTGGGTGGAGTTGCAGGTGCCCATAGAGCCTCGCCCGGGAATCGGGCCTGGGCCCTCCGGTCAGCAGTCCAACGCTCTACCCCTGGACTACCACGACCCACTAAAAGTGGTAATAATTACTTTTAAATGTTCGTGCTCATGCCATTATTTTTTAAAATGTTTAAATGTTAATTAATGGTTTCAAATGGAATTAAAACGATTGTATTCTCACACGGAATTTTAATTAATTTAGGACCCATTTTTCCGGAAGTAACAATATCTGTCAAGGTGTTGTCCTGGAGTAAATAAAAAAGTTTTGTTTATGATTTAAAGGTGAAAATGTTTGACGGTAGAACTTTTGAATCCCGTTTAAAACAAAAGCGACAAAATACGGAAACTTTAGGCTGGCGTAGAGAAGGAGTAAATGAAAGCTGTGACGGTTTTATGGTTTCTTCTTCTTCTTGACTCCCGAACGTAACTCTTGGACAGAAGTTTCGATTCACGTGGATTTTGACGAGAAGGTTGTGCATATCTAAAAGGTTAGGAATGAGATGGGTGGGATGGTATGGGGGGATGGGCGTGGGCAAAGCTCGACGGCGGCTCACGCCATCGAGGCGCGTTGTTCATCCGTCGGGAGGCCCGAATTAACCACCACCGAAGCCGACTCAGCGAGAGCGCGTTTGAGAGCACCACGTTGCGAAGTCATGGCCATTTACTTCAGCGGAGTGTAGAATGGACGCGCGAGGGGTTGGGGGATGGGGAGTTTGTGAGAGGGGAGGTGGAGGAAAGAGGAAAGAAGTGTAGTCATCGTGTGTCGGCGGGGGAGGGAGTTAGTCCGACGCGGTGCTCCACGGGATAAAGTGGTGGTAGGAAGAGGGGAAGTGGGGGGATGGGAGGAAAGGCGGCAGATATACGAGAGTGTGAGCAAAGCATGGGGGTCCAGCGGTGTTTTAAAGGCAAGAGGAAGCAGGAAAATGGCACACCACATCAAGTGAGCGAATAAAAGTACATTACCCTGTCGCGTTGGCCGCCGAGAATTCTCGGCGACGGATGTAGTTGATAGGTTTCGAAGTTGCTGCTCGGGAAATTCCCCTGATTAAATGTGAAAATGAGAGAGGGGGTTTGTTAATTTAAAGCTCAGTAACATATTCTAAATAATGTTTACAAGGGGACAACGAAGTAAGTATCCTTGTTCAACATTAAACCCGCGCTGCGGCCTGATGAAGTTTATAAATGCAGTGTCATGTTGAATTATTACGCACATTCGTGGAGGTTACCTCCATGTTGACCAAAGGAAAGGAAATAAACAAATATTTTATATAAATTTAAATAAAAAAACAAAAATGGTCTCCGGGTGACCGTCCTCAGTGACATCTACATCTACACAATACTTGGAAAACCGCCGCTAGTGACGAGTAACAGGTAAAATAAAGGTAAAAGGCGTTTGCTTGAAAAGATTTTTATTTCTATTCAAGACTAGAACTTAATTGCAGTCTCGGCAAGACACAGTTAACTTTACGTCCTTGTCAGACTTAGAATCCTATTTAGAGTTGATGTATAATTCCCTTATAACATTGTCCTCAATAAATGGGGTCAAATATTGACCCCATTAAGTGCTTCATAAGACATTTATTTTACTCGTACTGACTTAAAAGTCTCTTCGATAAAAATTAATATCCAGCAAATATTTATTTGATTCATATACGAGGCATTATCATACATCATCATGTGAGTATTTTTATCATATACATCTCATGCATCATACGATATGTGTTGTTTAGGTAAAACAATCTGTAGCTGTGAATTTAAAAGTGCAACAAATTACCTGATTTCGGTTTCATTTGGGTTTGGGAAAGTTTTTTTAAACACCGGTGATGAATAGCTCGGATGTTTTTCAAACTAACGCTTTACCCCGTAGCTGAAAAAGAAATATAAAATTCAGCATATATTTACGAAAGTTAATATTCATCGGAGGAATAAAAAATTGTTCCACTGCTGCTATCTTGGGACAGATATAGGTTTTTTATGTATTTAGTAAAAAAAACTTAGTTAAAGCCATGTCATAAAAGTTGAAGATATCGCTTCCAATCATCTGCCCCATAAGCATTTGAGTTCTCCACCAACGTGTAATCCAGGACCCGGATGGTGGAAACTTTACTGCAGTTTGCTTTCACTTTGCTACAGCTAAGCCGTCCGTAACAAGCAGCTACAACGTAATCCATATAATTTATACCGGCGGCAAAATTCATCGCGTATCATTAGTCACCGCGAGAGGAAATCCTTCAATCTGGCCCTCGTGGATTACTTTTCAGCCGGTTGTTTTATATCCTCGCATAGCATATTCGAGCGAAATCAAAGCTTGGCCAGATGATGGCGTTTGATGGGCCAGAAAAATTGGCCTTTCTGTTCAGACAAAAGGGTGTGCATATTAGGGTAAGCTTTAAGAACGAAGAGGGACCCTGGCCAGTGGTGGAAAAATACTTTGATTCTTCCTTTAAACGAAAAATCTGCGCGTTTTTCGATCAGCGAGACGCGTAGAAGGTGACGTTGAAAGATTAATCCACGAGTCAATAAAATGACGAAATTAAATTCGGTGCGAATTCACTGCGATAAATGCAACGAGGCGTGTACGTTCGTGGCGAAAGATGATGATTGTATCATGACTTTTTCCTTTATTTCTTACACATCTAAAAAAAAAGCGAGAAGAATATATTTTGAAGTACTGCAATCGACTTTATCCCTGTTGCACAATGTGTTCTTGAACAACTGATACTAAAGTATTACCATTAACGACTCAGCTCGAGGGAGGAAGTTTGTTGTATGGGTTGCTCCGCGAGCATTCGTAAAATTTGTGGAAAGAATGTAACCGGGTAGAAATCTTACGTTAGAGTTGCTACACTTATTTCATCATCAGGTGTGTTGTGCCTGATTCGTTCCTGAGCGTGAAAATGTTGCGAGCAGCAATCTCACCATTCATGAGAAATCGATTCGATAGTTATAGCAATTCTCGGAAGAGCAATTTGTGGAAGCTGTGATTTATTCCTCGCAAGTGGAGTTCATCGAAAATCAAAGTTTTCTCTCTCTCCACCCACACACACATCTCATCCTGTTTATCGCGCTCTCTCTCTCTTTCTTTCCCGAGTATAAATCATCTCCACACCCTTCACTCTTTCTCCAGCTTCCCCTTCTCCACCGAAGTCAGCTCTTTGATGTTTCCCCACAAGTCTCTTTACGTCTCATATATTATGAATGGTGTTAAACATCGTGCCTCGACCTATGTAAACATAGTGAGTGATCACACCTTTCCGCTCTGTTATCTTTCCTTTTCCAGGGGCATGTCTTTCCACCGGATGTCTCAATTTGGAATCGTTTCGAGGGACGTTTTAATAATGAATTTCCCTTCAGGAATGCAGATTATTCATGATTTCAAGGCGGTTTTGTGATTCTGCCGTAGGAAAATGTGCTGTATGCCATAGATAAAAATACTCTCATATCCTTCAAGTTTATATTTAGGTGCGTTGCAGGATAGCCATTAATAATAACCCAAAAACCACATTTTTTACTGGAAAAATGGTAAATAATAAATGAGCAGAGAGTAAAATATTTGGCACGTAATAAGTTAAAATATTTTTTGCATTAGTTTTATGAGATGAAAATTTATATTACAGTAAATATTTACTCTATGACATTCCGAAATATTCCAGATACATTTGGGCACTCAAATCGAAAGTGCAAAAAATATCTACTTTTATGATTCCGCTCAAAGTCAATCACTAAATTTAGGAGAAAGTTTTATTTAATAATAGTTTAATTATAAAATTTAATCTTAGGAACTAAATAAATGACCCCTCTGACATTTTAAACGGTGACGAGCAACAAAAGTAATAGTTGATGCCATGGACTCTCCAAAAAGTTAAGATCTGGAAAACATTACGCTTCTGATGTTTTATTGCATATAGACTCTGATATATTATTTGACCAGTTCAGCTGCCTATCTTTCCTAATTATCCGGATGGTCTGACCTGGGCATTTTGGAGGACTTGTCATTTTAGCAATCCATTCGGCTCCAAAATCAAACCTGTTTACGCTATGTGTTTCATCGTTTGTCTCTGGCGCCTACGTTTTGTCAGCTGGCGGCGCAATCTACTTTAATAGTGGTTTCAGTTCAAATGTTTTGTGTCTTAGTCCAAAGTCTCTTATTATACGTGAGAATCCATTCTAGAGAAACTTCGAAGTTTTTAAACTTCAAAACTTGCTTGAGAAATAGAGTTGGCAGGGTCAAGGTCGTTTTAACGTAGTGCCTCAGGCGTTCCTGGCGTTAATGTTAGATGAGATGTTTGAAGTGAAGATAAACAGTATGCTAGATACTCTAAGATAGCACAGACTGGATTTTCCCCAAATTAGATGCGATAACCAAAGTAGATTCATTCCACACAGCGTTAAATGGTGTGGTTTTAACAGGACCTCTACGTGTGAGTGTTGAGGCGGATGGAAGAAAAGTGAGGCGAAAAATATGGAAGGAAAGGAAAACAAACGTTGAAGTTTAAGGCATGGTAAGTAAAGAGAAAAGTTTGTTGGGAGAATTATGAAGAAGGCAGAACAGGTCGAAGCGTTAAAACTGGAATAAAATGGGATAATGAAGACGGAAATAGGGGGGCGAAAATATCAAATATTTGGAATGGAATTAAGAGAGGCGGAAAGTGTTTAGTGCTAAAGAATGACTTATTATGAAGTTTAACCTTATAAAGTGTCGTGTTTGGCAGGAATTAAAAGTTCAGCAGTGCATAGTGACTGAACTATTTCAAAACCTACCCTAACCCGGTGAACTTTCGGTTGGGATTAGAGGTAAACCTTGAATATTATCAGCGGAATAAAGGCTTTTAAAGGCGACCCTTTGTCCACCCGCTTTGGGAATTTTTTTCTCGATGTTTTATGCCATATTAATCAACTTTGAAGGTTGCTTTTCGGTAGGTTAGGGCAGCAGTCACACGATACTAAACCGAATAGTGTGTGAATATTATTCATCAATACTGGGGGGGGGGGGGGTCCGTTCCTCCACGACTTTCTAGGACTAATAAAACCGCACCACTTAAATTGTAAATGCAGTTATCCAAAGAAATCTTATCTGCGTCGACACAATGCCTTTCAAGCCGTCGCAAGGGCGTAAGGCAGGAGGTATTAGGGCAGCAGTCATGTATGGAGAATTATTAGTCAATATATTCACTTGAATATGTCTTATCTCGCATAAAAACACAACTATGCACATAAATGTTTACATGGATCATATAATTACTGTTTCACTAGACTTATTCATTCTAATTTGAGCGTGTAAGTTTCATTTATTTGTTTCGGACTCTTGGGTTCGATTTGACTGTGTACCGTATTGCGTGCGAGGTAAGAACTAGTGTTTGCATCTGTCAATGACATTGTAAATCTCTCTCATTTTGTCCCTGCGGTCGAACCAACCAATGTATAAAATTATTTCCTCTGCGTTTTAAGAAAGTTTAGGAGTCTGGTACCTAAGTCTTGTCTGATTTCTTTGGGAATCGACACTCTCCCAATCTAATTCCTCCAACATACCCGTCACGCTTATTCATTTTTCGTAATAATATTTTAAAAACCAAGGAAATTTTATCTTACACTTATATAATTCCTACCTCTCCTCCCATGGATTGACGTAGATTCTTAATGAAGCCTAACTAAAGCGAAGTAACACCTCTCTCTTGCATTTTCATTCAATTTCCTTATAACCCGTCTAATGGAACCTAAGTTCTTTATGGTTGACCCGCATACTCTTCTGATGAATGTACCCCATGAAAGGTTCACATGGGAAAGGTTAAGATCTCACAATACATGTGATTTGAAAATGATGTGCTCACTCGAGGACTGTACGGCTATTATTTTTTTTGTTATTGATTCTTAGATTTTACTATTCAAATTATTGCCATTTCTTATTCATCTCATAGCTAATTATACAAAAAGTAGGTTCAGCATAAATAGTTGGGGGCTTAACTCACTCTTTATGATATTTATTGTATTTATTCAGTACAATGCACTTGGGCCATCAGCAAGTCTGCAAGATGTGTTTTAAGTTATCCAAGTTCAGGATCAATCACTCAATATTCAGTAAAACCAATCAGCTATTAAAAATTACAATTAAAACAAAAAATTACATATTTCAGTAAAACAATAATAAAAACTGATTCATCAGTTTGACCGAAAACTCTTCCAGAATTTGAATATTCTTGGCAGACATTCCAAATGTTAGACCTTTTCCATGGAACTTGGCCACAGTATACTTGCATGAAAAAAGAAGAAAAAATATTCCTAGCATAGTTAATATCTTGAATTCGCGTAAGATGAAAGTGGGATCGGAATTCTTGCCCTTGAAGATTTCCATTTTTAAATAATAGAGAATGGTATTCTACGAATATATTTTCACTTTTGGATCTAACGCAAAAAAAAACAATTTAAAGGGGTAGGTTTGAATTAAAGACATATTTCACCAGAAAAAATATACCAGTTAAGTAATTTTTATGAGTTTCTTAAATTTTTCGGAAGGTTTTTGTATTTTACTTTAGGTTTTTCAAAATGATTTAGGTAAAATAAATGTCTCCATAAAATTCACCTTATTTTTACTGTTACTAAGGGTTGGTGGGAAAATTCATTCTGAGGACATTTAAAAGTAATTGAATGCGCCAGAAAAATTTATTTACCTAATCTGAAGCCCTGAGGAGGTATCTATTTTACACAGTTCTGGCTAGTCGATCAAATGTCACTTTGATAGTTCATGAGTGACGCCAGAGGTATTATTCTCTAAGAAAATATACTCAACGAACGAAGAAATATAATGCTACAACTGCTACGTGGCAGAGGCGTGTGGAATTGTAATGCCTATGTACTTAGGAGATTCGCTAGATGAAAATTTGATAATACTATCCGGAGAAATGCTTTCTTTCAAGAAAGGTTCACATATCAATAAAGGTTGTTACAGTCATTTATGACTTAGAACGTAGGAATCCAATTTCTAATTAAAATAACTGCAAAAATGAAATCATGCCACCCCTTGAAGAAACATTAAAAAAATAATCATTTCGTGACATATATTAATAATTTTCCGCATTGGATCCATTCAGTTATGCTGAAAAACAATTATCTAAGTTTCAGCTAATTTCAGCTGTTAGCTAACGTACGGCGTTGGGATTCGCGTAATTTGTAGAATGGAAGTAATTGATCAACGCGAAGTTTATGGGTCTCAAGTGAATGCCGTATAATTCAACCTAGAGCTATTGGGAGATTAGAGCTGCAGGACAGGTAAAGCCGAGGTTTAACGTGCTATTAGATCGGTGTGCATTACGGTTTTAAGGGAACAATTCTGACTCCAAATTACATTGTGAGTCATAAATGACAAGGAAAGGGAAATATTGAGGCAAACCACTCTAAATTAAGAATCATTTTCTCTCAAGCAGTCCGCGGTCATACCAGCATAGAATGTTTCGGACCAAAATATGCAAATCATTTGAAAATTAAACTAATATCCTATTCTCAGTATTGGGATATTGATAGCTTCAAGTAGAGAGATGATGTAGTTGCTCCTCTTCTTGCTGTGTACCTGCTTCGTTCCTTTTTACGCAGTAGCGTTCAGTATCGCAACTAAACACAATTGTCTTGTCGTTACTATCAGAGCTACCTTCAAGTATTCTCCCGATTAAGACTCGCAACGGATGTCACTTGCGCCTGCCTCTGAGTGTTAAAATAAATGCCCTTCACGGCTTCAGACTGATCCAAACGTCTTTTAATGTTAAAAAGCTATTATTTGTACCCCTGATCGCATCGGAATCTCTCATCAGATGGAAAGAAGTCATTCGCAAACTTCAGTGAGTTCCTCCACATAGCACAAAAGGCCGTTCACCCATGCCCACCCTCCTTGCCGCAACTAATTACCTCCCCTTCCTAAATTCTCTGCTGTTCCCAAATTGAAACTGGATTAGCCATGACCTTCTCCAAGCAAAGAGGTGGTGTTGGATGGAATGGTTAACCGCGCGAAGTGGTCTAGCACCCTTCCTGGAAATTTGTAGGATTCCACCGCGTGTGTCGAATGTGAAGAGAGAAAAACGTCCTCTCACTTCCTCCACCCCTCTTTCTCACGCTGTAGGTTTCATAATGCCATTGTGCAATTTTCAAGATTTAGAGAGCAGATGGAAGCCGTATATAGTTAAATTCAAATAATACTATAGACGGTGTTTTACATTAGATATAGTGACACAGATGCGTTCCATCTTACGGAAGGCCCTCAGCGTAAAATACTGTCTTGTCTCAAAGGGCCTTAATTTTTTATAATTATCATTTACGATGAAATATTGCGTGGTTATCTCACTATTAGACTGACAAGACTGTTTACCCCAGAAAGTTTTCAATCAAATTACTATATATTACAACACTTCCACTTGTTACTTTCATGCGTGTCAAATTATGAAGCAATGGTGTAATAATCTGTTGAGCATTTATGCAGTTCGATTATGTTGAATGTTAATGCTCAGAAACTATCTAAGATGAATATATTCTACTGCTTCAGACTTCACTTCGTGGAAGTATGTGTTATCCATACTAAAGAGACTTTGTACTTTTCCGCATATTTTTTTATTATGTACAACGCGTTTCACCGACTTACGACCTGATGATGCCGCAAGTCGGTGAAACGCGTTGTAACTTGTAATAAAACTCTGTGGAAAAGTACGAAGTCTTTTTAATATGGGTATCTAAGATGAAATTTCGTCATTAGTTATTAACGTAATTTGAGAAACAATGGAGAGAAGTTCATTAAAACCCGCCTTGAATTCAATTCCTTTTAAGTAATTTGTGTATAAATCGCCCGTGACTCAAATATATTCGGAATGTACGTATCATTAAAATATACCGCTGTCCATCAATAATTTAACTACTTTATTAAAAAAGATACTGTATCTCGAATAAACCCGAGGTTGAGAATCAAGCGTGATTGAAAATTGTGGGTTCTAATGTTAAAATCAGCTGTAGAGTGACGAGATTGTTTTTCAATTTAAAATTTATGTAGCTGCTACATTTTTTGCTTAAGTACGTACCAGCATTGTAGATGCCCCAGTCTTTGGAGTATTGAACGTTTTATGGGACGATACCGAGTTGAAATACTGGTGACCCCTCTCGGCAATCCTTGCTACAATCCAAATGGGCTGGTTTTGTGGATACTTTCTGGGGGAACCGGTGAACTTTCCAAGGAATAGCTTTTGGCGCAGGGGAATGAGCTGGTCCTGAATGTCGGGAGATTCCCTTGAAGTGTGATTTCACACATCATAAAGGCTAGGTTTACCTCCAGCAATCAAAACCAATTTTGCAGTTGATTCTTCGATGTAGCTGAAAATATGCTTAGGCAAATAGGAGTTCTAGACTCACCAACCCTTAGTTATTGTAGTCAATGTATAGATGTACCTGGGCGCAGTGTGCATCTGCTTTTAGAGCGACGGCACCTGGGAAAACTCTCATTCCCCGGAATATCCCTCCTCAAAGTGGCCGGTTTTGAGGTCGAGCCACTCCACCGCGTCGTAGAGCGTGGATAAATATTTCCCTTTGAGGGTGATTTGTTGCCTCTAGAAATTTTTATCGTCGTTTCAAAAGAGCGGGGTATAGGTATTGCGTTGTTCATGTCGTGGAACATTACCTGTCGTCACAAAGGGATTATTTCCTTTAATTTACCCGACTCAAAGCTATGAATAGTGGTGCTTTAGACTCTCAAATGAAAACCTGATGATGGGTATGATTGAATGAATAACCCCCCCAGTCTCTACCAATTTTTCCCGTCACCGCTGAGTGGAAACGACCCAGGTGGTATGGAAATTTCCCGCGACTCAGCAGGAAATTTTATAGCCTCAGCACACTTTATGACCAAGGTATTCGGGAGGTGTTCCCATTTAGAGCATGGTGCTACGCCACCCTCTAAAGGAGTTAGCATGCACTAATGCATGTACTTTTGGCGCGTAGCGATCGTTCGAGGATCGAAGTACCACAAGAAAATTCGTTCACTGGAGCGAAAGGAATTGGGGTGGTCGGGGCTGGATGTTGGCCAATCAGCCACTGCATAAGATCGGTCCCCAAAAAGAAAGAGGGACGGAAAGAGAAATGATAAAACGCCCAGGGCCGACCTGACTCACCGCAGGTTTCCTGAATGTCCTATCTTTTCCCTGTTATTTATGAAAACCCCTGGCATATTTTCGCTACCAGAACACTGTGGCTATGCGTTGTCTCCGTTTGATTACTCTGTTACGTGACCCGAAAATGTGTGTCTCCTATAATTGGCTATGTTTCCTAAAGAACAGCGGATTAACCAAGGATTTGTTGATATCTCATTCGTATTTTTATCTAATTCCCCAAAGTATCCTTTGAGGAAACTAGACCTAAGATATGAAGGATATTTAATACACAAACCTTTCGCTGAACAAGAGCAAGAACCTTTTAAAATGATTTGATTATTTGAAGATAAGTTTAAAGAAATATGCTACGGTAAGCATCTAATTGATTTTGTTGTTTCTTAACATCTTAATCGATAAAATTTGTAATATTGATAAATATTCCAAAGATCACATATGATGTGACATAACTTATATTTATTCCAGTTTGTCTTTAATCTCTAAGCACAATAAATATATTACATTTTAACTGATCGAACGATTAACTACCATTCTTTGTATTGTGTTAAAGATTAATCTGCACCAAAGCAAACACTATATAATCACCCAAAAAACCTATTTATTCTATGGTTATTACTCTTAGGAAAAAATAAGTTGATTTAGTGCAGTGAATGAAGCGGAAGCTTATTAAAATAGTACAAAGTTGCAATGCATAATAATATCACAATGCTTAGATATATCACCTTCAAAAAGCGTTCATTCAGATCACCAGTCAGAGCCTTTGAATGAGGTTACAAGTGAATTTACATTTGGACGGAACTGGAAATGAAAATGAGTGATGGAGATGTAAATTCAAAGATAAGGACCGACCGAAAATATTTCAATTTCCGGACGGGAAATAGGGAATAATCCGATGAATAGATACTTTTGAGTTAGTTGTGCGCTAGAGTGTTTTTAATTGCTATTTACCGCTGGAAAAAGTTACGAATACGTTTCACATGTCGAAGATCCAACCCATAAAAGGGAGACATATTGTGAGAGGAGACATGAACCACGTTGATGACCCGTGGAGTCTTACGTAGAGAGGCGGACGAGTGCCGCATTTCTTGACAATTGCATCGCGGAAAATTCATCGTCGTTCCACCCGCGGGAATTGAATCTGGGTCGTCCGCGTGGGTGGGCAGCGTGTTAAGGAAACTGCGTAGAAAGGGATTGGTCGGGCGGAGGGAAGTGGGCGGGCGGGGAGGGTTGGAAGGAGGGCAGTGGGAGGGGTGGGAAGGGGATTCCCGGAGGGCGGCCTGGCCCTGTATTCCCCCGGCCCTCCCCTTTCTTCCCCCCCGCATCCCCCGAGCGTCTCCTCACCAACATCCCAGACAGTCGTCCACCATTTCGAGCACGCACCGAAGCCACCCTTCTTCGTTTCGCTATAATCGCCAGGGAGGCACTTACGCTGCTGTTTCCTTCATGGGCCCGCTTATCCTGGAAATTCCCGAAAATCAAAATAAATAGCTTCTGGAATAAGACGCTTTATGTAAGGTATCGAGAAACACTCTCCCCTCCGGTGAGAATATATCGCTGCGTTTTATTTTTTCGTTCCCTGTTTTTTTTACATTACTTTGCCGCAATATTTACCACGAACTGTCGAAATACAAGTTTAGTTTCCGAGATGTGCACTTAAAATATCTAGTTCATCTTTCAAGTTGTGACATTAGAAAATGGGAATATGGAGATCATGAATTTTTGATGAAAACTGGAAACGGTAAATTTGTGAAGCCTGGGAAAGAATCTGATTGAAGGTGATGTCACGCAGTCTTTGAATTATATTAGGATTGATGCATGACCACGCTCGCAGTTCATCAAATGAAAGATTGGTTCGATTTGTTCTCTTTTTAACCAATTTCTTCGTTTCTTCATTGTTTCCCTACATACCTTTCATGGATATCTTTTCCACGCATCCAATTCACAGCATTTCTCCATAGCTCTACCTCGTCCATTCTTTCAATCGATTGTCTTAAAGTAAACCATGCTCTAGAGCTCTTCAATTGTTTGTTGATTCACTTTCAGCTAACTTATGTCCTACTTCACTCATTTTAGAGCTTCATCAATAGTGATTCCCTCTGTCTCATTAAGCTTGATGTTTTTTTGCAGCCACGCAATTACTTTTCAATATTATGTTCTGCTCAAGTGTAATAGTCCATAACCCAACATTCTCCAAATATTCTTTAAATTAGTATTTTCCTTTGTTCAATTTTGTGTTAACAGCTGTTGGTAAACCGTTTCTTCCGGTGAAATGATCTCTTTACCCGGATAGGTCTCTTTTCTTCCCGTCTCTTCCATTACTGACCGAGTGTCTATGGGATAATTTTGTTCAGGATTTATTTTTCCTCCCAAAGACAGTATGGTGGAGGCTAATGCACCCACGCTACTTCAAGCCTTAACGCAATCGGATAATGGAGATCTAGTCGTTAGGTATTTCACTTCCACGCCGATGAACCGTAGATTGGACCTCCAGAGGCGGCAGGATTTCCTTTTCGGCGCTTTTTTTTCACGGAGTTCACCTGGTAGGAGCAGGCTGATATGTGAGTGGAGAGAGAACTTAGATTTCATTGCAGCTTTCTTTCGCTTGGGGTTCGGGAGGATTCTAGGGTGGACATCGATGGGGTGGAGAAAAGCTGGAGTCCCTCCTAAAGTGAACTGTGATGCTTTTCTACTTTTTTTCCCTACCTTTTGGCGGTGTTTTTTTTCAATTACCATCATGCGTAGAGTGTACCTAAGTGAACACGTGGGCATATGTGCGCTCAAAATATGCCCCACTGGAGTAAATCACTGTGGGAGACCCGATACGTCTAGCTTTAGTCGCTGGCAGGGATTCTGTGTTCTGACGTAATGGAAGTTCCGGGACATGAGATGATGATGAGATCCAAACCGTCGGGGTTCCTAAAAAGCCCAATTACCGCAATTTCTACATCCCAACGTTTCGGCCGACACGATTAGTCCATTGGGACTGAATTCCATCAGATAGTCCATTCCGCATTATTATTGTTTCACAAAGGAGTGGAATTTTCCCTGGAGTAATAAGCGTTGAGTCATCGAATCTGCCGTCTTAGCAACTTAAGAACATCGAGGTCACTTTTACAAGTTTAGATTACTCTTAATGTGGAGTGCGAACGAAAAACTATTCTATTCACCGCAGAATTGCAGTAAATTTTCATGGGAACGACATATTTTCGGCAACTGTACTACGTGCTTTAATACGAGTGTAAGGCATAAATATATATTTGTTGAAGCGAAATATATTGGCAGGTTTACAGTAGTTGCTATAGTTTGAAAGATAAACGGTCGAATTGAGTTCAATGATCTAATTTATTTCCTTTCACTTGAGCGTTATACCCTGGACATTGGCCCGGCCGCGACGGCCTAATTCATTCTCTAAATCCTTTGGGATGGGGGAACCGCCCCTGTCGATATCCCTCATTAGAGGGGAGTACCTACTTCGGGCACCGATCGGCTCATATCCTCTCGCATTAGATACTACTCCACCGCTTCTGTGGTGGCAGACTACCTCACTTGTCCCTTGGCTGCTATTCCAACTCCCAAGATTCTTGGCAGAAAATCTGAGAAAAACCGTCCCTAAAAAAATCGTGCCCCATTTAAAACTATTGATGAGGACACGTATGTGAAACGGAGGGTCTTTTCCTAAGCTGCCTCTTCCATAAGAGCAGCCCATATGAGCCGAGTCCGTGCCCTGAATCCCAGATTTCCGTTTCAGTGTCTTCGAGGATTGCTTTAAGTGGCTTTGTAAAGTACTCAACAGAGACGAATGATATCACTCATCTTGAACGTCTCATCGACGGTTTGATGCCACTTGCGAAGGATTGAGAGAGAATTAAGTTCTCAAATGTTTCTCCGCACTCATTTTCCTTCGGAAATAAAACAAAAATTCCAAAATTACCGGAAAACTTATCATTTATTTATTCATATTTTGAGTGAAACTTTTGTAAGCATAAATAAAGCGTAAAAATCTTTTTAAGAGGATAGAATAACGTTATCATCCATTCATTAAGAATGCGTCAAATTTCGTTAAGAAATTTTGAGAATCTGATAACAGCTCTTGCCAACTCGGGCGGAGAGGTGGTTAAATAATTCCTAGATCTTCGAGCGGCTAATTGACATTTTTGTAAGTATTAAAAACATATTTTATGCAACTATTATCGGTGAAATTGCCTTGCGTGTCTGTATATATATGTATATATATATATATATATATATATATATATATATATATATATATATATATATCCCTCCCCGGACTACAACCTTGACGTGGTGGAAGGGCTTGTGCGTTCCGATGACCCCTAGAGCTGTACTGGCGGGAGTAATAAAAATTGCTCCTGGTAGGGTCACCCATGCCAGATAGGTCGAAGGTTAGGAGCCAGACGAAAGTTAGTCCACGCAGCGTCTGTTCCTCAGTGAGGCGGCTGCAATGGCGTCTGACCCCAGTGGGGCGGCCAGTAAGTGATGGTGTCACGTTAAAAACACTATTGAGGAAGGCAACGGGAAACCACCTCAATTATCATTCCCAAGAACAACGTGATGGACAATAGAGATATTTTGAGTCCTGGCAACCACGGGGCTCGGCCCAATCGGCCGTGTGTCGTGCCCGGCAGCGGGGGAGGCAAGGCTTCCGCGGTCGTCATCCCACGAAACCCTTGCAAGGGAAAACCAGCAGCAGCAGGACAGAAGACGCAGGAGAAGAAGACCAAATTAGTTAGAATAGGAACGTGGAATGTTAGGACAATGATGAGGACGGGGAAATTGGAGAATGTTAAGCGAGAGATGGAAAGGGGAAATATAGATATTTTAGGTCTATGCGAGGTGAGATGGAAAGATAGCGGGGATTACTGGAGTGATAAGTATAGAATAATATACAGCGGTGGGGACGAGAGCCAACGAGGGGTTGCCATAGTATTAAATGAAGAGGTAGGAAGAAGCGTAGTCAACATAGAGCAGGTAACGGATAGAATACTACTAGTGGAGATAAAAGCAGAACCGACGAACTTAGTTATTATCCAGGTATACATGCCACCGAGCAACCATAAGGAAGAAGAGGTCGATAGGATATACGATCAGTTAGAGGACATGATTGCATGTGTTCCTGCAGGGAAACATTTGATAGTGATTGGAATGCGACAGTAGGCGAAGGAAGAGATGGTGATGAGGTGGGGGACTACGGTTTAGGCACGAGGAATGACCGCGGGGAGAAAGCAGTTGAGTTCTGCAGGAGACAGGGGTTAGTTATCACCAACACTTGGTTCAGACACCACAAAAGACGCAGGTATACATGGAAAATGCCAGGTGACTCAGGAAGATATCAGCTAGATTATATCCTGGTTAGACACAGGTTTAGGAACAGTGTGATAAATTCCCACAGCTTCCCGGGAGCGGATGCGGACTCAGACCACAATTTAGTTGTTATGAAATGTAGCGTACGTTTTAAAAAGATAAGGCAGGGGCGGCGAGTTAGAAAATGGAATGTAGAAGCATTAAATGGGTTGAAAAGAAAGGAATACAAACAGGCGGTAGAGAAAATCATGGAGTAAAGAGCTAAGTACTATTGAAGAAAAATGGGAATGTATCAAAAAAGGGTTGTCTAAAGCCGCAAAAGACACTATTGGAACCGTTAACGCTAAAAGGACTCGTAAACCATGGATCACGGATGAGATGATTACAAAAATGGATGAGCGGCGAAAATGGAAGAATATAAATACAGAATTAGGCAAAATGAATTACAAAGAATTGAACAATAAATTGAGGCGGGCAACAAATAAAGCAAAGGAAGCATGGTGGAAGACGCAGTGCGAGAATATGGAAAGTCTGCAGAGGAAGGGGGAAATCGGTGCGCTTTACAGCATAGTTAAATCTTTATCGGGAAGTAAGAAAGGGAGATCAACGATAGCAGTTAGAGATAAGGCCGGTAAGGTTATAGTTGACGCAGGAAAGATCCAAGAGAGATGGAAGGAATATGTAGAAGAACTGTATAGTAAAGAGCTTAGACCAACAAAGTTAGACATTGAAAAGGAACATGACGTAGAGGAAGATAGCTTAGGTCCAGGCATACTAGACAATGAGATAGAAAGGGCATTAAGGGAGATGAAACTAAATAAGGCCGTGGGGGTAGATAACATTCCCGTGGAACTTTTGAAATGCTTGGGAAAATGTGGGAAGAAGAGGCTATATGGGCTGATCCGTAGTATTTATGAGGAGGGAATCTGGCCGGAAGACTTTGTGAGATCAGTTTTAGTTCCTATTCCGAAAAAGGTAAAGGCCACGTCATGTGAGGACTATAGGACAATTAGTTTGATATCCCACGCAGCTAAGGTTGTTCTCAGGATCATAAACAAAAGGATAGAGAGTAGGGCAAATGATTACTTAGGGGATGATCAGTTTGGGTTTAGGAAGGGGAGAGGTACGCGTGATGCCATTGCAGTAATGAGATTATTAATCGAGAGGAATATAGAACACAACCAGGAGGTATTTGCCTGTTTCGTAGATTACGAAAAAGCGTTTGATAGAGTAAATTGGGAAAAACTAATGCGTATATTGCAGAAAATAGGAATAGATTGGAGGGATAGGAGGCTAATCCGCAACCTGTACATGTCTCAGACTGCTCAGGTGAGGGTGGGAAACGGGGAGTCAGGATGGGCAGTGTTAGGAAGGGGTGTAAGGCAGGGTTGCCCATTATCACCGTTGCTGTTCAACCTGTACGCAGAAGAAATGATCAAAGAGGCATGGGAAGAACTCGAGGTAGGAATGAAAGTGGGCGGGGAATTCGTAAAATCAGTTAGGTTTGCTGATGACCAAGCTTTAGTTTGTCAGTCAGCCAAGGGGCTGCAGGCATTGCTGAGTGAATTGGAAATTCAGTGCGACAGGTATGGGATGAGAATCAATATTAATAAAACAAAGGTTATGCGATTTTCCAGAAAGAAAAAGGCCAAGCTTAACATTAAAATAGGAGGGCAAAAACTAGAGCAGGTAGAACAGTTTACGTATCTCGGTAGTGTTTTGGACCAACACGGACAGAGAAGAAAACAAATGAGGAAGTACTTGGTATGGTGGGCGAAGAGAGGGGTTTGTTGGGAGCAATCCTATGGAGGCAGGAAAAGTGGATGAAGGGGGTGTTGACCGGCAGTGGGATGTTGAAGACTGTGATAGAGGGTAGAATGTTGGGCAAAAGAGGAAAGGGAAGGAACAGGATAGGGTTGTTGGACGGGATGAAGGGAGGAAGGAAGTACTCAGAGATGAAGAGGGACCTGATATAGAGTAGGATGATTGATTTTGTGTTTTGTTGGGAGTGATAAGGTGTTTGTTTGGTAGTTGTGTCAGTCCAAAAACCTACCTTAACCGGTAGATTACCTAAAAAAAAAAATATATATATATATATATATATATATATATATATATATATATATATATATATATATATATATATATATATACATTCAAACACGAAATCCAGCCAAACGGCGAATAAATACTCATATATACAGAAACAGATACAAGGAAAAGGGATAGGAACACACATAAAGGACGGACACAATAGAGGTGGGGAAGGCGGAATCGAACGGATCACAAGAGTAAAAATATTTCCGTGACCGGGGCTTGAACACCGGATCTTTCCACTTGCCGGGCGGATGCTCTTAACCACTTGAGCTATCGAGGAAACGTAATTTACATATATATATATATATATATATATATATATATATATATATATATCAATGATGTAGAAGCACCCACGAGAGCAATATAACATTTGAATGGCACGAAACTCGTAGACCACAAAATAAAAATAAAATAGATAAAACGTACATTTTAGACTGCTTGAGCTTTCGGCCTCGGCCTCTGAGCCCACTCTGAGGCCTTCTTCAGGCCGTCTTCGGACTCGGACCTGAACAAGGCCTCAGAGTGAGCTGAAAACTCAAGCAATCTAAAATGTGAATGTGATTTTACTTGTAACCTATTTTATTTTGTGTTCTATGGTGCCGTCCAAGTATTTCATGTATAGATAAATAAATAAATACACACCCACACACACACACACACACACACATATATATATATATATATATATATATATATGTATATATATATATATACAATATATATTAACACATAAAATAAAACACATTTATATATATAAGAATATATATATATATATATATATACAATATATATTAACACATAAAATAAAACACATTTATATATATATAAGAATATATATATATATATATATATATATATATATATATATATATATATATATATATTCTTCATGATGGTAGAGAAGCACATTAAATTCCAGCGTCTTGAGGCCAATATGTCCGTTGTTAACTTTGGTACAAAGGACATATTGACCTTTGGTATAACTTTTTGTTTTTTCAAATGTATGATAATAACCTATTCAACTCTTTTTGTGAATAATTTTCGCAGACAATATATAAGGTGTTACATATTGGTTTTATTTTCTCCAAATTTGGGTGCAAAGTCCTGAGGATGCAGGAGAGCAATTTTGATATTTCAATTTAAACAAGTTTTCGTTATTGATGACGCTCTGTCTTTCACAAAGTCAATGTGAACCCGGCCCCGGTGGCCGCGGGGTAACGTCCTCACCTACCAACACAGAGATCACGGGTTCTATTCCCGCCTAGGTTAATTTTCCTCCATCTAGGGCTTGGTTGTATGTGTTTGTCTTCAATGTAATATCTGTAATGTAAGGGTTAGGTGGAAGAAGGGACCATATGTCTCAACCTGGCCCAATTAAGTCGATAAATAAATAAATAAAATGTCAAAGCCAATGTGCCAAGCCAAATCCTGCGATGTCGAACCCCACCTGGAATATTTATCTTGTGATATGAACAATTTTTCCACACGACTAACGCGCGGTCGAAAATAAAAACTTTTATTTTTGAATAATATTTAACATTTGCGTAAGCGGACGACATAGCTAAAATTACTATTTGGGTTCCGGAGATAGTATTGAAGGTGAGGAATACCTCTTATTCTGACCCAAATGTCGCACGTGGGCGTATTTCTCCGGGCATGGTTTTTTTTGTGACCCCAGCCGGCTAGGGCACTTACAATCCTCTCCAGATAAGAACGGTTATTTGACTGTTCGTTCGTCTAAGCTAGTGGCCGACAGACAAAGAAAAAAATATAAACTAAGATAAAAAGACCTTCCCTGAGAAATTTCATTTGCCATGTAAGCAAAAAGGGACAGGATTATCGACTCACTACAACTCGCTATCTTCTACACATGCATATACATTAATCTTCTCCTCACCAACCCGAAGGTTTAGATTTGCCTAAGTCTTTGACGTCATGTGACTGAAGTCATGCTGGAAAGGAAGTTTTTTTCAAGGTTTGACCATAAACGGTAAAAAAAATATTACTGCTGCTACCGCACAACTGCAGCGTGGTTTATCTCCTCTGTCCCTCTCTAATATATTTGCATGCGCCAATTCTGTTAAGTATAAAGGTGATAGGAAAGATTTTCAGCTGAAAGAAAGGATTCCCAATGATGCCAATTTTAAGTGACTAAGTAAGGATCATGGGGAAAGGTAGACTTACGGTAACAGCAGAGAGTTTTCATAAAATTAAGGATAAAACTCGGAAATGGGAATCAAAGAGAAGTAGTAAAAGCATATATTGAACTTTTCGCGGGAAACTTGGTCAAATCAGTAATTATTGTAAGCGACAATATTATGTTAAAAACCATATGATTGGAGATACGAATATTTTGAATTGAAACGAGCAACTGCAAAAGCTTGGAATGCATTTGAGAAGTGACTAATGGGTGAAATGAGATGAAGGCAGAAGTAACGTTACTTTAAGATGGAATTTGACCGTCCCGGAACAGAATTAATATCTTTGATTGATACATTTCCATGAAGTTTTTAATTACTACAGAGATACTGGTATTTTTCAAAACTTGCTGATTTTTTGCCCAATCTATCACATCATTTATAATGGTTAATATGGCTCAAAAGTCAGTCCAGTAACAGATTTTATTAAAAATGATAGTGAGACAAAGCATGTCGTGAGTTAAAAATTTTAAATGATATATTAATGACGTGTTTTTGATGTGTTTCAAAATTTGACCAGATTTATCATCTTTCGTGTCAGAATAATCTAAGGAATACTCCGCGAATGTTCTGCCATGGTAGAAATTGGAGCATCACAAAGAGGCGGTTGTCTTATCTCCCCTTCGTGTTACCTCCAATATGAACTAAATCTTTTAGTTTCAGCTAATTCCTTCCGACCATGCGTTGCGCAGCGAAGCTGACGAAGCAGGGATTGCCACGTTGGCCACGGCCAGAATGCTCATTGGATTTACGACGTACTTTCGATGTCAAAACAAATGATGGAGTAATTTTTCTCGGGATTCTCCCATAAGACACTGAAAGCGCTCTCGGGTTGTAAATCGATTTCGGGGTGACAGGAGGGAAGGAATAAAAAAAAAGAATCCCTTGAAATATTCACGTGAGAAATTGCGAGAACAATGCAATGCGGGTTGCGACTCGCTCTATCCCTCATGGATATGATTGCTTTTGTTTTTTTAGAAACCCACGCTCAACCGATGCGATGCAGATGAAATAGTGATTGTATTTAAAGAGCGTCGTTAGTCACGTGCCGTGGGCGGGATCCTTGACAGGGTTTTGTGACCACTAAAGGTCGTGTGACGTTCTGTTCCGTGTGACATTTTCTAGATCATGGGATCCCGTGAACGATTTTTTTTCTAATATTAAAAAAAGGAGCAAATGGGGCCGCATGAATTCTTCTCTCATGTTCTCTTTATGGAAGTCTTCAAGAGGATAGGTTGTTAAGGGAGCGCAAGATACGGACGATTTTTGATAATGTTGAATTGTATTTTGTTTCAGTCCTTAAAATTAATTATGGAATACATTTCGGCTCTTAAGTGAAAACTATGGGTGATTAAAGACTTTACAGCCATTGAAAGGAAAAAAAGCCATGGTTCAGAAAGGTGAGTGGATTCTCGGGAGCAAAACTTAATCCTTTATTCATAGGGTCACAAAAAGCCTGAAATAATACGTGCGCCGAGTTTTAGCAAAGCCGTTTTCTGAGCGAACAAAATGGAAGTGGTTTTTCCATGCTCACTCTTCGTCCTCATTCATCAAGGTAATCATTCTGACAGATGCTTGATCCTTATCATGATTATATATTCTTTTTTATTTTATGAAAATATTAAAAGGGGATCATCTAGACTTTGTCCAAATAATACCGCTAATTAGTTGCTCCGTAAATAAAATGTTTAACTCTTTATTTGTGGCAAGTTGTTTCGACTAATTTCATGGGAAGTCTTATCCATTGAAACTGCTTTGATGGCCATCCTTTTTACGCCATAATTGAAACAATTCATTATGATCATTTTCTTTCCAGGTATGCGAGAATTATTGAGGAAGACATATCGCATGATTTTATGTAAGTAATAATTCAGAATCATTGCAAATCGGGATAAAATGACAAGCTCTTACTCTAGGTTGCAGGCGTTAGACGATAAAAAGTTAAATCCGCAAATCACAGCCTTGCTCGAAACATGAATCATTTGAATTCGTGCTGATTGAATTGAACTTGAACGCCGAATAACGCTTTCAGTTATCATACACATACAATAACATTGATTTACATATATCTGCAAATGTCAACCATATGGACAGATTCAAGGGGATTTGATTTTGATCACGACTGGCCAAGAATTATTGAATATTTGGGAATACCATTTTAGTTATTTAATTATTTTAATTTAATGATATAAAATAAGATTAGCGAATTAAATATTTACGCTAATAGTTGCTTTCATTCATATAATATTACAACATAAATAGGTAACCTCTCAAGAGCCACTCAAGAGTTTAGGGAAGCATGGAAGGAAACGTTTTTACGGTCTCATTAATAGCACTATGAGGGAGGAAGTTGGCCGGAAGACTTCTTTAGATATCTATTAATGCCCGCCCCCAAAAAAGTGAAAGGCAGCAGTATGATGGCTATAGGACCATAACTCTGGTTTTGAATACAGCTAAGGTGGAACTACGATTCATCAACAAAAAAATGGAGAATACAAAAATAAGATATTGCTTAAATATTATTATCACGTATGATTGCTTGGAGCAAGTTCGTTTTGGATTTGGAAGGAGAGAGATGCGTGCCATGCCATATCAGTTTTCAGGTCACTATTAGAAAAGAATTTAGAATACAATCCGGATGTATCAGCTTGTTATAAGGATTTCACACAATTGTTAGACAGATGAAGTTGGGTAAATTTAATGCATGTATTACAGAAGAAAGAATTGGTCTGGAGCGATAGGCAGTTTATCTTCAACATAACAAGTCTCATACTTCACAGGTGTGCAATCAGGGAGGGAACAGCGAGTCTGGATGGACATTGCTAGGCTGACTGTCAAGGCAGGGATGTACATTATTACTCGTGCTTTCCAACGTATACATGGAGGAAAAGGTAAGAGAAGCATAGAAGGAGGTAGAGGAGAAGAAGAAATTTCGCCAAGAACTGATAAAATTAGTAACATTTGCGGCTTATCGAGCTTTGGTCTACCAGTCATCCAAGGGATTTTAGTTATTGCTGAGTGAAAAATGAGAGAATGTGGAAAGTTTACGGAGGAAGGGTGCGCTGTACAGAAGAATTGGTGCGCTGTACAAAAATTGTGGAAGTATTGTTAGGAAGTAAGAAGGAACATCCGTGCAAAATTATCAAAGATTGATCTGGAAAATCGTCAGTGGAACGAAGTGGATTCAATCGGGATGGAAAGTATATGCAGAGGAACTAAATGGTAAAGAAATTAGACCCCGCAAGATAAGACACAGTAAGAGAATATATTACGTAGAGCTACATTAGGAAAAGGAGGGAGGAAGAATTTTTATGGCCTAATTCGTAGTAAAAGTAGCAGTAGTTCTATTCTTAAAAAGGGAAAGGCAGCCATATGTGAGGGCTATAGAGCAACAAGTTTAATTTTGCACCAAGTTAAAATGGTACCTAGGATCATAAATAAGAGGATAGAAAGGAGAGCTAATAATTAATTAGTGGGTGACCAGTTTTGGTTCAGAATGAGAAGATGCACCCGGGATGCCATAGCAGTAATTAGGTATTTAATAGAAAGAAATATAGAATGCAATCATAATGAATTGGTTTTTTTCTAAATTTAGAAAAGGCATTTAGATTGAATAAATAGGGTAGAATTAATGAATATATTGCAGAATGTAGGAGTAGATTGTAGGGATAGGGGACTCAACCACAATCTCTTGATGCATTCCACCACTCTAGTATTAATGGAGGATGGAGGGTTAGGTTGGGCAGTGATAGAAAGAGAATTAGATTAATTGGTCGTAAAAGGAAATAATATTCGGGTCGGTATTCCCTTTTAATTCATGAATTATATTTACTGCAATCAAATTGAAATCGGAATATTTATCTCCATTTCCTGTTAAATTCCATAAAAGATATTAATGTTGGCATTTTATAACATTTATTGAAGATTAGGTTTAGTATTTTGTGTGAGTGTGCTTCAATTAGATTTTAAATGGTGACTTTTGGGGTAAAATTTCGGTGAAATGATAGTTGAAATTACCCATTCACTATAAAATGAACTTGATGATTTGAATACTCGGAAAAAGACCCACTAATTACATAGTCATGAATTGATATTTTCAAGATCGTGTTTACACTTTTCATTCCCGGTTTTGCCGATTCTCTTTTCCTTCTGTGCTCTTCTTTTCCTGATCCAGACCACGCTGGTCACACTTTCCTGCTCACTTCCTGCTAAATTCATGAATGATTATATATTCGTAGGATGTGCTCTACTGCATTGGAAATGCAATAAAAATGGCAGGGGCGCTCACTATCCATCAGAGATCGAGCAGTATAACTCACTATCGGAACGAGTGCTTCTACTCTGGGCATGAATATAATAGTACTTTCGACCTATTTCAATTGTTCACCGTATTACGAATAATCTTTTAGACTCCATCCAGGATTTAAAATAAAGTGTGGCCATATTAACAGCGTCAAATGTCCAGTATATTTCTTAACATTATTATTCTATCGTATTTCATTAAGTCGTAATCATTTTAAGTGATAATTTTGATCTTTTAGTTAATATGTATCGATCTCCGTCTGAAAGACTAATGTTTCAAAGGCGACCGTTGCCCCAGAACACGGGCTCTAAAGAAAAATATGTCTGTTCTATCTTAATTCCAATGTTTTTATTCAGGGGTAACGGAAGATTTGTTAATAATGATTGGATAAACTTGCCCTCATAATATAAACATGACAAAATATTCAACGTGAAAACATGCGCCTTTGCGTCCAAGAATGGTCATCATTTTCAGTTCTATTTCAATTTTTAAACGTCTGATAGGTCTCTCAAATATTAAGGAGTGATTTTAGGACGAGTTCGGCGGTTTAATAAAACGGCGCCGAATGTCCAAGGCAGAAGAATTGAATCTCTCCATAACTGAGACATCCAATCGACAAGGCAAATAACGAAGTACGAATCCGCACCACGTGAACTTCGGTCCGAGTCGTTCGGTCACAGTTATTGCTCATCAGACTCGCCCGCTCGACCACCTATGTACGAGCTTTCGAAGTGTTTGTATACGTGGCCACCTTTGTTTAAATTTTCTGGCATGTGTGCGTGAGTGTTTGTGTGTGCGTGTGTGTGTGCGCGCTCGGTACGCTCTCTCGTGTGGGTGGCGGTGGCCGCTTTGAGACCCTAGCCGCGGTCGAAGCGGACGCCCAAACGAACACTCGTCGCCCTGCACCCCTCATCCTCCACCGGACACTAGAGTGGTTGAAATGCCTGCTCGTAATCGGCAAGTGAAATTGCATTATGTTCTAGCATTCGAATCAGAGGTCGAGTGTGCCACGTGGTCTATTGTGGTGTATGTAAGTGCCGTTTATAATGGGTGACAGTGGTGACTGATTCGTGATTATAGGCAGGATAACTAATCTAGGTTTTGATGATGCATGCATGTATCTTCTTTAAAATATTTTGAATTCTCTGAAAAAGTTACTTCATCGTTAGAAATAATTTGAATCGTTTGATTATAGTTCTGTTATTTCACTTTCCCAAAATGTTACCGGTCTGGAAGTAAGATAAGTACTGCACTGAACAACATAACTGATGAAATTTCTGATTTTCCGACCGCAGATCAGAATGTAACATTATTCGTTCATCCTTAGCCTATACTTTGGCACCAAACGCTAACCGGTTCTACGGTAGTAATGTTCAAGTATACAAAGCAATTACTAATGCAATATTTATAATGCGATCACCTTGTTACAAAGGTTTATAATGAAAAACTACACAGTGTTTGTTCCATAGTATTTTATTTAGATGTCTCCTGGGTTTCGAAGTTCAACGCCATCATCAGGTACCGTAAACCCGGGTTGTATCTAAATAAAATACTGTGGAATTTAGAGGTTAAAGTTTTTCATTAGAATATGATTCGAATCCATAAAGTTCCGTCTGAAGCCACGTACCTTTTTACTATTAAAACACTTCTAAAGAAAGAGGCTGATCATAGCACACAACTGTCGTTCGTTCCTTGCGCCTTCTTTAGCGTTATGGAAAGAAAAAATTAAAGGAATATACGAAGTAAAATTTCAGAAACAGGTTTTTGTCAGTTAACATGTATATTGGTAATTGTCGAAATACTTCTTATTTTAAAACATTTTATTGAGACAAATGCGTTGCAGTAATTTTATTTGTTCAAGAAACAATGTTTTATTATATTAAGAAACATTTTTTTAAATAATTTCAAATATGCTTCGTTTTATTGCATTCTGATTCAATCCTACCGTATAGTACTAAACTTATTCTAGTTTCATAGAGCATAAATTCGATTTAACTGCGATGAAAGCATTCTATTCCACAATTTGAATATATTTCAGGACTCTGGAGTGATATAAAAACAATTGTGAGTTACAACTATTTTGCTTGAACTGGCGTATATTTTACCAACTTGATTATCAACAGATTTATTCCGTAATACAAGTAGAACTGTTTCCGTTGCTACGCTTAGCGTATTCAATTGTAAAGCTTTAACTCTAACAAATCATCACCGTGGAGGCTCCCAAGGTGTTAATTATGCGCATAAAGATGCGAAAATTGCCATTACCTTCCAACAATTGGAGTGCGCTGTTCATAGACCTCAATTGAGAATTTACGGAATGGGCAAAGCCCAAAATGCGAAGGTTCCTATCTCGTATTCTGTTTGAACATGCCTAATTTTAGCTGAAGTAATGAACTCGTTTGGCGATATTTGCATGAGTGAATTGAAGAGTCGACACTAGACTGCCAGCCTTGATCTGGTTGCAACCCGATTATCACTAGAAGTCTTTTTCCGTGGATTCAAGTACTCAAGCGAGAAAGTTTTTTTTCATTTAAATTGAATAGTATTTTTAAATCATTCCTATCTATTTACATATTTTTCAACTTCATTTGATCAATAATTTGTATTCAGATTTGGAAGATGAAGTGGGAAATTTTTTCACTCCATAAGAATATTATCATCGTAACAATGAAATTCGACTCCTAGAATAAAAAGTAAACTTGAGCGTTATTTACATTCACGTGCAAAGTTATTTTTGTATAAGTGTAGCTGGCAACGGAATGGGCATTTTCGTAAGAACAACCATAAAAAGAGTTTAATTTAAGAGTTTTGCATGCACATTGTTTTCCTGCATAAAGTTTAATTTAGGAAAATTACGAAAAGTTCTTTTTCAAAATATATCAACCACCGCAAAGTACAAATATTTATTGAAAACCAATTGGACTCATCTTCATTTGCTACACTCTTGTCCTAAACTTTACTTGCCCCCAAACCTCATCTGTTACACATTTTCGGTGTATCGCCTTCCACTCCAAGTTATGAGCGCCAGTAAAAATCAATTTGATGGGCAGGGTACCTGTCTTGAAGAACCTCAACATTCTGCGTCACATTATTGACAGGCGTTTCAGTGATGAAAGAAGACACTTAGCTTTTCCACATAATATTTTTTTTATTACGACCTAGGTTTCGTTATAGGTTAGGAACTGAATATGTTACGCTTTAACGAAACCTAGATCGTAATAAAAAATATCCTTTGTGGAAAAGCAAAGTGTCTTCTTCCATCATTAAGAATTTCCACCATGTTGCGTCTCAAACTGTGTCATATATTGAACGCGTTTCAACCTTGTCCGTTTCGTAGCGCAGTTCTTCCATCTTCTCAGCCTCGATTCCCTTGTCTCTACTCAAACTTCCGTGCATGCCTGTCCCTTGGCTCGATCGCATTTTGAGGCTGAACCCCGTAGGAAATATTTCAAGGAGAAATACGTGCATGCTTGGGACTAGGAGGAAAGTCCATCACCTTAATTTACGTCGCGACCTCTTCGGCCCCTCATCAACTCCGATTCCCATCTGCCCTCACACGTGTTTCGGCAACATGCGACTGCTCTTTGTTGGGACCGGACGAGATCGAGTGGGCGTGACAATTGAGCGTTCGCTAACACGCATCCTCCCCGTCGCTCAGCGAGACTGTCCTTCCCTTTTCACCCTTTGCCGTGGAATTGCCTTCTGGTTTAAACGAGTGGTATCCATCCCTTGGCGTAGCAATTGGTAAATAGAAAGAACATATGGTGAGCCGTCCTAATTGAAACTTGCATTATCTTTTGAACTTGAGCTCTCTGCTCGCGAGCATTAAAACTTCTCGGTCGGTCAGAACCTGTGCGAGATGGGTGGTTGGTCTAGATAATCCGAGAGGTAAGATCACGCGTCGTCATGAGATCAGTGCGGGAGGAGCTGTAGGAGAAAGCGCAGCGCATTTGCAGCCATAGAATTAACTCACTTTTCTTCACTTAACTTAACTTTACCTAAAAATACTTGAATCGCTCGTTTTTCATCGTACTCTCTTAAACGTGCTTAATTTGCGTTTTGCGTATTTTAATTAGCCATTCTTCGTGGTAAATATTGATGGTATCCTTGTAGCGATCCATTTCACAGTATCTAAATTCTTATACATGTAAGCTCTACACTTCTCCGAGCTCCTCGGTATACACTCGTATATACTACGTTAGAGAGTAGATCTGTTTCTCAAGGTCATCTTTCAATGGACGTGATCAGAACTTCGGACCCCTATATAAACGTTCTCGGATGTCATGAAATCACGACGAGACCTCGTAAAAAATGAGTACCTCTGCGAGGAGATAGTATTGAGACATTACAGAAGGTTCAACATTCTGGTGTGAGTAGAATGCCAGATAATAATCAGATGACCTTTAAAGAACGTGGTATGATGGTAATAGTTTGTATTGTGGCGTTTCACTCGTTCTACATTCTTCACAGCATCAGCTAATAATAATTCGTTTCAAAACACGTGAGTTTCCTGTTTTTATCCATCCCCTCCCCCATTTGAACGCATTGACGCCTTACCGCAAATTTAGTCCGGGATAAAATGGTATGTAATTTAATCCTTAATTAATGCGGTGAATTTTCCTGAAACATATTTAAATTAGGCTTTTATTTTCATCTGCCTACGCGGAAAGGAAACGGAGCGAAGGGCTTTCGTAATGCATTTGGGTAATCTTTATTTATATCATATTTAATTTAATTCGTTCTTCAACCCCACCGTCCGCCGTTACACCAAAAAAGGAACAGGAAAACGTGGGCTCAAAAAAAAAAAAAGAAAACTACCTAATTTCGATATAATACTTCGTATGGAATACAAATCCTCTCATTTACTACACTTTTCTCGTAAAAGCATGAGCCGATCCGTCTGTTATATTTGGCACCGGGCTTAACTTACCAGTCCGCCGCGGCTCTGGAACCCTCTTCTGACATGGACGCTGTGATGAAATGGTCTTCATTAAATTATACTTACCGTGAGAAATTACGTCGGGACTCGGATAGCAAAAAATATGAGGAGCCGCTCGGAAGAAGAATGGAATAAAATGCTAAAAATTCTCCTCCCGACAGAGTCATAACCATGAATCAAGTGTTGCTGCTTGTTGATTCATGGTCTTGCGGGGAATACAACGGTTCAAGGGAGAAAATTAAAAGCACAAAATATAATAATAAGCCATTGGCTCATGCTGGTAGGTAGCGGGATGGGAAGATGCATGCGGCGGTCGAGACCACGTGCGTAGTGTCTGACGGAGATCAATGGCACTCAACGATCACATGAAACATTCACTCCAGAAGACAAAGTGTTCGGTTTCCCTTACACGGCTCGAACGGGGAACTAATACGAAAAAGATCATTTAGCGTCCGGAAAAGTCCAGCGCCGAAATTGCGAAGCCAAGGCAAAAGGTCGGCAATTCGCTATAGTTTCGCTGAAGTTTCCTCCATGTCGACGTTAACCTATTCCTTTCGATGCATAGCTTGTAGTCTATTGGAGTAATAGAGAGATACCAAATCATTCTCCAATTAATAGGATACTCTAAAATTCCACTTTTATATATTTGAATAATTCAGGGAAGAGACAGGAACACGGAAATCCTTTAGAAATCCAAATTAACCATTCGGTATCCTTTATGTCTCTCTGACAGGTACGACGTATAAAATGGATGGAAGCAAAAGTATGCACAGTGACCGAAGTGGTGGGCTCCTATGAGAAAACCATCAGTATAAATTTTAAAGCCTAGAATCGGGTTGGTTTGATGGCTTTTGTATTTAAACCTCAGACCTCGGGTTCGAATCCCAGTACCGGTAGAAATTTTTAGCGAGATTATTTCTTGCGAACACACACATTGTATGATGTTGCTCGGAGACCACGCGGAATGTGCATATGCAGTAATTTATCATTTCAATTTAATTTATGGTATGCCACTTAATAAGATAGGCTTTGGACGCCCTCTATCGCTTCTAATCTTCTAAATACCTCAAGAAATTCCATGTATCGTAATTTGAGAAATTCATTTAGTTAGTTTATTATAACCTGTTAAAAGTTTGTTAAATTCAACCTTTCTACCTTAATAAGTTTAAATTTAATGTTGGCATGAAGTAGTTTTCGAAATAAACGGAACATTTAAAAAAATTGAAGTAGCAAAATTTCTTTTTTGGTTTAATATATTACGCAAAAGTTTTCTTTTGCCGCAAATTAAATTATTTAACTCATAACCTTTGAGGAACAAGAACATTTTGTCGGGTTGTGGGTAATGAGTGGCTATTATATATTTAAGCCAGTAGTTGAAAAGTGCCCCACCCTGCGAGTTTTGTGAGGGAGTACATTGTTTTAACTCACCCAGCATTCGTCTTTATCGTAATAAGTAGAAATGATAAAGTTTCTTTCCATCTAGTGGAAGTCCTGTTTTGTTTTGAGGATAGATTGAAAATAAATATGTGCACATTTCATAACCGTAATTATTTTCTCAATTTCTGTTTTCCTATGTTGAAGACAGTTGTTGTCATTAATTTTAGACATTTGTGTTTATTAAAAACATTTTTACTTTAATTCCATATAACTGTCTTATGCTTACACCTACGTAGTAATGAAAAGTGCCTAGAAACGTAATGTGTCGAGGAGATGATTCATTCTTATCAATCATGCATGCTGAATGTCTCTAGAATATTAGGAACTGATAGAGATTTGGTATAATTCAGGGGATAAGAGGTGGCTGACACTTCAGACAGTTTTAACTGAAGTATATTAGTTGTATCTAGTAACCCACACATTAAAGCCAAGCTGGTAGCAATGACTTTATATTAGCTATGTACGAGGGTCATCCGGAAAGTAGTACCCGTTCGTGCCGCATGAAGTGCTGACGACGCGAGTAGCCGCTGGACGAGGTCAGATAGCTTCAGTGGCTTGTCTGCCTTCTCTGAGCCAAGTTGCGTGACGCTAGCATTGCCTGTGTTGTTTCTGTGATTGTTTACAATGTTTAAAAAAATTGAGAACGCCGCCAGTTGTGAAGTGAGGGCAGTGATTAAATTCCTCAATGCAAGAAACGTTCGCCCATGTGATATTCATCGCCAATTAAAGGAGGTGTATGGAGACAATGTAATGGACGAGTCGTCTGTTCGGCGGTGGTGTCGCAACTTCAACATGGGGAGGGGGAACACACACGACGATGAGCGTTCGGGGAGACCGTCTGTCATTACAGACCAACTGGTGAGCTCAGTTGACGAATTCGTGAGGAACGATCGGCGCGTCACAATTGATGACATCTGTGAGCATTTTCCCAATGTTTCTCGAACAATTGTTCATGAAATTGTTAAACACCATCTGCATTATGCAAAAATTTGTGCAAGATGGGTCCCTCGCGTATCTCAATGAGCTGGCGGCGAAGGACTATGCAGCAGGAATACAGAAACTTGTCACACGTTATGACAAATGCCTTAATTTGCTTGGAGATTATGTTGAGAAGTAGTTTAAAGTATCCTCTTTCAAATAAAATTTTTTATGTTTGTTAATATTTACTTTTGTGTCTTTATTTCACGAACGGGTACTACTTTCCGGATGACCCTCGTATATAAAGACGTAGGGAGAAAAAAGAAAGAACTTCGTCTAACGAATTTTATCGCGACTATTCCATGATAAAATTTCGTCACTTTCCCTTCGTGGAAAAAATGATATTGTAAATATAACCCTTTAAATCTATCTCCCTTATATTTTTCCCAGCATCCCTCTATTCATATTAAAATTGTTTTCATAGTAGGTTGTTTTACATCATGCACTGTTAAGTGTATGTTTTTCATATGATCTTTGTACAGATAGAATATACCCATCCACTAACCTCTTTCTAATTCTGGATTCAAGACCACCTCATGCATATGCAGCAAATTTAAGAGAGGCTTTGTATGTGTTCAAAGAAGTCTTGTTTTTGCTTTAACGTCACATTTCCCTTAATATCCTTCTGATCAACTTTAATATTCTATTAGCGGTGCCACTTGAAACATGGGACCGATTTATTTTATTCTCGCCTGGAGTAATCATAATTAGTAGCCAACCCTTACTCTATACAGTTTATTAGAGTCATCACTAACTATTGCAGCTTGATTTATATGATGAGCGTTTGGGAGGAGGCCATTTATTTCCTGAAAACATAATTGCTATATTTTTCAATTTGGACGGAAACAAAACCAACGAGTAATGCATCCAAAATTGCTTTTTTCTTTCATTATTAATATGAAATAATTATTAAGTGCTTGAGTGAGGGAAGAGACTCGAGATTAGGCTCAAGGACTTTTTCGAGGTATTTCATGGTAATTACATTTTGAGGTCTAACTCCAAGAGAGATAATTTAATTCAGGGATTCTGTGAATAAAAATTAAAGAGATGCATGAGTGATGAGGAGATATGCAGGCGAGTTTGGTTAGGGTGAAATTCTCTTTGAAGAACAGCGCCGCTGGTCTAACATCCTCACAAGAAGCCTGTGTACACACAAGAACGTTCTCAGTTCTCCTTAGAAAGTGCGGTTGGTATAACACAGCCGTTCCCACCCGCCATACCTCGGCCACAAACTCCTCATCTAGTGTTGCTGGGTTGGTGACAGTGTAAGGGCCTATTTGAATTTCCCTATCCGGGTACGTCATTCCTCCCGGGGTTTGCCGGTGGGGTCGCGAGGGCAATGACGACTGGATGAGGTCCAGCGAATTCATCCTCGGGCATGCAG
Organism: Hetaerina americana; assembly: GCF_022747635.1. Lineage (NCBI taxonomy): Eukaryota > Metazoa > Arthropoda > Insecta > Odonata > Calopterygidae > Hetaerina > Hetaerina americana. The sequence goes on along the minus strand of NW_027286985.1, from coordinate 50,933,142 downwards.
GGCGTCGTAATTTTGATCTGATGGTATTACGGGTATTTGTGCGATACGCATCCGTCGGGGGGCATCCAAAAGGCAATTGCTGCACCCAAATGCGTCCGAGTGACGCATCGTAATCACCACTGCATCAGCGATGTGAGAAACTGCGGTAGGAAGAAGGCGTATTTTTTCCAATTAGCCCCCAATTACTCCATTTCAAAGCGCTATAATTTTAGTGAAAGTGGGTAAACTTCCAATTGTATAAATAGCAATTTTATGGTCAATAAATTGATGACTATTAGAGCATCACAATTAGTGTTTGTACCTAACCATTATTGTTGCGGTGGATTGAGTTTAAAGGTGTGATTAATAGAAAAGTTCATAGTTATGCGCCCAATGTATTTTATAGTAAATTCCTGTTATTTAGATGACTAAATTCCCTATCTACAATTGAATTATCGCCAAAGTTGTACTAATTGGCCAAATTTTGCTATATGTAGGACATTTGAATGCTCAACTGAATAAGTGACGCATTTGTTTTAGGTTTCCATTGATATGGAAACATTTCTACGTCCTGAATAATGTATGCTTAAAATATATAATTTTTAGGATTCAAATATTCATTGGAAAATCAATGATAAATGATACGTGTTTCCGAAATTAATGTTTTACGTGCTTAAAGAATTCATGCATTGTTTGCATATATCGACTCATGCCAAATTGTCGAGACAAAATTTATCATTAATGCACTTTCCCCTATTGCGATTCGCTTTTGCCATTGTTTGCATCGCATTACTTTTTAAATTATTTGATTATATTTCTAATTAATTTTTTTATGTATTTACGATGAGGGAAAGCTAAATACTGGCTGTCAGAAACTGAAATGAGATCGGCTGGAATGATGAGGCTGGATGGAATAGCTGAAGTGGTTTCTAGCCCCGAGTTTCTTTCTTCATCAGATGCTTTTTTTAAACACGTATCCTCCAAATCACCGAATGTAGAGACGGCACAGTCTGACCTTGCCTCGAGATATCGCCTTGTGCTTTGATTTCAGCTCATTTTGCTGTGTGTAATTTATCTCCGTAAACGCAACATGCCTCGAGGAATTCACCTGGTATTATTGCTGAGAATTGGCGTCAAGCCAAGTGGTCGTCACATGCATTGCAAATTAGTGCCAGCGGGTCAAGGTTTTCAATTAGTCCACAAAGATAACAGTTGAAACTTCTTTCTGATTAATCCGGCAACTGGAAGGGCGTGGAATGCATCCTTCGATTTCATACACCCTCCGTTTCAATGCCTCGAATGCTGCCTTTGCTATAATTTCAGGCAGATGGATGTGGAAACGAAGAGTTTCCAATTCCGTATCCACGGCCCGCTTTGGAATAATTTCGAAAACAAATCATATTAAAAAAATAACTGATTGGGAGTTCTACGATCAGTAATATATCTCTAGTTCTGAGCCATACGAAAAAGGCATGATTTATTGACCATTTTGTGATTTAGTGGTGAGATACATGCTTGGCCGTTGGGAAGTTTTGAGTGTCGGTGCGGCCATTTTGGGGTGGTAGATATCGTTTCCCCTTACTCTTTGTGATAAAAAGTTGAATCGCTCTCTTTGGCGGTTTGATTCATCTGTTTCGAATCGTGCACAATCAGAGCTGAAGTGTGTTTATCACAGAAACTCACGTCGACAAAGAGGAAGGATTGGAATTGGTTATACACACATTACCTGGGATTGCCAGTTATTCAGTCCCTTCTCTCAAGACTTCTTCCTCCTTAACTAATGAGGCACTCATCTTGCCTTCAGTTGAATGATAGGCTGAAAGAAAGGCACGTGTCTACCTTTTGAAAGTTCTTGTTCTTGGAGCAAACCTTTTTTTGTGACGGGGGAACAATTTTTCTATATATTTCCGTATAAACTATTGTCATGATTTAAGTTCTCTGTCATCAATATATTGATATATCTTGTATATTTACCCAATATGGTTAATTGGGTACGTATATATCTATTTATGTGTATATGTATGCATGTATATATATATATTCATCCCATGGACATAGGTATAAAGAAAAGGGGTAGGAGCATATATAAAACACAAACTGAGGAATGATGGGGAAGACGGAATTGAGGAGATCACAATCGCAAAAAGGTTTCCATGACCGGGACTTATTCCTGGAGGAGTCTGAATTGAAAAAGGCCTCAGAGAAGGCCGAAATCTTTAACTCTCCGAAATGTGTCCTTTTACGTGTTATCTATTTTATTTTTTTGTTCTGTTGTGCCGTCCAAATATTAAATCGCTCTCGTGAGTGCTTCTACATTATATACATGCATAATTATTATTATGAGGTAATCTACCGGTTAAGGTAGGTTTTTGGATGGACGTAATTACTAATTAAATAATTTATTGCCCCTAGCGAAACACAACATCCTACTCTACATCAGGTCTCTCTTGAGCTCTTGAGTACTTTCTTCCTCCCATCATCCCGTCCAACATCCCTATCCTGTTCCTTCCCTTCCCTCGTTTGCCCAACATTCTCCCCTCTATTACAGTCTTCAACATCCCACTGCCGGTCAATACCCCCTTCATCCATTTTCCTGCCTCCATAGGATTGCTCCTAACAAACCCCTCTCTTCGCCCACCATACTAAGTACTTCCTCGTTTGTTTTCTTCTCTGTCCATTTCACCTTCTCCATCCTTCTCCACACCCACATCTCAAAAGCCTCAAAATTTTTTACGGCACCCGACATTAATTGTTTTGAAGTATATTTTGGAAATTTAAATTAAAAATCAAATGATGAAGTAAATAAAAATATAGGTATGATAAAATAAACTAATGAAATAGTTTAGGCACTTCAACGGAAGTTCTCAATAAATCATTCTGATTGCCTCTCATAATTACGTTTTGAGGTATTTTTAAGTAGGGAAAACAATTATCAAGTTGTTCCTCTCAATAATGATGTCGTTCCTCTCAACAATGCTATCTTATTTACTTGAAAGGTTTGGAAATAACTTGAGGGTAGAACACCATCTATAAGATATAAAATTTCCTTTCTCGCTTCGACTAATGCTATAAAATGTTACTTATTTTCGTGATATAGTTTCCCTTGTATTTGACACGTTATTCCGTTAGTGTCATGCCTGGTAAATTGAGGTTTTTCATTGAAATTTTCCAAAACGTTACTCACGGTTATGCAAAAAAATTGGACTGCCTAAAAACAAGTAAAATGTAAACATCGCTCATGAAAATGCACAGAGAAATTTAATTGGCATTTCGTTGAAAATGAGTTTCCCTTCTCGGGTAACCGCAAGATTTATTGCTATAAACGACCCTTTGAGAATTGACGTAAAGCACGTAATGGATTTACTACGTTAGTGACGAATTAGCTAATATTCTGGCCCCTTGTTCTCACAGTTGTTAAAAAATTAAAACGCATTAATTTGGAATGGGCTTTCATAGCCGGTGGAACATCATGGGAATGAACGTCAAGAAATGATAGAAGGGTTGTCATAAATGAACCGCATTTATGCCTTTACTCTCAAATAAGTATCCATAAATTTACAGTGGGAATCGATCAGGATGATGTATTTATGAAATGAATAATAAAATACGGGAGGCGGGCTACTTTCACTTGCTCACAGTTTGGCCCGGAACGCTCCGAAAACGTGATGCCCAAAACTTTCGCATGGGAATCGATGTAGCCCGAGGTGCTTTCGAAATGAGGAATGGGACACGAGACGCACGAGCCTGTTTTAACTTGCCTAAGTTCGGGTTTACGAGGTGAATCCGCAATATAATTTCCAATGGCAACGATGAAGAAATTGGTCCTCTGAGATAAAAAGTTTTATGGCCTTTCAACCCTTACGAGATAAAAAAAACACTTTACTCCTAAATTTCTGTCACTCTTGTTATGTTTTTTTACCCGCGTTCCGTTTGGTTATCTCTCTGCTCTTTAAGGCAATGCAACTGAATTGCGGCATTCGGCTACATCTGCATCAAACACCGCATCGTAGGAGAATGTAACAAGAACTAGTGGGTCTGCATTTTTAATAGTATAATTCATTGTAGTTATAATGTTGTTTTATTACGATTTCGTGAGAGAAAAATAGACCATGTGATTTATAAATGATGAAAATTAAAATTTTATTTTTTTCAGGAGGAAAGTATTGACGCGAGAAAAATAACATCAAATCATAATTTGTTAATTAGTACTGTTTCATTCTTAGTATGTGTGTGAGGATATACGAGTATATGTAATGTATTCTCTGTGTTGCACAACCAACCGATATAAATCCTTCGAAAGTAAATATTGGGCCATGTGTAACTTTCGGTTAATCTGTCTGGATAGGTTTCTTTGTAACTGGACTCGAGCTTCCATCCTATTTTCTTTACCCAGTAATTTGTATCCCTACGTTTTAGACTAACTTTCCAACCCCAGTTTAATTACTGTAGCGTAGTTCCTTAATTCTAAATTCGCTTAATCTCAGATTTTTGCCGTATATTATTCTAAATTTGATTTAAATTTTGTGAGATAATATTTTTGTCTTATGGTACCTTATTTTACCTTTCAATATTATCATCCATCATAGAACTGTCTAAAATTCTTATTTAGAGTTCTAAAACACTTTTTTCTTTAAGAAATTCTTTGATCCTTTTCCATGTCTCAAAGAGTTGATCGTAATTTCTGCAACTTTCCGTGAAAATATGCATGGCTATGGACAGAGACCATTAAGAATGTTTCTTTGGATATCATTGATAGGATTTTCTTATAAATTGAGATAATAGTAATACGCGATTGCTGACCAATGCAAATAGGTGCCTGCTGTCCAACGAATACTAGTTTTACGACTTCATATTCCAAATGTATCCACTTTCACGCGTGATGTTATTTATATAACTTATCTAGGGTCAACTGTACAGCTATTGGTTCACCCTTCCTTCAAAAAAAGCCTCTATTAGGTCATAACGTCTCCAAATGTGGGATATACGTCAGTTTCTTCCCATTTTTCATGTTTTCCATTATATTCTCTCGAATGAAATTCTTCCCTAGTTATTCGTGAGGCCATATGACTTGGGCTGGATCATGAATGTTGGTCTCTCTTAATGTAAATAAATTTTTTACTGCTTTATTTCTAACAAATATTGAAAAATTGTCTGCTCACAGTTATCCCCTAGGGTAATTACGTAGACGGTTTAATTTCGTCGTTAAATTGTTAACATCATGAATTGGATTGTGTGAGTGGAGGTTATCTTGGAAATAAATGAATTGCCGAGTGATTTTGTTAGTATCTATTCCCTTCATTTAAACATTATTCTGATTTTATCGCTGCACCTAATTCACATTTTTGCCCTACAATATTTCAATAGTTAAAGAATTTTCAACTTTATTTCGTGTTATGCTGACTGGATCGGTGATACTAACACACCGGCTTTCGTAATTGAAAATAGAGAAAGCATAATTAATTCCTAGAAGGGTAAAAACACCTTACGGGAAAAAAATTATCTAGTTGCGAATGCTGAAACGTTACAGGTTGGAAGATCTAGAGAGTGACTTATTAATTTGCAAGTTATCGGAGAACACTGAACCCCGTCTATCGTCTCGAATAGATTGGATGGCCAACCGCTTATGTATGAATCCAACACTCAATCTCCTCGGCGATCAGTGTCAATAAACGCGTTTATCCATCAAATGGAGCCCGAAATGGAGGTGCGCCTTGAATTATTAATAATAATAATAATAAATCCTGACTGGGTAATTCGAGGAGGGGCGATATATCATACCAGTGCATGGAAATACGGGCAGCCGACGCAAATGTATTGGTTTGGGTTATCACTGCGCATATTAAAGTATGAAGGAACTCCATATCAAATGAAAGGGCAAAAAAAGTCTCTTGAATGCGAACGGGAAAGAGATTATGGCGGGATCGGGATTTTAAAATTATTCTTTCAGCGCTCATTCCTCGTCAAAGATATTTTGGATCCCCTGAAAAATCTTTGGATCTCCACACTTTGATAACAGAGTTGTCCAAGTTAAAAAGGGTCAATTACTGGCAGAGGGTAGAACAACTCCGCATGGGGTGTTGATGCTGTTCCATGTTAGTCTACCGGCGAATTAGTTAATGGACTCCCATTCAGGAAGACGTGACGAAGGGAGGAATTTAATGGAGCCGGGCGAATTAGAACACGTTGAAGGTGCTGGAGGAAATTGGACTTTGAGTCATAAGCAATTAGGATTGCTGTATTTTTGGCTACAGTAATCTGGTGACCTTTATGGGGGAAATGTTGACGAGTAAGTGATACTGTTGTAAAAATGGCAGCCCTCGTAGATATACTCAGGATTTTTTTGAAACAATTTTATCCCACTTACTCCTTCATTCTCATATTTTCCCCTGATGCGGTTGCCACGTAATTCTTCTTTTTGTTTAAAGTCGTCCTAAAAATATTTTTTAAATGATTTTTTTCTCGAGTGGTCAGGATTATGGAGGGAAAAAATTCCCATCGAATGACTAATTTAGAAAATTTTCCAGTGTATAAATCCATGAAAATTACTTTAGCTCTCCTGGTATCCAAAAGATAAGAACAGCTTGGCTAGGAATCACTCACGGAGCGAAGGTTAAATAACAGGTTGAATCCCTTACATAAATTGGAAGGACATCTCTCTAGCAGTGATGTTGAAGTATTATAACCCCCACCGTTCTATGGTGGGAGAGATCGAGTCAGTAAAATTAGAGAGATTAAGTGTAGAACAGTTAGATTTAAGATGCTATTTTTGCCACGAACAATAAGGCATCAGAATAACATTTCCCGACCGCGGTAGGGTCATATTCGGGTCCAAATTAGTCTGGGGTGTATTCATTCCCTGCCACACACCCTAGCGGTGGCTTGCAGGATACTTAAATAAGAAAAACACGTAGTTTGAGGGTGGATTAAATTCTACTGAATAATGATAGTTTTGGGTGTGTACAAATTTTCACTTTTGCTAATTTTTTGATGTTATATTCATATTAAAACCGTTGTGGATATCCCTTAATACATATAAAAATTATATAATTGATGATAAAATAGCCTTAAAATTATAAGGTAGGAGGAGTTATTTCAATTGAATAACAATACTCCCGTTATAATTAATTCAAAACATTATTTGAAGGCGTTGTATTAATTTTTCACCCACACAACTATGGTTTGAAATTGTTCTATGAAATATGCTTTCGAAACTTTTATCGCTGATGAATTTTTTGCGAGAGGTATTTTTATGTCATTGCTTTTTCATAGCTATTGTATTGACGCAGTGGAATAGCTCTGATTGGATTGACGCATTAAGTAGAATTATCTTCTCACATCTGGGACCTAAATTCGATTTTCGGAGTGTTGGCAGTGTTTTACCGCCGTTTTGGGACACTCGTCGATAAAATCTGTAACGGAGCACATCAACCAAAAGATTTGACATCAAGGTAGCCCTTAAAAATCCACACAGCACACAATGTTTTGAGCACTGAGCAGTGTAGTATAGTGCAGTAAAAGAACAAAGTATTTTCTTTTCCAGTATGAATCGCTTCAACAAAGTGACGTCTCCAAATATCCTAGTATATTGTTTTTTAGAACATGTACACGAAAGTTTTTCCCGCAGAAGAAAATATTTAAATTTATGTCGCCTTGTTCTGGAAGAGTTTTGATGGAGCTCACTTGGCCCTATTTCTTATGAAGTTCGTGATTTTAGTTTATCCGGTTTTAGGTTACTTCTTTCCCTTCGCCGCCCGTGGTTTTACAGAAAATTGCACATCAATTTTGAACCCCGAAAAAAAGCAGAATGACTCTTAGTTGCAGAATCCCGGATTGAAACCCAGGACAACCAGCTGAGTTCTCCATCCCCTGGGTTAGAATCTAATTGGATACCCAAAAGTCATATTCATTCACGGGTTTCTTTGAGCTACCATTTCATTTGTTGAAAATATCATAATTTAAAACAGTAGCGGGAAAGAGCTGGAGGTAAAATATTGCATGCATGAATGAATAACAGGAATAGAATGGAAAGAAATGATCATCTTAAAATCAAGGCGATTCTTATCTCACGTGAATCCAAACTCCTTGTAGCTGCAATGCAAAAAGTTAAGCAATAAAGAATGATTTACCTTTGGAAGAAAAAAGTTTTCCTTCCATATAGTTAATGAGGGAAGGGAAAAGGTTTCAGCGAGCGTTGCATTAAACTTGAAGGGATTTATTTATTTATATTTACGCAACTCCTTAGGGAGAAATTATTGCACCGGTTCTTCACGCCGCATTTTGCGAGGTGCCTGATACAGTGTCGAGGGCAAAAAGCACTTATATCTCATGTTCTGTGGCTGTCTGGGCGAGAGAAACTTTCAGCAAACTGGAATCGCGATGACTCCGTAGACGCGGAAGTTGGTGCGGCGGTTGTGCATACTCGACGACAACGGCACGTATTCCGAAAAGAAATGTGTTCATTCCGTGACAGCCACCACGTGAATGTGCTGAAAAAAAAACTGGGTCATCCGCACGTGGTAGTGTGAAAATCACGAAGGTTTCCCGTGGCGACTACTCCTTGTTCGACTTGCGTTTCCCACCGGAGGGTGGATTGATCATAAGGAATACTCGGATGAATTTGGCAATCGATTCTTTCCCTCCACAGTCAGCCAGCACTCCTGTTCAATCCAGTGAGAGCTTTCGAGTAATATGGCCTTTTGAAGGGGAACAACGAGGGACGAAGATTGCATAGTGCTGATGAAACTTTACGGAGTAGTTCTGCCAGGAGGGCGGATCACGAGTGTGAGATTGAGGCCAGCGGATGCGTTCATGTCTTGAACTCCAGCAAAATGAAAAACGAAAGAAAAAATTGTTTGAAAACTTGCGTAAAATACCATTTGCACCGCGAATAAAGGTTTGATGAAACTGTTTAGCGATTGGGTTAGTGTTCAGATGGGTTACCGACCATAGTTAGAGCCGAGCTTAGAATAATTTTTGCATATATGAATACAACATGAAAACAACACACATTACAATGGATGTCCTCCTTTCTTTATTATTTGATTGTGAAATTTTTAAACCCCTTTTTAAGTTGGAAGTTAATTTTAGATAAGGAACGGGAAAAATTGACGCATTTGGCATGTCTCCCGTGGATTTCATATCGATAGGTATAGCGATCGTCTTCTGCCAATAACAAAGGGAGATAACGGATTGCAAAAGTTCTCTACCGATGTCTTTAATGAGTCAACGACGATGTTCAGGTTTGAAGCAGAGTTGTCTGCCTATAGGTCACGGATTCCAGTCTCTCTATTTGGACATGGATGCTGTGGTTTTGCATGAAATGAATCGCTAAGGTTATAGAGGATATCGTAAAATCTTAGTCGTCGAAGTATTCAAAACCGAGAACCCACCACTTTTTACGATGGTATCTCATATAAGCCGTATACTTCATATGCTCTCTTCCATGGGTTTGTCGTCCCAAAAAAAAATCTGTGCTGAAATATTGCGTATGCGCCCGTGCAGTTGAGAATACACGTTCCGCGAGAGAAATTATTTACCTCCGCGGGATTTAAAAAAAAAAGTTTTGTTTTGAAAAGTTCCGGGAAACTTTCCGCAAGTCATAAAAAAATCCGAGTGGAAAAACCTACCAATATTTGCTGTAAACGGATTCTCAATAATGTTTTCGGGAATATTGCCCTTGCGTACGAGCTTGCTTTTACGTGCAAAGGAAAGTCATATCCGTATCAATCGAGGATAACAGTGTAGACTGTCATAAATGTTATGATATTAAAGCGCGTAGAAAGTTTACCCCGGGGCTCTTCCTTTTTGTTTGTTGATTTTTGTATCTAAAAAGAAAACAATGACAGCGAATAAAAACAACGGAAGTCATGAAACTTTAATAAACACTAAGGCCAAGGAAAAATATTTAAGTCGCATGAAAAAAATGTATTGCACTAGGCGAAAATATTTAGTTTCCAACGTGTGTATGGGTAGGATGTTTAATATCATGACGATGTGATTCAGATATCGGGGAAAAATCACCATGTCAGTTACAAGTGAACTGTTCATCAACTAAGCGAATCGAACATCAAAGGAAGGACGTGTAGAAACTATTGATTATATAATTAATTTGTTCACAGTATTATAGGTCATGAATACGGACTGAATTTAAGATTTGCTAGACCTTAGAGTGGAAGAATTGAGGTAGGAAGAGATTGTTGACTTCGAACTAAAGGGATGTGAATGAGGTGATGGATTTTTCAAGGGAGTGAGAAGGGTTGGTTAGTGATGTGTAATTGTGCCACTGTATTGACTGTGCCCATCCTAAACCTACCTAATCCTGTAGATTACTGATGATTTTAATAAGGGATTAGTCCCTTTTTTGGCGCAGGAAACGTAAGAGAATAATAAAAGTAGTAGTTACCTTGAAATACTGAGTAAATAAATTAATTTCAATTGTATGCACAAATATTACAGACGTACAGAGTAAACGTTTATAATTTAGAAGTTAAACCTTTGAGCAATTTTCAATTGAATATATTTTTAACGAATACGTCTTACCGGCACAAGAAAAAGAACTACCCCCTACACTGATTTGTGAAATTCACACGACGCCGAGACTAGTACTGGGGGAACTCTAGCCTCACTTATCAAATAAACCTTCTGGTTAATGACTGCGGTTTTTATTCGTCCACAAAAGAATTTTTCAATAGAAAATATGTGACGTACTACTAAGCACATGACATACTATATAAATGTACATCAGCAAAGTAAACCTGTAGTATTTACTAGAATAAGTTTATTTTTCATATTTTTCTGCGAATAGAATAACTAGAATTGAGTTTGGCCTGTTGAATATATCCATAGAAAATTTAAAGTTAAGTGCAAAATAGCTTTGCGATTCCTGAGTTTAGAGTGAAACAAAAATGTTTGGCTTGTTAATTCCGTGAGGTTAGACATCATCAGTTTATGATCACCTTTGTAAGCTGATTTTGAAGACCAGGTGATAAAACGTATAGAAAGAAGTTGTTAATGAGGAGAGCAAACAAAGAACATTTTTGAAATGGCTACATTGCTTCTTTCCAGTCATCCTTCTCCATCGAAAATCATTCGTGGCGGTAATAATTGGGAAATGGACTCGGAAGTCAAAAGTATTTATTGGTATTACTTGATGTCGTTAGTATGAGTGAACTAATTAGGGTCAAGAAATGTGGAGTGAAATTTACATAACACCTGCGCCTCCATTAGCTTGTAAAAATTGCTAGGACATCATGATAAGCTCGGTTAGTTAGTAAAATTTGTGCCGCTTGTGTATGTGTGTGCTGATTACGTCACGTTGCATCTGTTGACACAAGCGTGACACTCATGCAAATGAACAAAAAAGAGCGCCCAAATAAGAGAGAATTGCATATACAGTGGCATTACCACCATTTACAGTAGAACTTAATTTCTTCAACCAAAGTGGTGAAAGCTTTGCCTATTCCGCTACCAGGCACGATAAACGGTCGATTGGGCCTGGTTCCATAGTTGCCAGGACTCATTTCCATAATCGTTTCCATCGTTGTAGCATGGAATAAATAATTTAGGTGGTTTCCTCTGGTGGCCTATGTCCATCTCAAACTTAGTTTAACCGGTATATTACCAATAACAATGATAATATTTACCTACCCTCAGCATCGTCCTTAAGTTCCATGTCTCTATTCTAACTGATTTGGCTCTCAACTGTCTCAACTGTGCTTCTGTTGATTTCGCTTTGCAATGATTAGTGAGATGGTGACCGCAGAAGCCTTATAAATTTTCCATTCCATTGTTTCTTGGGATAATTGAGTAAGGTAGTTTCCCGTTGCATTCCTCAATAGTGTTTTTAACGTGACACCATCACTCACTAACCGTCCCACCGGGGTCAAACGCCTTTGCAGCCGCTTCACTGAGGAACAGACGCTGCGCGGGCTACCATTCGCATGGCTCCTGCTCTTCGACCTATGGGTGACCCTCCCAGGAGCATTATTCACAACTCACATCGAGAACATCAACTTCTCCAATATTTATTTGTAATTGCTACAGATTCCCGAAAAAATTATTTTTCAATTTTAATTCATTTAGTGCTATTTAAAATGACAAATGAATTATGAAGAGTAATTCGGAATTCATTGGTTTAAATTTGCAGATTTATCCTATGTATGGAATTGACTTCGTCACTCATTGCGTTGCCCGTCAGTTGATGTAAATCATTGCTTTTATATGATAATTTAGGGTTTAAATTATAGCTTAAATGAGAAAAAGTGAAGATACTGATGGAAATAAAAGAGAATGTACCTGAGGCCTTTTGATTCTAATTTACAAATTGACCTTCCAACATGTAAACCAACATTAGGGCGGACTACTGTTTTTTTTTCCAAAATTTAACTTGCAATTTTATGGAAAGCCCCTTTCATAAAAACCTATGGAATTTGGAGAGGGTTCGTTTAATAGGGTAATGAATGTTTGTTTTCAGAATAGTTAATGAATTTATTACAGCCGAGTGAGGAATGACGATACTATTTTTTAATTCTCTAATTTTGGATGGAATGTTGAAAGCAATTTTGCCTGTTTCCCGGCTTTGTTGAGTATCTCGGGGCCAGAAATAATTCAATTAAAATCCCATTCAGATGAAAACATATAACGATTCCGTGAATTTTGTGATAGGGTCCTAATTTTACGAATAATAAAAAATGTGTTTATTGCATGGAACAAAATTAATATTAGTGAAGTGATAAATACTATCACAAGACTAAACATTTTTGGTGTGCACTTCAATTGCGGGAAAAGGGTTTTTGTGCCACGTAAGGACGCCTCAATTCGGGGTTGCCTTTGTGATAGCGAATGACCACGTGGCGTTTCTATTAGGCTATAAGATTTCTTATGAAAATTCCTACTGATCTAATGTCGTATAATCCTAGTGCAATTTTTTCGCTCTTGCTTGATATTATCTTCATATTTTCCGCGTTTACATAAGGGTTAGCCTATTTTGGCTGAATGCCGATATTAATATGGGGCAGAATTCAATGAAAAACGCACCTTTTTACGGAATTCTTGTTTATATATTACCATGGATTTATTCTTATCCTAATTTCAATGTATCCTTGTATCAAACGTGAATAGGGCTTCATTAAAATTTGTTTTCATCAAAATTGGCCCCTTGGAGGTAGTTCTTCAAAAACTTTATTGGGTCGTGATCTATTAGGTTAAGTCGTCACCAAAAAGACTGGTTAATGTCAGACTTCCCAAGTATCACTTTCTCCAAAAATATCTTGTTTCATCTCTTCGTCAATTCTCTTCGTTTGGAATTCGTTTGATCATGTTTCTGCTGGTTTCGTTGTTTATTTACACCGCTACATATTCATATCGCGCCCAGGTTAATACCCCAACTGCCTATCGTGGAACTATAAAGAGCCTCAACTGCTAACGAGTGGGCTATGATGGAGCGAAGTACCTACACGTCGAGGAGGAGGAAATGGGATAACTTTTCCCTAATAAATATAACGTTTTGAAGTCAAGTATTAATCTAGAATAATGCTTGGACAGATAACCATCACTTTCACGGATGCGGAAGGATGGCTACGAGAATGGCTCACATAACCTCTGAAGTGGGGAGTGAAGCAAACTTCCGGGACATGGAAGTTGTGGATGACCTATCAAATGAAGGCCCAAGAAACCAGTCACCTGTCACCTCAATCTTTGTTTCTAATTTGTATTGGTATTTTTTGTTACCCTGAAAGCCACCGCTAGGGTGTGCGGCAGGGGGTGAATACACACCAAACTAATTTTCACCCGGATATTTTTACCCCTACCGAGGCAAATCTACTCCGTCTGCAGTGGTTACAGAGCTCATATTTTCTCAGTTTTGGCTGTAATCAGTTTAAGATTGTGCAACAAATACTTCCGAATAGTAGGTGTATTTTTCTTTCTAGGTATTTCGGTACCTCTCCATGGCTTTTCTAAAAATAATTACCATCTCCGAATTTTAACTAACTACTCATTTTAGTACATTTAACTTCCATTTAAACTTTATGATTCAGACTTCACTTCATGAAATATATATATATATATATATATATATATATATATATATATATATATATATATATATATATATATATATATATATATATATATACACACACACACACACACATAAGAAAGACTAGAAACAGTAGCACTGACTGACTCAATCACTACTACTGTTGCTTCTGTGAAAGATGGAACTAAATTCCGTCAAAATTATTGAGAAATAACGTGTGAGTATTCTTTTTATGTTTTTTACTGTTTGTTGCTGTCCAAGTTTTTTATTCAACACTTTCGTGTTAATTCAACGATATCATATATATTTCAGCCATCTTACAGGTATATATATATATATATATATATATATATATATATATATATATATATATATATATACCTGTAAGATGTTTTTTATTTTAAGTTTTTTATTCAACACTTTCGTGTTAATTCAACGATATCATATATATTTCAGCCATCTTACAGGTATATATATATATATATATATATATATATATATATATATATATATATATATATATATATATATATATATATATATATATATTCATTTATAATTATAAAGTAATCTACCGATTAAGTTTGGTTTTGAATGGACACAACTGCCAAATAAATATTTTGTTACTTCTAACGAAACATAATCCAGCAATCTACTCTGCATAAAGTCCCTCTTCACCTCTGTGTACTTCCTTCCTCCCTTCATCCAGTCCAACATCCCTATCCTGTTTCTGCCCTTTCCTCGTTTGCCTAATATTCTTTCCTCTATTACAGTCTTCAACATCCTACTGCCGATCTCTACACCCTTCATCCAGTTTTATGCCTCCTTAGGATTTCTTCCAGTTATTCCCTATCCTCTATTCCCCATCATGCATAGTACTTCTTCATTTGTTGGTATCTTTAAGAGATTTTGTTCAGTTTAGCACAAAACTTAATCGCGTAACGTTGCTCAATCGTCGATTCCATATTTTATGTGACACGGTCGGTGCACAGAGGTTTACAATAACTGACGTCCTGCCGCCTGCACAGCTTGGAGAGCACTAAGACCGATTTCGCGGCAAAGCTTAGCGTCCTTCTCAGCTACTCTAAGTAATTCGATCCCACTGCGACCAATAGGAGCGGCACGGGAAATTCCATTGCATTACTTTTCAAAAGCACCCTGTTTATATGTAGATGCAATAGTTTAGAAATGAAAGCACCCAAAGGCCAGCGAGAGTGAACTAGAAACATACATATAAACGCTAATTATTTGACGCTGTTGCGATAAGGATGTGAGTTGGCGAATGCCTTATCTTTTACTATAATGAGGTGGAGGGGAGGGGTTTTATTTTCTGAATCATGTATGGCGGCATTCAAGTAGTAGTTGTAGTTTTAGGGGAGGTGACCGACAGCTGAGGTCATTTGTGCCATTAGGGATGGTTGGGAGAGGAAGGGTGGAGATAAACCCGGCGTCGGCATTTGCCTACTCTTATCGAAATGTCCCAAAGTGGTCTGCAGTTTAACGCCCCATCCGACGGATGTCGTACTCACTCAAAGTGCTCTCCAAACAGCACCTCAAGTAGGAATCGGGATAACACTGGAAAAAATCTGGCGCTTCCAGGATTCGAACCCGGGCCCTCGCGGTGGGATGCCTGTATGTTAGCCCCTACCAAATCCCGATCCCCCCGCAGTTGCATTCAAGTCTTGCTCTGGTGGCCAAAAATACTCTACACGCAATGTGTAAAAATTCAGCCTCTTTATTGAGATCGCATCTCATTGCGTTTGAGGCTGCAGCCACAAAAATCACATTAGTTGCAGCTCGGGTGATTACGTTTGATGAGTAAGGATTGAAGAATTATGGAATTGGAAGGGAGAATGTACCATTCCTTATCGTGACAAAGGGTCTGAACAAGAAGAGAGTGAACACACCAATGGAGTCGTAAATTTGTTGATGCAGGCTAATGAATACCAATAGGCGAAAAGCTTAAATGGGCGGTGAAGTTGAAGAAACTTTGATCTGAATCTTTGACAATACTCCTAAGTTGTCGTTAATATCGGTACAATTGGGATAAAGTTTAAAGAACGGTAATGAAATTACGGAAATAGTAGTATACATTTGAAAAGGTTTGATGGCAAAATGAAAAGGTTTAAAATCTTATTATGCCACCAAAATTATACTTGAAAGTTACCTCTATAAAAGCAACTGTAGTTCGGGCGGGAAGGTTCAAATGCCATCAACCTTTCGTGTGGTGGAAAGAGAAAGGCGTGTTCTCACGCTGTCTCATGGGTGTACGCTCGATACGTCTCTGGTCTTGATTTGCGGCTTTTGAGGTATGCTATTCGTTTTGTGCGGAGGAATCCTAGCATACTCCGGTTTCAGCGATTTCAGGGTTTGACTTACAACCCCCTCACCACTTCGAGCGGAGAATTTCCTTCGGATCCGCTCTTTCGGAACGCTAGTCTCGTCTGGAGTGATTGATTGTTGCGTCGGTGTGGAGGTTGGAGGCAAGGGTGTGTGTGTGTGTGGGGGGGTGTGGTTGGGATAAAAAAGGGAACCGTTCACTCGTCTCCGTCGCGTGCAGTGCGATGACACTCCTTTCCCGATTGACATCTCTTGCGTGGGGGCGGGACAAACCACAGGTGTGATCTAATAGGAAGAAGAGTAATCTCCGACCTTTGAGATTGCCTTTGGATTTACGGTTCTTGTATTAACAATTCGTTTTTTGATTATCAACATATTATGCCCGAAGCCGGTGTATTAACATACAATGCCTGAATATTTCTTTATCCGAACGAATAATAAACGAAACCTCTCTAATCAACTTAAAGATTTACTGTAGAGGAAAACCTTTCACTAGTACATTCTGAAACACATAGCATTTAATTAAGACATCAGGGTTGGGGAACGGGGATTGGGGATTACGATTTTCGGTGACGGCTGTTTTTCCAGAATTATGAAACACTCAAAAAATTGCACTCACCTTGGGAAAAAGTTGTAGTAACCAGGGGCATTACTTTGACTTGCACTCAGTAACCTTCTTTCATTATAAATTATTATTTTATGCAAACTTTTGCTTAATCAAACAAATAAATAAATAAAGACCATCAGGTGATCGTGCAAAAGCATTGAAACACGAGTCGTATTTTATTTTTTGTGGGATTTTCTAAAGGTCTGTAATATTTTAATAATTTGGTATTGAAAAACAAAGTCAGTTAGTTAAATGTTTCATTAAGGCTCCTTTCAATTAAAGGAATGCTCTACCTTCTGGATACTTATTGGTCCGGATAATAATTCAGTGTAGTGAAACTAGGTGTTAATAAAATTTCTATTCTGTGGAAACGCAAAGTTATTGGATTCTTCCTGGTTCACTTCCAACTTGGGCCAACACGCCATACTTTCAATCGATCATGTCTCTTACATTTTTAACTATGGGGTAGCGTTTGGTCACTGATATTTATGTAGGTACCGGAATGGTGAGGTCTCAGGATGGACAGGGTAAGATGGATATGCGGAAGAATCAATGAGTGGAGTAGAGTACAATGATATGCTATTTGGTTTGAATTAGGGCGTACTGAAAGCATGAAGAGCCGAAGAATTTAATTATATTTTGTAACGAATTTAGGTTAAGTATAAGTTCTTTAGAAGATTTAGAAATTCGGTATCAGGGGAAGTCCTTCCCCTAGTTTTCTCGATTCAATACTTAAAATATTCGTCGAATAATAGAGTAAAAATGCCAATAATTCTTTAACAAACGGTAAGATAGGGAGTTATTTCTTCAAAAGCGATAACATTAATTAGTAATGAGCCAAAAGTTGACTTCAAGTTTGGAATTAGCACGCATTGAATGACTTGATTCTTCGAGGAGAGATATTTTCCTTTTTTTCCTCTTCCCTTTTGGACCCTCCGCAGTGTATTTGGTGTCCACTGTCGTCCACGCGAATGATATTTCCTCTAAGTCTGGGGAGAGGTCCCGTCCAATCGACGGCATCAGCGTTTCCGTTCCATTTCCCCTGGAGGAAGTGGCGTGGAAAATGGAAGGCCGGATTGGTCGAAATTTGGGCGAGGAAATGAGCCGGGTCATCGGCTAAGGTCTCCTGTTTTTGTGCTTCCTGGTCCATCATCCATCCCGACTCGTTCCGCGTCTGGGGGGAGGGAGAGAAAAGGTCGAGGATCTTGACATTCACGAGGGCTTAAGGTTTCCGATGGTGGAGATTACCCGCTATCTTTTTTTACTGGGGAAACGAACATTTGGGAGCCCAAGTGAGGTGTCGCAAAAAACAACGGAAAACCGACTGACCACGAAATCGCTCCGGCCGTGGCCTTGGTGAGTCGTGTTGGTACCGTGATGGGTTCATTGAGCAGGAAAGGGCGGTGAATCAAACGAATGCATTCTCGAGTCACCGCGGGCTTCGGAGTTGACTCTGAAATCTTCCTTTTTTTATAATTATATACTTTTTGTTTTCGATTTATATAATTCATTGTAAATTGGAGACGAGAAGTTCATGATGAGTTATGACCAATGATTACATACATTTTATGGATAAATTTCATTAAACACACGCACAGAAACTGAGCAGGAGATACTTCTCATTATTCCCCATGTATCGTTATCATATGAATGAAAACCGTAAAATTTATTCCTAAAAAATATATACATGTATTCATTCAAATGGAAATAGATATAAGAAAAAGGGATAGGAGCATATATAAAAGACGAGCCCAGGGATGGTGGGGAAGGTGGAATCGAGCAGATCACAAGCTTTTGTGTGTTCCTATCCGTTTTCCTTATATCCATTCCCATATGAATGACTGTGTTCGCCATTTGGCGCGTTTTGTGTTTAAATGTGTATGTGTATATGTACATGGTGAATCAGAATTGAGTGTATGTGTGTCTATATACATATATATACATACATATATATATATATAATTATATATATATATATATATATATACATATATAGTAAAATGCACAGTAACACACAATATAGAAACAAAAAAAAGGAGAACACTCACACTTTATTTCTTGATATTTTCACTGAATCACTCCGTCTTCACCGGAAGATATAGATTACTTCTATATCTTCCGATGAAGATGGAGTGATTCCGTCGAAATTGTGTGTTACTGTGTATTGTACTATTCGGCACTTCCGTGTTACGTCTACGAAAGCATATATATATATATATATATATATATATATATATATATATATATATATATATATATATATATATATATATATATATATATATATACATATATATATAATGAGTATATTGCAGAAAATAGGAATAGATTGGAGGGAAAAGAGGCTAATCCGCAACCTATACATGTCTCAGACTGCTCAGGTACGAGTGGGAAACGGGGAGTCCGGTTGGGCAGTGTTAGGAAGAGGTGTAAGGCAGGGTTGCCCATTATCACCATTGCTGTTCAACCTGTATGCAGAGGAAATGATTAAAGAGGTATGGGAAGAACTGGAGGTAGGAATTAAGGTGGGCGGGGAATTCGTAAAATCAGTTAGGTTTGCTGATGACCAAGATTTAGTTCGTCAGTCAGCCAAGGGGCTGCAAGCATGCGATTTTCTAGAAAGAAAAAGGCTAAGCTTAACATTAAAATAGGAGGGCAAAAACTAGAGTAGGTAGAACAGTTAACGTATCTCGGTAGTGTTTTGGACCAACACGGTCAAAGTAGTAAGGACGTAAGGAGAAGAATTACGCTAGGCAAAGAGGCTTTCACAAGGAGGAGGGATTGAATGACGGGGACGTTGAGTAAGGATGTTAAGAAAAGACTCGTAAAAACTTTAATTTGGAGCGTAGCTATGTACGGCGCGGAAACGTGGTTGTTGAAGCAGGAGGATAGACGTAGACTGGAGGATTTTGAAATGTGGGTGTGGAGAAGAATGGAGAAGGTGAAATGGACAGAGAAGAAAACAAACGAGGAAGTATTTGGTATGGTGGGCGAAGAGAGGGGTTTGCTGGGAGCAACCTATGGAGGCAGGAAAAGTGGCTGAAGGGGGTGTTGACCGGCAGCGGGATGTTGAACACTGTAATAGAGGGGAGAATGTTAGGCAAACGAGGAAAGGGAAGGAACAGGATAGGGATGTTGGACGGGATGAAGGGAGGACGGAAGTATTCAGAGATGAAGAGGGATCTGATGTAGAGTAGGATACTGGATTTTGTGTTTTGTTACGAATCACAAAATATTTATTTAGTAGCTGGGTCCATCCGAAAACCTACCTTAACCGGTAGATTACCTAATAATAATTATTATTATATATATATACATATATATATATATATGTATAATAATTATTATTAGGTAATTAGGTATTATTAGGTAATAATTATTATTATTAGGTATTACTAGGTATTATTAGTAGTAGTTTTTAGGGGAGGCGACCGACAGCTAAGGTCATTTGCGCCATAGGGGATGGACAGGAAAGGATGAAGGGTGGAGAGAAACCCGGCGTCGGCATTAGCCTACTCTTTACGAAAGGCGCCAAGGGGTCCGCAGCTTAACGTCCCATCCGACGGACGCCGTACTCACTCAAAGTGCCCTCCACAAAGCACCTCAAGTAGGGATCGAGATACCTCTGAAAAATATTCAACACCGCCGGGATTTGAACCCGCGCCCTCAGGGTGGGAAGCCAGTACGTTAGCCCCCGCACCATCTCGATCCCCACTAGGTATTATTATTATTAGGTATATATATATATATATACAGACACACATATACTCATACATATTTGTTTGCAGCACGATTAAAAGTTATTATACACGAGGACACGCAAAACGGCGAAAAAATATTCATACGGATATAGAAAAAGGAAAAACGTACAGAAAAACATGTACGCACAGGGCAAACCATCATCCCAGCGATTCGGAGGTCTGTGGCAAAGAAAACTATTTTGCTTGGTATCCGCACACTCCACTTTCCCCACTAAACTCGTGTTCGTCTTTTATATGTGCTTCTGCGTAAACGACTACGCTGAATGGAAAACCACCCATTGTTGGGTTGATAAATAAGGTATAATTCAAATTGCTGAGTCAAGTGAAAATTCCATCATTTTTGATGGAATTTTCACTTGACTTAATTTCAAATTAATTTTCAATTGAGAAACACAAAATCTTGACCAATATAAACAGACACAGCGACCAATGGAATCGAAACTGAGCTTTTAGTATTGTAGCTCATGTGTTATTCTAGGTTACATCTTCTCCGCAGATAATTTCTTATTTTCATTTTTTTCGCGATGGAAAAGTCAGATTTTTATTCTCCGATGAAAGTATAACCGTAATGGTAATTAATCTAAATTTAGATAACTGAATGAAAGGGCACACCAAACATTTTGACCAGCTTGTTCTCATATGAGCTGACGAAATTAGTTCATGATTTTCCTCTCGTATTTATGTCGAACTGAGTTGTTGTCTCAACGGTAGCTAATTAGCATCCTTGGAAGGCTCAGATTCCCGGCCATTTACTGCACGCATAATTACGTTGCAAGGATAAAAGGCCGGAAATTGACCAGATGCATTCAGTGCACCCACCGGACTATTCGGTTCCTAACCTTGTATGTTACTGCGTGTCTAGTGAAAAAATGTAGCATAGGAGGTTGCCCAGAAGTAATGTATACACGTACATATGTTTCATTTCAACATCGAATTTAGCCAATTTCCTCTTCGTAATTATATTCGCGCTTTTTAAATATTTTCAAGGCAGATTAGTGTGCGATGTCATAAAATACTTAAACATAATCAAAGTAAGAGGTGCATTCAAGTTTTTAGATCTAATTATTTGTTTTTTGAGTAGATACTGACACTAGAAAGTTTCTGCTACTTCTCAACTAAATCTCCCTTTGAACGCAGGCATTTTTCAAAATGCCGACTCCATGATCCCACGACCTCCAAGAACGCTTCTGCAGGGGCCCATTTGGCCCCCTGGAAAACCTGACCGGTACGTGGTCGAGGCTTCTTGGCCACACGAAGTCCGACCTACTCCCAGCTGCCGCATCCACGCACGTACATTTTTCACATCCATAACATCTTAATCGCATGCCTCTCACTCAATTGAAGAAGAATTTCAATTGGTGTCAAACCACGTAAATGAGGAAAAAAGATGATCACAGTTATTCTTGTTTACTAAACGACGCCATTTTAAGAATTGAGAACGCAGATGACGCGCTCATGACCATTCCAAAAATAATTCCGAAAAAAATTGCAGAGAACTTTTTAATGGAAATATTTTCTGCGAATGTTATTGCACTGCGTAGAACCCTTTGGTAATAACAAATGGTAAGGATTCCAAATATCTTAGCAATAAGTCTAAATAGAGCTGGAAAAGAACAGCATGTCCATTATTTCTAAATCTAAAATGGTTACTGCTTATATTACGTCCAAATAATGCCAATTTTTCACCAGCTCATCCATTCCAAATTCGGTAATGGAAATTTCAAGTAAAGTTGTTATTAATATTTACCCGAAGAGCCGAAACCAATTCAATCATTTCCACGCCTTCTAGCGGCATCACTTTCGATGATTACGGGCCAAAATCCGATCAGGTTTGATTCGGAGAATCAAATTTCACGTGCCCTCCCAAGAATCGCGACGGAGCGAGCGGAGATGCCACCCGCTCGGCTGCTTTCCCTCTCCGCGAAATATGAAAATGGCATTAGATGTAAAATATGCTATTGCTCACTTTAATATGGCTGGGACCGTACGAAATCCCAAAATATCGCGGCGACAAACGGAGAGCCTGGGAAAGCGTCGCGGGATTCGAGGGAACTCGAGTTACATTTGATTTCCCTGGGGGTGACGTTCCCCTAGGATGAGGGGCCCCCACATCAGGAGGAAAGGGGAAGGTGGACGCTACCGACTTCGGGTTGCGAATCGCTTCGGATGCATTCGCTTGCCCCGCTTCTATTAATCGGAAAAGTCAAGAAAATAAAAGAAATCAATCATTATATGGTATGCAGTTCGAATTAAATCCAGTGCGACATTAAAACGTGTATTGATTGTATTGCTAATATTTAGGGTGTGAGGACTGCGGACGTCAGAATGTTCTTTTGTTTCTCTTTAAGTAGTTATGCATGCGTCATAAGTTCAGTCTTAGGGCATTTAAAGCGAAGAATCGTTACAATGCAACCATGTATCCATTCCCTCTTCGTGTTTTATACATATGTTTTTATGTTTACGATTTTGCATGAAATAGAGATTCGTCAAGTATTATGAGACAGGTTATGATTAAAAGATATGCTCCCTAGTATATCGAGCAATATCGAAAACATTATTTTACTTAATGCTTTTTAAGTATACATTGTGTTATACTTATAGTATGTTGGATATCTTCCATAGGAAGGGATGGTGTAAAAAATGTAAATGCATTGGGAAATATGAAATGCCAAGGCGTTCATTTGCATCAAGATGCCGTACTGCAATGTTCCGCTTACTTCAGTTTTCGGCGTGCAAATTCAACTATAATACAGCCTCCGATTGAATGATTTAGCCTTTATATCATGTGTTAAATGATTAGTTTTTCGAATGATCATTGTGGCTTCTAAGCATCTGCCATCTACTTAAACTACGTGCTAAGAAAATAATGTATCCCTCGGCATACACAAAATTCCAAAAAAACCAAAAAAGTAAGTTTTTAAGCTAAAATTGTTTCCAGTCTGGCTGAAACCACACCGCGAGTATTACGACCAGCAATCCCCATTTTGAGCTACATTACTTCCGTAGACAAAGCCTAGGGAAGCTGCGAGGTTAAAGAGATTTCTATTTACGTGAATACAGCGTGAATACAATGTGAAAGAGGTAAAAGCGGTTTTTAATGCCCTCTCCGCATAGTCTCATGAGCTTGCCTGTAGCTGTCATTTTTCATTTCCTACCTAATGACGTCGTTTATTCATGAGCAACGTAACCAACTCGAGAAAGAGTATACATGAACAAAAGTAAATGAAATGTATTTTCACTGTTCAAATATAATTTATCCTCTCATCCTCCTTAAAATTTATGCAAAATAATATATTATTATTTCATTAGTCATAAAGACTACGAAGATTTATATCGAGACGGCTCTTAAAGATTTTTGCTTATATCTTTCTCCTGCAAAAACCTGCGTGCGAGCAAAATCGATTAGTATCGTGCATCGTATACGAGTATAGGTGCTATTAGCTGCAATATTATCAAAGATTGTGTTTAGATTGCTTTCACACGTTACTATTAAAATGATTATATGCTATGGCCCAATTCGTTCCTTTGAGCTATGGCGGGAGAGGAAAATATTATCTATTTCACAAGGACGAGCGTCAAGGGTTAATCATCAAGCATCAAAATCATCTGGGGTGGTGATTACTTTGACTGACACTTATTTATATTAAGCCTCTTTGAGGTAAGGAAAATTAGCTCCGATTGTCTCTCTTTGCTGAAAACTCTGTGGCGACCGGGATTTGGTGATTGTCTTCCTCTTCCATGATATTTTTTTATTTAGGAACTAGAACGATTATTTTAACGACTTTTCAAGGATGAGCTTGATAATTTTTATGTGATAAACAAGGAAAGACTTTGCCTACAAAGAGTGAAGTTGGAAGCTGAATGTGAATCAATAGATTTGATGTTGACATCATTTTGTATGTTGGCGTCTGTGTACTTTTCTGGCTTACTCGCTCATATGTGATATGTATGTATGTACGAGTAAGTCTCAATTATGGGAGGTAATGAAAGAGACGGGGGGCCCGTAAAAGACGAGCACACAGTTATGAGTCGAAATGGAAGGAAGAAGATTGCAGACTGAAAGACATTGATGAAAGAAGACACTTTACTTTTCCACTTAGAGTTGTTTTTTATTACGACCTAGGTTTCGTTACAGCGTAACACCTTCGGGTCTTCAGAAAGGTGTCTTCTTTCATCATGAAGGTTTTCCTACATGTTACGGCTGAAGCTGTGTCACGGAAAGAAATTGCCTGAACCGAAAATCAAACTACAGACCTTCGGTTTGCTGAGCCGATACCCTGAATACAGTAGGGCATCGTTCCGGCATCACATGAATTGATTGGTTCTATTTTCTGTTCAGGATCTTCTCTTCTGACTGAAATCTTATTCCTTCCACCTTACCAAGCAACCATGCATCCAATCCACATACTTACCCTACATACAAGTATATCTTCGTGAATATGTTTTCCCTTTTGGACGCTTTTTCGTTCCTGAATATGTGTGGGTGTTCGTATGTGCTGAAGTGTTCAAATGCCACTCGTCATTTTGAGAAGGAAGCGAGGTATACCGGTGCCGGGAATTACCGGCTTCACTGCACTAGAAAATTCGGTACTTTTCGTGCTCCTTTCACTTCATTCGCGATGCCTCGCTCCCTTCACCCCCGTGAATTGTGGAGAGAAGCTGTGACAAAGCCCCGGACGGGCAAAATGGTCGGACGCCCGAACCAGGATCTCCCCTTGAAATGTGTATCCTCTTCTTTTCATTTCCTTTGAGGAATATTTTCTTTTACCCCCGTCAGTCCGCTACTCACGGATTGTTTCACTGCGACGAGGGGCTTAGCTTCTGCGGGAGGCCAGGAGGGGTCGAGGGAGGAGGTGAGGGAGGAGGTGAGGGTTGGTGGTACCCTCCTCTAGTGCAGAGGGGGGGTTTCGGAGGAGGGGTATGAGATGAGTCGAACGGTACGGGTGGAGGAGAGAGCGGAGGCGGAGAGGAGGAAACTCCGTCCCATTGTAAACGCATCTCCTCCCGACCCCACCACATCTATCCTCTCCCACCTTTCCTACTTTCGGCACTCTCTCTCCCCTTGCTCGCAGGCCTCGCCCCGAGCCCGGTTGACTGAGAAGGCCGGAGGATGAGGTTTGAGCAGGGAAGCCGCCGCTGCCACGCCCCCTCTCTCCTCTCTCTTCTCTCTCTCTCCCCGGGTCGTCGTTTGCAAGAAATGCGGGCTCGGTGGTTGGTATGTTCAGGGTGGGGGGAGGGAGGGAACGGCGAAGCGGCCGTTGCGGCGGCGAGGAGGTGTGAGGAGAAAAGGCAGAGTCCGGCTCAAGTGATGAGGAGCCGTGTTTTTTTATTCTTTTGTGAAACCAAAAGCCTCAGAAAAAAGGGAGTGCACATCAGGCCACAGACATGGCGTTGATATTGGAGAGATATTGCTGGGGCCCTGCGTGGATGCGGATATCCTCAATAAAATCCTCACACTCTCGTGCGCTCATCCAGATATACATATATACATACACACACACGCAAGTAAAAAAGTTGGTTGGGTTTAGAATGTGTGAGTAACTCAGGCAGTACCCGTCTGTTACCATATGCAGGAAGAATAAAAAGTGATAAAACAATACGAAATGCCCAAAGTAATTGATAACTTTACATTGAAATTCTTCATTAAAAATTAACAATTTACATCGCTACACTATGTAGAGAATAACAAGAAACTGTTAATGTTGTAAATGCTAAAAGTTGATGGCGAATTATTTTTACCACAAGAAATGATATTTTATTCTACCTATCTACCTTAGACCTTTAAAAATGCTGTTCATGGTAATTTAAATATAATTTCGGCCCTGATGGACTTCTTAGTATGAAAACTTCCATTGATCGGCCTTTTCTTTTAACATCGGAAAGTATTAAGAGAAATTCGTTTCCGTCGTTCCAAAAGAATTGATAATTGCCGAAGAAAAAGGACCGCATTATGGCTTTCAACGTATAGCTTCTTCATTTAAATACGGGGGGATTAATCACGAACGGAAATGGTTTTTAATGAATTTCGGGGAGAAAGAGACGAAATATTTTGGAAAAATCCGCTTCAGAGTTAACCGATTTTAATTTTTCGCGTCCTTTGTTAGATGAAATAATAATTAAATATTCTAAAATAATTACAAAATACTAAATCTTTTTCCCACATTTCAAGCCTATCCTCACACCAACTAAAAGAGTTATTTTTTATGACTACACTCATTGCTATTCATTCACTAATTTTTCTTCCGGCGAATGAAGACTTACAGAAACAGTTATCTTATCTCTTCATTTTCAATTGAGAAATGGACTCTAGCCTTTTCCTTTTCGACTTCTTTTGAGTTCAGGAAATGGATATAAAGGTCCCTGGAAATATAAAACTTGTGCCTCTTCTGAAGAACCGTTGATCATTAATAAAGTCAGTGTGTGATGCATATTTGTCTTTTACGCCTTAATTTCCTCTCAATCTTCTCTTCTGAAAGTCTCTCTCGCTCTCTCAGGGGATTTAACAGGGGATAAGAAAGCGAAAATAGAGCAGGAGCCATTTGACATCCTCCATGAAACATATAATCAATGAAGAGAGAGGCTGCAGTCACTTTCAAATACTCAATGCAAAGAACTTTAGGCTAAAAAATCGCAAGTATGGAGGAACTTTCTTTTCCATGGTGTATTTTTTATTATAGCTTTAGATTATACTAGAGATTATACTCGTACTATTAGAGATTATACTCGTATTTAGATCGTCTTCATGTGATTTTTTTCATGTAAATGCAAACATCTGTGAATGAATTAGTTTATACAAATATTAAAAAATAGTTAATAAAAATATTGCGTGTCTTGCGCAAATTTTGTATCCATGTGTGTTTATGAACATGTTTATAATACGACCCGGCATACTTGCAAAGTTCTCGAAGCTCCACTCCTAAATTGAACTTTAATTATTCTTTTCCTACCACACATCTGTATTATGAATGAGTGTCTGTGATTTGAATGGTGAAAAATATCATCTCGTTTATGCTTGCAGTTATATTTGAATATATATGTGTGTGTGTGTGTATATATATATATATATATATATATATATATATATATATATATATATATATATATATATATATACACACACACACACACATATATATTCATTCCGCCATTTTCACATGATGCTCGACATATGAATAGAACGCTACGCACAAAAACATACGTATATATATATATATATATATATATATATATATATATATATACGTATGTTTTTGTGCGTAGCGTTCTATTCATATGTCGAGCATCATGTGAAAATGGCGGATGTGGATGAGTATAGAGACTACTGATACGATATCTGCTTGCTCAGGACTGGTGTTGTGACGTGTCACATTATTTCTTCATTATTTACACAGTATCCATCAAAATAATATTACTCTGCGGTCGATCGAAGCAATCCAAAACTTCCGCGTTATGTTTCAATAGGGGCAGCTCTGGGAACTTGGGACTGTTGTGGATTCTCTGGGGATAATCACAGAATAATGCAGGAGTCGACTATAAACATTCCGAGACATTCGTGCTAGCTTAAAGATGTAGCAAAATTTAATTTTGGGAAGGATTAGGGCGCAACCGAACTCCAAATAGCACAGTCAGTGTTTTCCACAGTGTAGGGACCTTAATCTCCGGGCTCCTATGTACAAACAATCCTTGAAGGTACTTTAGCGCCCATATTGCGACCACCGTAGCGATACTCGTATTCTACTGGCTATTCTTTTATTCACAGGTCGAGACGAACTATGGTTCTCGAAATGTGCTCAAAAGCGGACGTATTTATTCTCGGTTAGTTATTTAGATGGGAATAGTATACGAGCGTCACTACTAGCTTGACAGTAATCATTGCTCACTCTTCTTCTGACTTGATTTCTTCTTCTATTAACTACTGACATCTTCCAGGTGTCATGGATTTATATATAGATATATAAATCCATGACACCTGGCATGACTCTCATAGATTTTTCTGCCCTTTGGGTGGAGATATTTGTTTTATTTAATCCCAGAATCATAGTTTTCCTTATTTCTTAGAATTACTACCGAATGGGACTGAATTATTCCCAATTTCTAGATGGACGTGTGGGTAAAAATGGGGAAAATTAAAAATGCGTAACAAGAAAGAGAAACCGAGTGCTATTTGCGTGGGATTGCTCAAATTTTCTTTCCATACATATTCTAACCGCAGTTCACTCAATAGAGCAAAAAATACTGGAATACATTGGGAAATCCTTTATAAATGTAGATTTAACGTTCAGCGGTTAGTTCCATGGGAGCCTGTTAGAACAACGGGCTGCAGTGAGTCCTCTTACGCATAAGCTATAAATAGAATGGCCGGGATATCGCATAGAATTTTGAGTATACGCGGTCATTAAAGTCAAAATTCTTTAATGGGACGCGAATTCTGTCTGTAAAAATATATTTTCCCAAGAAACGAAACTTAGTTCGTTTAAGAAAATGTCTATCAATGGCAGTCCAGCGTGATTGATAACGACAGACGTGTCGCCCTGCGAAATGGATTGTGATTGATACCGCAAGAAATTGAAACTTCGTGATAAACCCCATCATTTTCTCACTCTTTGGGCGTATGTATGCTTCATCATCCTGTATTTTGTTTTATATTTTTGGGAAATCAAAGAACGAAAAAAGTAAAATATTCTATGAATAGAAATTATTCGCAAATCACCCTTGATATCAATCAGTGTTAGAGATGCCAAAAAATCTCTCATCCTAGAAATTATCTATGTCTGATTTTTCAACTATTTCTAGCAAGCTCTTCTTTTTAAAGAGATTCTATATATATATATATTTATATGCATATCAATGATCGCAATAACGTCGACCCTTTAATTTTCGCCCACTGGGAATAATTTACGCACGCCTGCATCGGGAAACGAAATTTGTTTATTCCCGGTGTTGCCGCCTTTCTATGGCCTGTTATACGTTTATTTTTGGATTTATTGATACACGTGCATGAATAATTGTCAAGAGAAACTTAAATAGTTTACGCGATTATGAAATAAATATATGGATATCAATATTCATAGACTCAACGAACGAGCATTTTTTTAAACCTGCTTTCGAGGCGCAGGATGAATTGTTTAGGACTCTCGTTGAGGTAGTTGTCTACAGTCATTCGATTAACAAATTATCGCTTCAGGAGGTAATCGGCTAACGGATATTCGGGACTTTTGGGGACGCTGGTTGGTGGTTGGGTCTGTGGTTGCGCGGCTGATAATTCTTGGTTTGGGTTTATCGGTGACGATGATTGTCATTCGGTTGCCTTTACATGCATTACGAATGTGATAGTCTTATCAAATTCACTCGCTGTATAAAGCGCCATGCACCACCTCATTCCTGAACTTGCTCTCATACTAGGTTACGTTTACTAATTACTGAAACGCACAAAAATAGTGGTGGTAGTAAGTGAGCAATTCTATCACACTTCAATTAATGGGTTTGTTGCGTCAGGGAATAATTTTATTTTCAACGTTGCCAAATGGGAGATACTAATTTTATACTAATAATTAAAGGAAATAATGTCAATTATTAAACCAGATACCTATTTGTTTTCCACTTGATGATTACGTCGATATGTGTACTGATGTTTCTCTCCA